>NC_136945.1:2132500-2602833 GCF_949987615.1 Pollachius pollachius | reverse complement strand
CCATTGAAAGAAACAGAAATATTCACATGTCAAGTTTTTATGCGTGCAAAATGCTTTTCAGAGCGAGAGAAGCACTTTTTAACCAACAATGTGATTCTGACCTTACAATGTTGATATTGCTCAAAACGAATGGAATTCACTCCCAAATGGTGGTTTATGCTTAAATAACCCTTTTGTATCATAATAACACGTTTGAATTGAAAGGAACAGAAATATTCACTTGTCAAGTTTTTATGCGTGCAAAATGCTTTTCAGAGCGAGAGAAGCACTTTTTGACCAACAATGTGATTCTGACCTTTCAATTTTGATATTGCTCAAAACTAATGGAATTCACTCCCAAATGGTGGTTTATGCTTAAATAACCCTTTTGTATCATAATAACACGTTTGAATTGAAAGGAACAGAAATATTCACTTGTCAAGTTTTTATGCGTGCAAAATGCTTTTCAGAGCGAGAGAAGCACTTTTTGACCAACAATGTAATTTTTACCTTACAATGTTGATATTGCTCAAAACTAATGGAATTCACTCCCAAATGGTGGTTTATGCTTAAATAACCCTTTTGTAAGCATAATAACACGTTTGAAGTGAAAGAAACAGAAATATTCACATGTCAAGTTTTTATGCGTGCAAAATGCTTTTCAGAGCGAGAGAAGCACTTTTTGACCAACAATGTGATTTTTACCTTACAATGTTGATATTGCTCAAAACTAATGGAATTCACTCCCAAATGGTGGTTTATGCTTAAATAACCCTTTTGTATCATAATAACACGTTTGAATTGAAAGGAACAGAAATATTCACTTGTCAAGTTTTTATGCGTGCAAAATGCTTTTCAGAGCGAGAGAAGCACTTTTTGACCAACAATGTGATTTTTACCTTTCAATTTTGATATTGCTCAAAACTAATGGAATTCACTCCCAAATGGTGGTTTATGCTTAAATAACCCTTTTGTAAGCATAATAACACGTTTCCATTGAAAGAAACAGAAATATTCACATGTCAAGTTTTTATGCGTGCAAAATGCTTTTCAGAGCGAGAGAAGCACTTTTTGACCAACAATGTGACTCTGACCTTTCAATTTTGATATTGCTCAAAACTAATGGAATTCACTCCCAAATGGTGGTTTATGCTTAAATAACCCTTTTGTAAGCATAATAACACGTTTGAAGTGAAAGAAACAGAAATATTCACATGTCAAGTTTTTATGCGTGCAAAATGCTTTTCAGAGCGAGAGAAGCACTTTTTGACCAACAATGTGATTTTTACCTTACAATGTTGATATTGCTCAAAACTAATGGAATTCACTCCCAAATGGTGGTTTATGCTTAAATAACCCTTTTGTATCATAATAACACGTTTGAATTGAAAGGAACAGAAATATTCACTTGTCAAGTTTTTATGCGTGCAAAATGCTTTTCAGAGCGAGAGAAGCACTTTTTGACCAACAATGTGATTTTTACCTTTCAATTATGATATTGCTCAAAACTAATGGAATTCACTCCCAAATGGTGGTTTATGCTTAAATAACCCTTTTGTAAGCATAATAACACGTTTCCATTGAAAGAAACAGAAATATTCACATGTCAAGTTTTTATGCGTGCAAAATGCTTTTCAGAGCGAGAGAAGCACTTTTTGGCCAACAATGTGACTCTGACCTTTCAATTTTGATATTGCTCAAAACTAATGGAATTCACTCCCAAATGGTGGTTTATGCTTAAATAACCCTTTTGTAAGCATAGTAACACGTTTCCATTGAAAGTAACAGAAATATTCACATGTCAAGTTTTTATGTGTGCAAAATGCTTTTCAGAGCGAGAGAAGCACTTTTTGACCAACAATGTGATTCTGACCTTTCAATTTTGATATTGCTCAAAACTAATGGAATTCACTCCCAAATGGTGGTTTATGCTTAAATAACCCTTTTGTAAGCATAATAACACGTTTCCATTGAAAGAAACAGAAATATTCACATGTCAAGTTTTTATGCGTGCAAAATGCTTTTCAGAGCGAGAGAAGCACTTTTTGACCAACAATGTGATTTTTACCTTACAATGTTGATATTGCTCAAAACTAATGGAATTCACTCCCAAATGGTGGTTTATGCTTAAATAACCCTTTTGTATCATAATAACACGTTTGAATTGAAAGGAACAGAAATATTCACTTGTCAAGTTTTTATGCGTGCAAATTGCTTTTCAGAGCGAGAGAAGCACTTTTTGACCAACAATGTGATTTTGACCTTACAATGTTGATATTGCTCAAAACGAATGGAATTCACTCCCAAATGGTGGTTTATGCTTAAATAACCCTTTTGTATCATAATAACACGTTTGAATTGAAAGGAACAGAAATATTCACTTGTCAAGTTTTTATGCGTGCAAAATGCTTTTCAGAGCGAGAGAAGCACTTTTTGACCAACAATGTGATTCTGACCTTACAATGTTGATATTGCTCAAAACGAATGGAATTCACTCCCAAATGGTGGTTTATGCTTAAATAACCCTTTTGTATCATAATAACACGTTTCCATTGAAAGAAACAGAAATATTCACATGTCAAGTTTTTATGCGTGCAAAATGCTTTTCAGAGCAAGAGAAGCACTTTTTGACCAACAATGTGACTCTGACCTTTCAATTTTGATATTGCTCAAAACTAATGGAATTCACTCCCAAATGGTGGTTTATGCTTAAATAACCCTTTTGTAAGCATAATAACACGTTTCCATTGAAAGTAACAGAAATATTCACATGTCAAGTTTTTATGTGTGCAAAATGCTTTTCAGAGCGAGAGAAGCACTTTTTGACCAACAATGTGATTCTGACCTTTCAATTTTGATATTGCTCAAAACTAATGGAATTCACTCCCAAATGGTGGTTTATGCTTAAATAACCCTTTTGTAAGCATAATAACACGTTTCCATTGAAAGAAACAGAAATATTCACATGTCAAGTTTTTATGCGTGCAAAATGCTTTTCAGAGCGAGAGAAGCACTTTTTGACCAACAATGTGATTCTGACCTTTCAATTTTGATATTGCTCAAAACGAATGGAATTCACTCCCAAATGGTGGTTTATGCTTAAATAACCCTTTTGTAAGCATAATAACACGTTTCCATTGAAAGAAACAGAAATATTCACATGTCAAGTTTTTATGCGTGCAAAATGCTTTTCAGAGCGAGAGAAGCACTTTTTGACCAACAATGTGATTCTGACCTTACAATGTTGATATTGCTCAAAACGAATGGAATTCACTCCCAAATGGTGGTTTATGCTTAAATAACCCTTTTGTATCATAATAACACGTTTGAATTGAAAGGAACAGAAATATTCACTTGTCAAGTTTTTATGCGTGCAAAATGCTTTTCAGAGCGAGAGAAGCACTTTTTGACCAACAACGTGATTCTGACCTTTCAATTTTGATATTGCTCAAAACTAATGGAATTCACTCCCAAATGGTGGTTTATGCTTAAATAACCCTTTTGTATCATAATAACACGTTTGAATTGAAAGGAACAGAAATATTCACTTGTCAAGTTTTTATGCGTGCAAAATGCTTTTCAGAGCGAGAGAAGCACTTTTTGACCAACAATGTGATTTTTACCTTACAATGTTGATATTGCTCAAAACTAATGGAATTCACTCCCAAATGGTGGTTTATGCTTAAATAACCCTTTTGTAAGCATAATAACACGTTTGAAGTGAAAGAAACAGAAATATTCACATGTCAAGTTTTTATGCGTGCAAAATGCTTTTCAGAGCGAGAGAAGCACTTTTTGACCAACAATGTGATTTTTACCTTACAATGTTGATATTGCTCAAAACTAATGGAATTCACTCCCAAATGGTGGTTTATGCTTAAATAACCCTTTTGTATCATAATAACACGTTTGAATTGAAAGGAACAGAAATATTCACTTGTCAAGTTTTTATGCGTGCAAAATGCTTTTCAGAGCGAGAGAAGCACTTTTTGACCAACAATGTGATTTTTACCTTTCAATTTTGATATTGCTCAAAACTAATGGAATTCACTCCCAAATGGTGGTTTATGCTTAAATAACCCTTTTGTAAGCATAATAACACGTTTCCATTGAAAGAAACAGAAATATTCACATGTCAAGTTTTTATGCGTGCAAAATGCTTTTCAGAGCGAGAGAAGCACTTTTTGACCAACAATGTGACTCTGACCTTTCAATTTTGATATTGCTCAAAACTAATGGAATTCACTCCCAAATGGTGGTTTATGCTTAAATAACCCTTTTGTAAGCATAATAACACGTTTCCATTGAAAGTAACAGAAATATTCACATGTCAAGTTTTTATGTGTGCAAAATGCTTTTCAGAGCGAGAGAAGCACTTTTTGACCAACAATGTGATTCTGACCTTTCAATTTTGATATTGCTCAAAACTAATGGAATTCACTCCCAAATGGTGGTTTATGCTTAAATAACCCTTTTGTAAGCATAATAACACGTTTCCATTGAAAGAAACAGAAATATTCACATGTCAAGTTTTTATGCGTGCAAAATGCTTTTCAGAGCGAGAGAAGCACTTTTTGACCAACAATGTGACTCTGACCTTTCAATTTTGATATTGCTCAAAACTAATGGAATTCACTCCCAAATGGTGGTTTATGCTTAAATAACCCTTTTGTAAGCATAATAACACGTTTCCATTGAAAGTAACAGAAATATTCACATGTCAAGTTTTTATGTGTGCAAAATGCTTTTCAGAGCGAGAGAAGCACTTTTTGACCAACAATGTGATTCTGACCTTTCAATTTTGATATTGCTCAAAACTAATGGAATTCACTCCCAAATGGTGGTTTATGCTTAAATAACCCTTTTGTAAGCATAATAACACGTTTCCATTGAAAGAAACAGAAATATTCACATGTCAAGTTTTTATGCGTGCAAAATGCTTTTCAGAGCGAGAGAAGCACTTTTTGACCAACAATGTGATTTTTACCTTACAATGTTGATATTGCTCAAAACTAATGGAATTCACTCCCAAATGGTGGTTTATGCTTAAATAACCCTTTTGTATCATAATAACACGTTTGAATTGAAAGGAACAGAAATATTCACTTGTCAAGTTTTTATGCGTGCAAAATGCTTTTCAGAGCGAGAGAAGCACTTTTTGACCAACAATGTGATTCTGACCTTACAATGTTGATATTGCTCAAAACGAATGGAATTCACTCCCAAATGGTGGTTTATGCTTAAATAACCCTTTTGTATCATAATAACACGTTTGAATTGAAAGGAACAGAAATATTCACTTGTCAAGTTTTTATGCGTGCAAATGGCTTTTCAGAGCGAGAGAAGCACTTTTTGACCAACAATGTGATTCTGACCTTACAATGTTGATATTGCTCAAAACGAATGGAATTCACTCCCAAATGGTGGTTTATGCTTAAATAACCCTTTTGTATCATAATAACACGTTTGAATTGAAAGGAACAGAAATATTCACTTGTCAAGTTTTTATGCGTGCAAAATGCTTTTCAGAGCGAGAGAAGCACTTTTTGACCAACAATGTGATTCTGACCTTACAATGTTGATATTGCTCAAAACGAATGGAATTCACTCCCAAATGGTGGTTTATGCTTAAATAACCCTTTTGTATCATAATAACACGTTTGAATTGAAAGGAACAGAAATATTCACTTATCAAGTTTTTATGCGTGCAAAATGCTTTTCAGAGCGAGAGAAGCACTTTTTGACCAACAATGTGACTCTGACCTTTCAATTTTGATATTGCTCAAAACTAATGGAATTCACTCCCAAATGGTGGTTTATGCTTAAATAACCCTTTTGTAAGCATAATAACACGTTTCCATTGAAAGAAACAGAAATATTCACATGTCAAGTTTTTATGCGTGCAAAATGCTTTTCAGAGCGAGAGAAGCACTTTTTGACCAACAATGTGATTTTTACCTTACAATGTTGATATTGCTCAAAACTAATGGAATTCACTCCCAAATGGTGGTTTATGCTTAAATAACCCTTTTGTATCATAATAACACGTTTGAATTGAAAGGAACAGAAATATTCACTTGTCAAGTTTTTATGCGTGCAAAATGCTTTTCAGAGCGAGAGAAGCACTTTTTGACCAACAATGTGATTCTGACCTTACAATGTTGATATTGCTCAAAACGAATGGAATTCACTCCCAAATGGTGGTTTATGCTTAAATAACCCTTTTGTATCATAATAACACGTTTGAATTGAAAGGAACAGAAATATTCACTTGTCAAGTTTTTATGCGTGCAAAATGCTTTTCAGAGCGAGAGAAGCACTTTTTGACCAACAATGTGATTCTGACCTTACAATGTTGATATTGCTCAAAACGAATGGAATTCACTCCCAAATGGTGGTTTATGCTTAAATAACCCTTTTGTATCATAATAACACGTTTGAATTGAAAGGAACAGAAATATTCACTTGTCAAGTTTTTATGCATGCAAAATGCTTTTCAGAGCGAGAGAAGCACTTTTTGACCAACAATGTGATTCTGACCTTACAATGTTGATATTGCTCAAAACGAATGGAATTCACTCCCAAATGGTGGTTTATGCTTAAATAACCCTTTTGTATCATAATAACACGTTTGAATTGAAAGGAACAGAAATATTCACATGTCAAGTTTTTATGTGTGCAAAATGCTTTTCAGAGCGAGAGAAGCACTTTTTGACCAACAATGTGATTTTTACCTTTCAATTTTGATATTGCTCAAAACTAATGGAATTCACTCCCAAATGGTGGTTTATGCTTAAATAACCCTTTTGTAAGCATAATAACACGTTTCCATTGAAAGAAACAGAAATATTCACATGTCAAGTTTTTATGCGTGCAAAATGCTTTTCAGAGCAAGAGAAGCACTTTTTGACCAACAATGTGACTCTGACCTTTCAATTTTGATATTGCTCAAAACTAATGGAATTCACTCCCAAATGGTGGTTTATGCTTAAATAACCCTTTTGTAAGCATAATAACACGTTTCCATTGAAAGTAACAGAAATATTCACATGTCAAGTTTTTATGTGTGCAAAATGCTTTTCAGAGCGAGAGAAGCACTTTTTGACCAACAATGTGATTCTGACCTTTCAATTTTGATATTGCTCAAAACGAATGGAATTCACTCCCAAATGGTGGTTTATGCTTAAATAACCCTTTTGTAAGCATAATAACACGTTTCCATTGAAAGAAACAGAAATATTCACATGTCAAGTTTTTATGCGTGCAAAATGCTTTTCAGAGCGAGAGAAGCACTTTTTGACCAACAATGTGATTCTGACCTTACAATGTTGATATTGCTCAAAACGAATGGAATTCACTCCCAAATGGTGGTTTATGCTTAAATAACCCTTTTGTATCATAATAACACGTTTGAATTGAAAGGAACAGAAATATTCACTTGTCAAGTTTTTATGCGTGCAAAATGCTTTTCAGAGCGAGAGAAGCACTTTTTGACCAACAATGTGATTCTGACCTTTCAATTTTGATATTGCTCAAAACTAATGGAATTCACTCCCAAATGGTGGTTTATGCTTAAATAACCCTTTTGTATCATAATAACACGTTTGAATTGAAAGGAACAGAAATATTCACTTGTCAAGTTTTTATGCGTGCAAAATGCTTTTCAGAGCGAGAGAAGCACTTTTTGACCAACAATGTGATTTTTACCTTACAATGTTGATATTGCTCAAAACTAATGGAATTCACTCCCAAATGGTGGTTTATGCTTAAATAACCCTTTTGTAAGCATAATAACACGTTTGAAGTGAAAGAAACAGAAATATTCACATGTCAAGTTTTTATGCGTGCAAAATGCTTTTCAGAGCGAGAGAAGCACTTTTTGACCAACAATGTGATTTTTACCTTACAATGTTGATATTGCTCAAAACTAATGGAATTCACTCCCAAATGGTGGTTTATGCTTAAATAACCCTTTTGTATCATAATAACACGTTTGAATTGAAAGGAACAGAAATATTCACTTGTCAAGTTTTTATGCGTGCAAAATGCTTTTCAGAGCGAGAGAAGCACTTTTTGACCAACAATGTGATTTTTACCTTTCAATTTTGATATTGCTCAAAACTAATGGAATTCACTCCCAAATGGTGGTTTATGCTTAAATAACCCTTTTGTAAGCATAATAACACGTTTCCATTGAAAGAAACAGAAATATTCACATGTCAAGTTTTTATGCGTGCAAAATGCTTTTCAGAGCGAGAGAAGCACTTTTTGACCAACAATGTGACTCTGACCTTTCAATTTTGATATTGCTCAAAACTAATGGAATTCACTCCCAAATGGTGGTTTATGCTTAAATAACCCTTTTGTAAGCATAATAACACGTTTCCATTGAAAGTAACAGAAATATTCACATGTCAAGTTTTTATGTGTGCAAAATGCTTTTCAGAGCGAGAGAAGCACTTTTTGACCAACAATGTGATTCTGACCTTTCAATTTTGATATTGCTCAAAACTAATGGAATTCACTCCCAAATGGTGGTTTATGCTTAAATAACCCTTTTGTAAGCATAATAACACGTTTCCATTGAAAGAAACAGAAATATTCACATGTCAAGTTTTTATGCGTGCAAAATGCTTTTCAGAGCGAGAGAAGCACTTTTTGACCAACAATGTGACTCTGACCTTTCAATTTTGATATTGCTCAAAACTAATGGAATTCACTCCCAAATGGTGGTTTATGCTTAAATAACCCTTTTGTAAGCATAATAACACGTTTCCATTGAAAGTAACAGAAATATTCACATGTCAAGTTTTTATGTGTGCAAAATGCTTTTCAGAGCGAGAGAAGCACTTTTTGACCAACAATGTGATTCTGACCTTTCAATTTTGATATTGCTCAAAACTAATGGAATTCACTCCCAAATGGTGGTTTATGCTTAAATAACCCTTTTGTAAGCATAATAACACGTTTCCATTGAAAGAAACAGAAATATTCACATGTCAAGTTTTTATGCGTGCAAAATGCTTTTCAGAGCGAGAGAAGCACTTTTTGACCAACAATGTGATTTTTACCTTACAATGTTGATATTGCTCAAAACTAATGGAATTCACTCCCAAATGGTGGTTTATGCTTAAATAACCCTTTTGTATCATAATAACACGTTTGAATTGAAAGGAACAGAAATATTCACTTGTCAAGTTTTTATGCGTGCAAAATGCTTTTCAGAGCGAGAGAAGCACTTTTTGACCAACAATGTGATTCTGACCTTACAATGTTGATATTGCTCAAAACGAATGGAATTCACTCCCAAATGGTGGTTTATGCTTAAATAACCCTTTTGTATCATAATAACACGTTTGAATTGAAAGGAACAGAAATATTCACTTGTCAAGTTTTTATGCGTGCAAATGGCTTTTCAGAGCGAGAGAAGCACTTTTTGACCAACAATGTGATTCTGACCTTACAATGTTGATATTGCTCAAAACGAATGGAATTCACTCCCAAATGGTGGTTTATGCTTAAATAACCCTTTTGTATCATAATAACACGTTTGAATTGAAAGGAACAGAAATATTCACTTGTCAAGTTTTTATGCGTGCAAAATGCTTTTCAGAGCGAGAGAAGCACTTTTTGACCAACAATGTGATTCTGACCTTACAATTTTGATATTGCTCAAAACGAATGGAATTCACTCCCAAATGGTGGTTTATGCTTAAATAACCCTTTTGTATCATAACAACACGTTTGAATTGAAAGGAACAGAAATATTCACTTATCAAGTTTTTATGCGTGCAAAATGCTTTTCAGAGCGAGAGAAGCACTTTTTGACCAACAATGTGACTCTGACCTTTCAATTTTAATATTGCTCAAAACTAATGGAATTCACTCCCAAATGGTGGTTTATGCTTAAATAACCCTTTTGTAAGCATAATAACACGTTTCCATTGAAAGAAACAGAAATATTCACATGTCAAGTTTTTATGCGTGCAAAATGCTTTTCAGAGCGAGAGAAGCACTTTTTGACCAACAATGTGATTTTTACCTTACAATGTTGATATTGCTCAAAACTAATGGAATTCACTCCCAAATGGTGGTTTATGCTTAAATAACCCTTTTGTATCATAATAACACGTTTGAATTGAAAGGAACAGAAATATTCACTTGTCAAGTTTTTATGCGTGCAAAATGCTTTTCAGAGCGAGAGAAGCACTTTTTGACCAACAATGTGATTCTGACCTTACAATGTTGATATTGCTCAAAACGAATGGAATTCACTCCCAAATGGTGGTTTATGCTTAAATAACCCTTTTGTATCATAATAACACGTTTGAATTGAAAGGAACAGAAATATTCACTTGTCAAGTTTTTATGCGTGCAAAATGCTTTTCAGAGCGAGAGAAGCACTTTTTGACCAACAATGTGATTCTGACCTTACAATGTTGATATTGCTCAAAACGAATGGAATTCACTCCCAAATGGTGGTTTATGCTTAAATAACCCTTTTGTATCATAATAACACGTTTGAATTGAAAGGAACAGAAATATTCACTTGTCAAGTTTTTATGCGTGCAAAATGCTTTTCAGAGCGAGAGAAGCACTTTTTGACCAACAATGTGATTCTGACCTTACAATGTTGATATTGCTCAAAACGAATGGAATTCACTCCCAAATGGTGGTTTATGCTTAAATAACCCTTTTGTATCATAATAACACGTTTGAATTGAAAGGAACAGAAATATTCACTTGTCAAGTTTTTATGCGTGCAAAATGCTTTTCAGAGCGAGAGAAGCACTTTTTGACCAACAATGTGACTCTGACCTTTCAGTTTTGATATTGCTCAAAACTAATGGAATTCACTCCCAAATGGTGGTTTATGCTTAAATAACCCTTTTGTAAGCATAATAACACGTTTGAATTGAAAGAAACAGAAATATTCACATGTCAAGTTTTTATGTGTGCAAAATGCTTTTCAGAGCGAGAGAAGCACTTTTTGACCAACAATGTGATTTTTACTTTTCAATTTTGATATTGCTCAAAACTAATGGAATTCACTCCCAAATGGTGGTTTATGCTTAAATAACCCTTTTGTAAGCATAATAACACGTTTCCATTGAAAGAAACAGAAATATTCACATGTCAAGTTTTTATGCGTGCAAAATGCTTTTCAGAGCGAGAGAAGCACTTTTTGACCAACAATGTGACTCTGACCTTTCAATTTTGATATTGCTCAAAACTAATGGAATTCACTCCCAAATGGTGGTTTATGCTTAAATAACCCTTTTGTAAGCATAATAACACGTTTCCATTGAAAGTAACAGAAATATTCACATGTCAAGTTTTTATGTGTGCAAAATGCTTTTCAGAGCGAGAGAAGCACTTTTTGACCAACAATGTGATTCTGACCTTTCAATTTTGATATTGCTCAAAACGAATGGAATTCACTCCCAAATGGTGGTTTATGCTTAAATAACCCTTTTGTAAGCATAATAACACGTTTCCATTGAAAGAAACAGAAATATTCACATGTCAAGTTTTTATGCGTGCAAAATGCTTTTCAGAGCGAGAGAAGCACTTTTTGACCAACAATGTGATTCTGACCTTACAATGTTGATATTGCTCAAAACGAATGGAATTCACTCCCAAATGGTGGTTTATGCTTAAATAACCCTTTTGTATCATAATAACACGTTTGAATTGAAAGGAACAGAAATATTCACTTGTCAAGTTTTTATGCGTGCAAAATGCTTTTCAGAGCGAGAGAAGCACTTTTTGACCAACAATGTGATTCTGACCTTTCAATTTTGATATTGCTCAAAACTAATGGAATTCACTCCCAAATGGTGGTTTATGCTTAAATAACCCTTTTGTATCATAATAACACGTTTGAATTGAAAGGAACAGAAATATTCACTTGTCAAGTTTTTATGCGTGCAAAATGCTTTTCAGAGCGAGAGAAGCACTTTTTGACCAACAATGTGACTCTGACCTTTCAATTTTGATATTGCTCAAAACTAATGGAATTCACTCCCAAATGGTGGTTTATGCTTAAATAACCCTTTTGTAAGCATAATAACACGTTTCCATTGAAAGAAACAGAAATATTCACATGTCAAGTTTTTATGCGTGCAAAATGCTTTTCAGAGCGAGAGAAGCACTTTTTGACCAACAATGTGACTCTGACCTTTCAATTTTGATATTGCTCAAAACTAATGGAATTCACTCCCAAATGGTGGTTTATGCTTAAATAACCCTTTTGTAAGCATAATAACACGTTTCCATTGAAAGTAACAGAAATATTCACATGTCAAGTTTTTATGTGTGCAAAATGCTTTTCAGAGCGAGAGAAGCACTTTTTGACCAACAATGTGATTCTGACCTTTCAATTTTGATATTGCTCAAAACTAATGGAATTCACTCCCAAATGGTGGTTTATGCTTAAATAACCGTTTTGTAAGCATAATAACACGTTTCCATTGAAAGAAACAGAAATATTCACATGTCAAGTTTTTATGCGTGCAAAATGCTTTTCAGAGCGAGAGAAGCACTTTTTGACCAACAATGTGATTTTTACCTTACAATGTTGATATTGCTCAAAACTAATGGAATTCACTCCCAAATGGTGGTTTATGCTTAAATAACCCTTTTGTATCATAATAACACGTTTGAATTGAAAGGAACAGAAATATTCACTTGTCAAGTTTTTATGCGTGCAAAATGCTTTTCAGAGCGAGAGAAGCACTTTTTGACCAACAATGTGATTCTGACCTTACAATGTTGATATTGCTCAAAACGAATGGAATTCACTCCCAAATGGTGGTTTATGCTTAAATAACCCTTTTGTATCATAATAACACGTTTGAATTGAAAGGAACAGAAATATTCACTTGTCAAGTTTTTATGCGTGCAAATTGCTTTTCAGAGCGAGAGAAGCACTTTTTGACCAACAATGTGATTCTGACCTTACAATGTTGATATTGCTCAAAACGAATGGAATTCACTCCCAAATGGTGGTTTATGCTTAAATAACCCTTTTGTATCATAATAACACGTTTGAATTGAAAGGAACAGAAATATTCACTTGTCAAGTTTTTATGCGTGCAAAATGCTTTTCAGAGCGAGAGAAGCACTTTTTGACCAACAATGTGACTCTGACCTTTCAATTTTGATATTGCTCAAAACTAATGGAATTCACTCCCAAATGGTGGTTTATGCTTAAATAACCATTTTGTAAGCATAATAACACGTTTCCATTGAAAGAAACAGAAATATTCACATGTCAAGTTTTTATGCGTGCAAAATGCTTTTCAGAGCGAGAGAAGCACTTTTTGACCAACAATGTGATTTTTACCTTACAATGTTGATATTGCTCAAAATTAATGGAATTCACTCCCAAATGGTGGTTTATGCTTAAATAACCCTTTTGTATCATAATAACACGTTTGAATTGAAAGGAACAGAAATATTCACTTGTCAAGTTTTTATGCGTGCAAAATGCTTTTCAGAGCGAGAGAAGCACTTTTTGACCAACAATGTGATTCTGACCTTACAATGTTGATATTGCTCAAAACGAATGGAATTCACTCCCAAATGGTGGTTTATGCTTAAATAACCCTTTTGTATCATAATAACACGTTTGAATTGAAAGGAACAGAAATATTCACTTGTCAAGTTTTTATGCGTGCAAATTGCTTTTCAGAGCGAGAGAAGCACTTTTTGACCAACAATGTGATTCTGACCTTACAATGTTGATATTGCTCAAAACGAATGGAATTCACTCCCAAATGGTGGTTTATGCTTAAATAACCCTTTTGTATCATAATAACACGTTTGAATTGAAAGGAACAGAAATATTCACTTGTCAAGTTTTTATGCGTGCAAAATGCTTTTCAGAGCGAGAGAAGCACTTTTTGACCAACAATGTGATTCTGACCTTACAATGTTGATATTGCTCAAAACGAATGGAATTCACTCCCAAATGGTGGTTTATGCTTAAATAACCCTTTTGTATCATAATAACACGTTTGAATTGAAAGGAACAGAAATATTCACTTGTCAAGTTTTTATGCGTGCAAATTGCTTTTCAGAGCGAGAGAAGCACTTTTTGACCAACAATGTGATTCTGACCTTACAATGTTGATATTGCTCAAAACGAATGGAATTCACTCCCAAATGGTGGTTTATGCTTAAATAACCCTTTTGTATCATAATAACACGTTTGAATTGAAAGGAACAGAAATATTCACTTGTCAAGTTTTTATGCGTGCAAAATGCTTTTCAGAGCGAGAGAAGCACTTTTTGACCAACAATGTGACTCTGACCTTTCAATTTTGATATTGCTCAAAACTAATGGAATTCACTCCCAAATGGTGGTTTATGCTTAAATAACCATTTTGTAAGCATAATAACACGTTTCCATTGAAAGAAACAGAAATATTCACATGTCAAGTTTTTATGCGTGCAAAATGCTTTTCAGAGCGAGAGAAGCACTTTTTGACCAACAATGTGATTTTTACCTTACAATGTTGATATTGCTCAAAATTAATGGAATTCACTCCCAAATGGTGGTTTATGCTTAAATAACCCTTTTGTATCATAATAACACGTTTGAATTGAAAGGAACAGAAATATTCACTTGTCAAGTTTTTATGCGTGCAAAATGCTTTTCAGAGCGAGAGAAGCACTTTTTGACCAACAATGTGATTCTGACCTTACAATGTTGATATTGCTCAAAACGAATGGAATTCACTCCCAAATGGTGGTTTATGCTTAAATAACCCTTTTGTATCATAATAACACGTTTGAATTGAAAGGAACAGAAATATTCACTTGTCAAGTTTTTATGCGTGCAAATTGCTTTTCAGAGCGAGAGAAGCACTTTTTGACCAACAATGTGATTCTGACCTTACAATGTTGATATTGCTCAAAACGAATGGAATTCACTCCCAAATGGTGGTTTATGCTTAAATAACCCTTTTGTATCATAATAACACGTTTGAATTGAAAGGAACAGAAATATTCACTTGTCAAGTTTTTATGCGTGCAAAATGCTTTTCAGAGCGAGAGAAGCACTTTTTGACCAACAATGTGATTCTGACCTTACAATGTTGATATTGCTCAAAACGAATGGAATTCACTCCCAAATGGTGGTTTATGCTTAAATAACCCTTTTGTATCATAATAACACGTTTGAATTGAAAGGAACAGAAATATTCACTTGTCAAGTTTTTATGCGTGCAAAATGCTTTTCAGAGCGAGAGAAGCACTTTTTGACCAACAATGTGACTCTGACCTTTCAATTTTGATATTGCTCAAAACGAATGGAATTCACTCCCAAATGGTGGTTTATGCTTAAATAACCCTTTTGTAAGCATAATAACACGTTTCCATTGAAAGAAACAGAAATATTCACATGTCAAGTTTTTATGCGTGCAAAATGCTTTTCAGAGCGAGAGAAGCACTTTTTGACCAACAATGTGATTTTTACCTTACAATGTTGATATTGCTCAAAACTAATGGAATTCACTCCCAAATGGTGGTTTATGCTTAAATAACCCTTTTGTATCATAATAACACGTTTGAATTGAAAGGAACAGAAATATTCACTTGTCAAGTTTTTATGCGTGCAAAATGCTTTTCAGAGCGAGAGAAGCACTTTTTGACCAACAATGTGATTCTGACCTTACAATGTTGATATTGCTCAAAACGAATGGAATTCACTCCCAAATGGTGGTTTATGCTTAAATAACCCTTTTGTATCATAATAACACGTTTGAATTGAAAGGAACAGAAATATTCACTTGTCAAGTTTTTATGCGTGCAAAATGCTTTTCAGAGCGAGAGAAGCACTTTTTGACCAACAATGTGATTCTGACCTTACAATGTTGATATTGCTCAAAACGAATGGAATTCACTCCCAAATGGTGGTTTATGCTTAAATAACCCTTTTGTATCATAATAACACGTTCGAATTGAAAGGAACAGAAATATTCACTTGTCAAGTTTTTATGCGTGCAAAATGCTTTCCAGAGCGAGAGAAGCACTTTTTGACCAACAATGTGACTCTGACCTTTCAGTTTTGATATTGCTCAAAACTAATGGAATTCACTCCCAAATGGTGGTTTATGCTTAAATAACCCTTTTGTAAGCATAATAACACGTTTGAATTGAAAGAAACAGAAATATTCACATGTCAAGTTTTTATGTGTGCAAAATGCTTTTCAGAGCGAGAGAAGCACTTTTTGACCAACAATGTGATTTTTACCTTTCAATTTTGATATTGCTCAAAACTAATGGAATTCACTCCCAAATGGTGGTTTATGCTTAAATAACCCTTTTGTAAGCATAATAACACGTTTCCATTGAAAGAAACAGAAATATTCACATGTCAAGTTTTTATGCGTGCAAAATGCTTTTCAGAGCGAGAGAAGCACTTTTTGACCAACAATGTGACTCTGACCTTTCAATTTTGATATTGCTCAAAACTAATGGAATTCACTCCCAAATGGTGGTTTATGCTTAAATAACCCTTTTGTAAGCATAATAACACGTTTCCATTGAAAGTAACAGAAATATTCACATGTCAAGTTTTTATGTGTGCAAAATGCTTTTCAGAGCGAGAGAAGCACTTTTTGACCAACAATGTGATTTTTACCTTACAATGTTGATATTGCTCAAAACTAATGGAATTCACTCCCAAATGGTGGTTTATGCTTAAATAACCCTTTTGTATCATAATAACACGTTTGAATTGAAAGGAACAGAAATATTCACTTGTCAAGTTTTTATGCGTGCAAAATGCTTTTCAGAGCGAGAGAAGCACTTTTTGACCAACAATGTGATTTTTACCTTTCAATTTTGATATTGCTCAAAACTAATGGAATTCACTCCCAAATGGTGGTTTATGCTTAAATAACCCTTTTGTAAGCATAATAACACGTTTCCATTGAAAGAAACAGAAATATTCACATGTCAAGTTTTTATGCGTGCAAAATGCTTTTCAGAGCGAGAGAAGCACTTTTTGACCAACAATGTGACTCTGACCTTTCAATTTTGATATTGCTCAAAACTAATGGAATTCACTCCCAAATGGTGGTTTATGCTTAAATAACCCTTTTGTAAGCATAATAACACGTTTCCATTGAAAGTAACAGAAATATTCACATGTCAAGTTTTTATGTGTGCAAAATGCTTTTCAGAGCGAGAGAAGCACTTTTTGACCAACAATGTGATTCTGACCTTTCAATTTTGATATTGCTCAAAACGAATGGAATTCACGCCCAAATGGTGGTTTATGCTTAAATAACCCTTTTGTAAGCATAATAACACGTTTCCATTGAAAGAAACAGAAATATTCACATGTCAAGTTTTTATGCGTGCAAAATGCTTTTCAGAGCGAGAGAAGCACTTTTTGACCAACAATGTGATTCTGACCTTACAATGTTGATATTGCTCAAAACGAATGGAATTCACTCCCAAATGGTGGTTTATGCTTAAATAACCCTTTTGTATCATAATAACACGTTTGAATTGAAAGGAACAGAAATATTCACTTGTCAAGTTTTTATGCGTGCAAAATGCTTTTCAGAGCGAGAGAAGCACTTTTTGACCAACAATGTGATTCTGACCTTTCAATTTTGATATTGCTCAAAACTAATGGAATTCACTCCCAAATGGTGGTTTATGCTTAAATAACCCTTTTGTATCATAATAACACGTTTGAATTGAAAGGAACAGAAATATTCACTTGTCAAGTTTTTATGCGTGCAAAATGCTTTTCAGAGCGAGAGAAGCACTTTTTGACCAACAATGTGATTTTTACCTTACAATGTTGATATTGCTCAAAACTAATGGAATTCACTCCCAAATGGTGGTTTATGCTTAAATAACCGTTTTGTAAGCATAATAACACGTTTGAAGTGAAAGAAACAGAAATATTCACATGTCAAGTTTTTATGCGTGCAAAATGCTTTTCAGAGCGAGAGAAGCACTTTTTGACCAACAATGTGATTTTTACCTTACAATGTTGATATTGCTCAAAACTAATGGAATTCACTCCCAAATGGTGGTTTATGCTTAAATAACCCTTTTGTATCATAATAACACGTTTGAATTGAAAGGAACAGAAATATTCACTTGTCAAGTTTTTATGCGTGCAAAATGCTTTTCAGAGCGAGAGAAGCACTTTTTGACCAACAATGTGATTTTTACCTTTCAATTATGATATTGCTCAAAACTAATGGAATTCACTCCCAAATGGTGGTTTATGCTTAAATAACCCTTTTGTAAGCATAATAACACGTTTCCATTGAAAGAAACAGAAATATTCACATGTCAAGTTTTTATGCGTGCAAAATGCTTTTCAGAGCGAGAGAAGCACTTTTTGACCAACAATGTGACTCTGACCTTTCAATTTTGATATTGCTCAAAACTAATGGAATTCACTCCCAAATGGTGGTTTATGCTTAAATAACCCTTTTGTAAGCATAATAACACGTTTCCATTGAAAGTAACAGAAATATTCACATGTCAAGTTTTTATGTGTGCAAAATGCTTTTCAGAGCGAGAGAAGCACTTTTTGACCAACAATGTGATTCTGACCTTTCAATTTTGATATTGCTCAAAACTAATGGAATTCACTCCCAAATGGTGGTTTATGCTTAAATAACCCTTTTGTAAGCATAATAACACGTTTCCATTGAAAGAAACAGAAATATTCACATGTCAAGTTTTTATGCGTGCAAAATGCTTTTCAGAGCGAGAGAAGCACTTTTTGACCAACAATGTGATTTTTACCTTACAATGTTGATATTGCTCAAAACTAATGGAATTCACTCCCAAATGGTGGTTTATGCTTAAATAACCCTTTTGTATCATAATAACACGTTTGAATTGAAAGGAACAGAAATATTCACTTGTCAAGTTTTTATGCGTGCAAAATGCTTTTCAGAGCGAGAGAAGCACTTTTTGACCAACAATGTGATTTTGACCTTACAATGTTGATATTGCTCAAAACGAATGGAATTCACTCCCAAATGGTGGTTTATGCTTAAATAACCCTTTTGTATCATAATAACACGTTTGAATTGAAAGGAACAGAAATATTCACTTGTCAAGTTTTTATGCGTGCAAAATGCTTTTCAGAGCGAGAGAAGCACTTTTTGACCAACAATGTGATTCTGACCTTACAATGTTGATATTGCTCAAAACGAATGGAATTCACTCCCAAATGGTGGTTTATGCTTAAATAACCCTTTTGTATCATAATAACACGTTTGAATTGAAAGGAACAGAAATATTCACATGTCAAGTTTTTATGTTTGCAAAATGCTTTTCAGAGCGAGAGAAGCACTTTTTGACCAACAATGTGATTTTTACCTTTCAATTTTGATATTGCTCAAAACTAATGGAATTCACTCCCAAATGGTGGTTTATGCTTAAATAACCCTTTTGTAAGCATAATAACACGTTTCCATTGAAAGAAACAGAAATATTCACATGTCAAGTTTTTATGCGTGCAAAATGCTTTTCAGAGCAAGAGAAGCACTTTTTGACCAACAATGTGACTCTGACCTTTCAATTTTGATATTGCTCAAAACTAATGGAATTCACTCCCAAATGGTGGTTTATGCTTAAATAACCCTTTTGTAAGCATAATAACACGTTTCCATTGAAAGTAACAGAAATATTCACATGTCAAGTTTTTATGTGTGCAAAATGCTTTTCAGAGCGAGAGAAGCACTTTTTGACCAACAATGTGATTCTGACCTTTCAATTTTGATATTGCTCAAAACGAATGGAATTCACTCCCAAATGGTGGTTTATGCTTAAATAACCCTTTTGTAAGCATAATAACACGTTTCCATTGAAAGAAACAGAAATATTCACATGTCAAGTTTTTATGCGTGCAAAATGCTTTTCAGAGCGAGAGAAGCACTTTTTGACCAACAATGTGATTCTGACCTTACAATGTTGATATTGCTCAAAACGAATGGAATTCACTCCCAAATGGTGGTTTATGCTTAAATAACCCTTTTGTATCATAATAACACGTTTGAATTGAAAGGAACAGAAATATTCACTTGTCAAGTTTTTATGCGTGCAAAATGCTTTTCAGAGCGAGAGAAGCACTTTTTGACCAACAATGTGACTCTGACCTTTCAATTTTGATATTGCTCAAAACTAATGGAATTCACTCCCAAATGGTGGTTTATGCTTAAATAACCCTTTTGTAAGCATAATAACACGTTTCCATTGAAAGTAACAGAAATATTCACATGTCAAGTTTTTATGTGTGCAAAATGCTTTTCAGAGCGAGAGAAGCACTTTTTGACCAACAATGTGATTCTGACCTTTCAATTTTGATATTGCTCAAAACTAATGGAATTCACTCCCAAATGGTGGTTTATGCTTAAATAACCGTTTTGTAAGCATAATAACACGTTTCCATTGAAAGAAACAGAAATATTCACATGTCAAGTTTTTATGCGTGCAAAATGCTTTTCAGAGCGAGAGAAGCACTTTTTGACCAACAATGTGATTCTGACCTTACAATGTTGATATTGCTCAAAACGAATGGAATTCACTCCCAAATGGTGGTTTATGCTTAAATAACCCTTTTGTATCATAATAACACGTTTGAATTGAAAGGAACAGAAATATTCACTTGTCAAGTTTTTATGCGTGCAAAATGCTTTTCAGAGCGAGAGAAGCACTTTTTGACCAACAATGTGATTCTGACCTTTCAATTTTGATATTGCTCAAAACTAATGGAATTCACTCCCAAATGGTGGTTTATGCTTAAATAACCCTTTTGTATCATAATAACACGTTTGAATTGAAAGGAACAGAAATATTCACTTGTCAAGTTTTTATGCGTGCAAAATGCTTTTCAGAGCGAGAGAAGCACTTTTTGACCAACAATGTGACTCTGACCTTTCAATTTTGATATTGCTCAAAACTAATGGAATTCACTCCCAAATGGTGGTTTATGCTTAAATAACCCTTTTGTAAGCATAATAACACGTTTGAATTGAAAGAAACAGAAATATTCACATGTCAAGTTTTTATGCGTGCAAAATGCTTTTCAGAGCGAGAGAAGCACTTTTTGACCAACAATGTGATTTTTACCTTACAATGTTGATATTGCTCAAAACTAATGGAATTCACTCCCAAATGGTGGTTTATGCTTAAATAACCCTTTTGTATCATAATAACACGTTTGAATTGAAAGGAACAGAAATATTCACTTGTCAAGTTTTTATGCGTGCAAAATGCTTTTCAGAGCGAGAGAAGCACTTTTTGACCAACAATGTGATTTTTACCTTTCAATTTTGATATTGCTCAAAACTAATGGAATTCACTCCCAAATGGTGGTTTATGCTTAAATAACCCTTTTGTAAGCATAATAACACGTTTCCATTGAAAGAAACAGAAATATTCACATGTCAAGTTTTTATGCGTGCAAAATGCTTTTCAGAGCGAGAGAAGCACTTTTTGACCAACAATGTGACTCTGACCTTTCAATTTTGATATTGCTCAAAACTAATGGAATTCACTCCCAAATGGTGGTTTATGCTTAAATAACCCTTTTGTAAGCATAATAACACGTTTCCATTGAAAGTAACAGAAATATTCACATGTCAAGTTTTTATGTGTGCAAAATGCTTTTCAGAGCGAGAGAAGCACTTTTTGACCAACAATGTGATTCTGACCTTTCAATTTTGATATTGCTCAAAACGAATGGAATTCACGCCCAAATGGTGGTTTATGCTTAAATAACCCTTTTGTAAGCATAATAACACGTTTCCATTGAAAGAAACAGAAATATTCACATGTCAAGTTTTTATGCGTGCAAAATGCTTTTCAGAGCGAGAGAAGCACTTTTTGACCAACAATGTGATTCTGACCTTACAATGTTGATATTGCTCAAAACGAATGGAATTCACTCCCAAATGGTGGTTTATGCTTAAATAACCCTTTTGTATCATAATAACACGTTTGAATTGAAAGGAACAGAAATATTCACTTGTCAAGTTTTTATGCGTGCAAAATGCTTTTCAGAGCGAGAGAAGCACTTTTTGACCAACAATGTGATTCTGACCTTTCAATTTTGATATTGCTCAAAACTAATGGAATTCACTCCCAAATGGTGGTTTATGCTTAAATAACCCTTTTGTATCATAATAACACGTTTGAATTGAAAGGAACAGAAATATTCACTTGTCAAGTTTTTATGCGTGCAAAATGCTTTTCAGAGCGAGAGAAGCACTTTTTGACCAACAATGTGATTTTTACCTTACAATGTTGATATTGCTCAAAACTAATGGAATTCACTCCCAAATGGTGGTTTATGCTTAAATAACCCTTTTGTAAGCATAATAACACGTTTCCATTGAAAGTAACAGAAATATTCACATGTCAAGTTTTTATGTGTGCAAAATGCTTTTCAGAGCGAGAGAAGCACTTTTTGACCAACAATGTGATTCTGACCTTTCAATTTTGATATTGCTCAAAACGAATGGAATTCACTCCCAAATGGTGGTTTATGCTTAAATAACCCTTTTGTAAGCATAATAACACGTTTCCATTGAAAGAAACAGAAATATTCACATGTCAAGTTTTTATGCGTGCAAAATGCTTTTCAGAGCGAGAGAAGCACTTTTTGACCAACAATGTGATTCTGACCTTACAATGTTGATATTGCTCAAAACGAATGGAATTCACTCCCAAATGGTGGTTTATGCTTAAATAACCCTTTTGTATCATAATAACACGTTTGAATTGAAAGGAACAGAAATATTCACTTGTCAAGTTTTTATGCGTGCAAAATGCTTTTCAGAGCGAGAGAAGCACTTTTTGACCAACAATGTGATTCTGACCTTTCAATTTTGATATTGCTCAAAACTAATGGAATTCACTCCCAAATGGTGGTTTATGCTTAAATAACCCTTTTGTATCATAATAACACGTTTGAATTGAAAGGAACAGAAATATTCACTTGTCAAGTTTTTATGCGTGCAAAATGCTTTTCAGAGCGAGAGAAGCACTTTTTGACCAACAATGTGATTTTTACCTTACAATGTTGATATTGCTCAAAACTAATGGAATTCACTCCCAAATGGTGGTTTATGCTTAAATAACCCTTTTGTAAGCATAATAACACGTTTGAAGTGAAAGAAACAGAAATATTCACATGTCAAGTTTTTATGCGTGCAAAATGCTTTTCAGAGCGAGAGAAGCACTTTTTGACCAACAATGTGATTTTTACCTTACAATGTTGATATTGCTCAAAACTAATGGAATTCACTCCCAAATGGTGGTTTATGCTTAAATAACCCTTTTGTATCATAATAACACGTTTGAATTGAAAGGAACAGAAATATTCACTTGTCAAGTTTTTATGCGTGCAAAATGCTTTTCAGAGCGAGAGAAGCACTTTTTGACCAACAATGTGATTTTTACCTTTCAATTATGATATTGCTCAAAACTAATGGAATTCACTCCCAAATGGTGGTTTATGCTTAAATAACCCTTTTGTAAGCATAATAACACGTTTCCATTGAAAGAAACAGAAATATTCACATGTCAAGTTTTTATGCGTGCAAAATGCTTTTCAGAGCGAGAGAAGCACTTTTTGACCAACAATGTGACTCTGACCTTTCAATTTTGATATTGCTCAAAACTAATGGAATTCACTCCCAAATGGTGGTTTATGCTTAAATAACCCTTTTGTAAGCATAATAACACGTTTCCATTGAAAGTAACAGAAATATTCACATGTCAAGTTTTTATGTGTGCAAAATGCTTTTCAGAGCGAGAGAAGCACTTTTTGACCAACAATGTGATTCTGACCTTTCAATTTTGATATTGCTCAAAACTAATGGAATTCACTCCCAAATGGTGGTTTATGCTTAAATAACCCTTTTGTAAGCATAATAACACGTTTCCATTGAAAGAAACAGAAATATTCACATGTCAAGTTTTTATGCGTGCAAAATGCTTTTCAGAGCGAGAGAAGCACTTTTTGACCAACAATGTGATTTTTACCTTACAATGTTGATATTGCTCAAAACTAATGGAATTCACTCCCAAATGGTGGTTTATGCTTAAATAACCCTTTTGTATCATAATAACACGTTTGAATTGAAAGGAACAGAAATATTCACTTGTCAAGTTTTTATGCGTGCAAAATGCTTTTCAGAGCGAGAGAAGCACTTTTTGACCAACAATGTGATTTTGACCTTACAATGTTGATATTGCTCAAAACGAATGGAATTCACTCCCAAATGGTGGTTTATGCTTAAATAACCCTTTTGTATCATAATAACACGTTTGAATTGAAAGGAACAGAAATATTCACTTGTCAAGTTTTTATGCGTGCAAAATGCTTTTCAGAGCGAGAGAAGCACTTTTTGACCAACAATGTGATTCTGACCTTACAATGTTGATATTGCTCAAAACGAATGGAATTCACTCCCAAATGGTGGTTTATGCTTAAATAACCCTTTTGTATCATAATAACACGTTTGAATTGAAAGGAACAGAAATATTCACATGTCAAGTTTTTATGTTTGCAAAATGCTTTTCAGAGCGAGAGAAGCACTTTTTGACCAACAATGTGATTTTTACCTTTCAATTTTGATATTGCTCAAAACTAATGGAATTCACTCCCAAATGGTGGTTTATGCTTAAATAACCCTTTTGTAAGCATAATAACACGTTTCCATTGAAAGAAACAGAAATATTCACATGTCAAGTTTTTATGCGTGCAAAATGCTTTTCAGAGCAAGAGAAGCACTTTTTGACCAACAATGTGACTCTGACCTTTCAATTTTGATATTGCTCAAAACTAATGGAATTCACTCCCAAATGGTGGTTTATGCTTAAATAACCCTTTTGTAAGCATAATAACACGTTTCCATTGAAAGTAACAGAAATATTCACATGTCAAGTTTTTATGTGTGCAAAATGCTTTTCAGAGCGAGAGAAGCACTTTTTGACCAACAATGTGATTCTGACCTTTCAATTTTGATATTGCTCAAAACGAATGGAATTCACTCCCAAATGGTGGTTTATGCTTAAATAACCCTTTTGTAAGCATAATAACACGTTTCCATTGAAAGAAACAGAAATATTCACATGTCAAGTTTTTATGCGTGCAAAATGCTTTTCAGAGCGAGAGAAGCACTTTTTGACCAACAATGTGATTCTGACCTTACAATGTTGATATTGCTCAAAACGAATGGAATTCACTCCCAAATGGTGGTTTATGCTTAAATAACCCTTTTGTATCATAATAACACGTTTGAATTGAAAGGAACAGAAATATTCACTTGTCAAGTTTTTATGCGTGCAAAATGCTTTTCAGAGCGAGAGAAGCACTTTTTGACCAACAATGTGATTCTGACCTTTCAATTTTGATATTGCTCAAAACTAATGGAATTCACTCCCAAATGGTGGTTTATGCTTAAATAACCCTTTTGTATCATAATAACACGTTTGAATTGAAAGGAACAGAAATATTCACTTGTCAAGTTTTTATGCGTGCAAAATGCTTTTCAGAGCGAGAGAAGCACTTTTTGACCAACAATGTGATTTTTACCTTACAATGTTGATATTGCTCAAAACTAATGGAATTCACTCCCAAATGGTGGTTTATGCTTAAATAACCCTTTTGTAAGCATAATAACACGTTTGAAGTGAAAGAAACAGAAATATATTTCACATGTCAAGTTTTTATGCGTGCAAAATGCTTTTTCAGAGCGAGAGAAGCACTTCTTTTGACCAACAATGTGATTTTTTACCTTACAATGTTTGATATTGCTCAAAACTAATGGAATTCACTCCCAAATGGTGGTTTATGCTTAAATAACCCTTTTGTATCATAATAACACGTTTGAATTGAAAGGAACAGAAATATTCACTTGTCAAGTTTTTATGCGTGCAAAATGCTTTTCAGAGCGAGAGAAGCACTTTTTGACCAACAATGTGATTTTTACCTTTCAATTCTGATATTGCTCAAAACTAATGGAATTCACTCCCAAATGGTGGTTTATGCTTAAATAACCCTTTTGTAAGCATAATAACACGTTTCCATTGAAAGAAACAGAAATATTCACATGTCAAGTTTTTATGCGTGGCAAAATGCTTTTCAGAGCGAGAGAAGCACTTTTTGACCAACAATGTGACTCTGACCTTTCAATTTTGATATTGCTCAAAACTAATGGAATTCACTCCCAAATGGTGGTTTATGCTTAAATAACCCTTTTGTAAGCATAATAACACGTTTCCATTGAACAGTAACAGAAATATTCACATGTCAAGTTTTTATGTGTGCAAAATGCTTTTCAGAGCGAGAGAAGCACTTTTTGACCAACAATGTGATTCTGACCTTTCAATTTTGATATTGCTCAAAACTAATGGAATTCACTCCCAAAATGGTGGTTTATGCTTAAATAACCCTTTTGTAAGCATAATAACACGTTTCCATTGAAAGAAACAGAAATATTCACATGTCAAGTTTTTATGCGTGCAAAATGCTTTTCAGAGCGAGAGAAGCACTTTTTGACCAACAATGTGATTTTTACCTTACAATGTTGATATTGCTCAAAACTAATGGAATTCACTCCCAAATGGTGGTTTATGCTTAAATAACCCTTTTGTATCATAATAACACGTTTGAATTGAAAGGAACAGAAATATTCACTTGTCAAGTTTTTATGCGTGCAAAATGCTTTTCAGAGCGAGAGAAGCACTTTTTGACCAACAATGTGATTTTGACCTTACAATGTTGATATTGCTCAAAACGAATGGAATTCACTCCCAAATGGTGGTTTATGCTTAAATAACCCTTTTGTATCATAATAACACGTTTGAATTGAAAGGAACAGAAATATTCACTTGTCAAGTTTTTTATGCTGTGCAAAATGCTTTTCAGAGCGAGAGAAGCACTTTTTGACCAACAATGTGATTCTGACCTTACAATGTTGATATTGCTCAAAACGAATGGAATTCACTCCCAAATGGTGGTTTATGCTTAAATAACCCTTTTGTATCATAATAACACGTTTGAATTGAAAGGAACAGAAATATTCACATGTCAAGTTTTTATGTTTGCAAAATGCTTTTCAGAGCGAGAGAAGCACTTTTTGACCAACAATGTGATTTTTACCTTTCAATTTTGATATTGCTCAAAACTAATGGAATTCACTCCCAAATGGTGGTTTATGCTTAAATAACCCTTTTGTAAGCATAATAACACGTTTCCATTGAAAGAAACAGAAATATTCACATGTCAAGTTTTTATGCGTGCAAAAATGCTTTTCAGAGCAAGAGAAGCACTTTTTGACCAACAATGTGACTCTGACCTTTCAATTTTGATATTGCTCAAAACTAATGGAATTCACTCCCAAATGGTGGTTTATGCTTAAATAACCCTTTTGTAAGCATAATAACACGTTTCCATTGAAAGTAACAGAAATATTCACATGTCAAGTTTTTATGTGTGCAAAATGCTTTTTCAGAGCGAGAGAAGCACTTTTTGACCAACAATGTGATTCTGACCTTTCAATTTTGATATTGCTCAAAACGAATGGAATTCACTCCCAAATGGTGGTTTATGCTTAAATAACCCTTTTGTAAGCATAATAACACGTTTCCATTGAAAGAAACAGAAATATTCACATGTCAAGTTTTTATGCGTGCAAAATGCTTTTCAGAGCGAGAGAAGCACTTTTTGACCAACAATGTGATTCTGACCTTACAATGTTGATATTGCTCAAAACGAATGGAATTCACTCCCCAAATGGTGGTTTATGCTTAAATAACCCTTTTGTATCATAATAACACGTTTGAATTGAAAGGAACAGAAATATTCACTTGTCAAGTTTTTATGCGTGCAAAATGCTTTTCAGAGCGAGAGAAGCACTTTTTGACCAACAATGTGATTCTGACCTTTCAATTTTGATATTGCTCAAAACTAATGGAATTCACTCCCAAATGGTGGTTTATGCTTAAATAACCCTTTTGTATCATAATAACACGTTTGAATTGAAAGGAACAGAAATATTCACTTGTCAAGTTTTTATGCGTGCAAAATGCTTTTCAGAGCGAGAGAAGCACTTTTTGACCAACAATGTGATTTTTACCTTACAATGTTGATATTGCTCAAAACTAATGGAATTCACTCCCAAATGGTGGTTTATGCTTAAATAACCCTTTTGTAAGCATAATAACACGTTTGAAGTGAAAGAAACAGAAATATTCACATGTCAAGTTTTTATGCGTGCAAAATGCTTTTTCAGAGCGAGAGAAGCACTTTTTGACCAACAATGTGATTTTTACCTTACAATGTTGATATTGCTCAAAACTAATGGAATTCACTCCCAAATGGTGGTTTATGCTTAAATAACCCTTTTGTATCATAATAACACGTTTGAATTGAAAGGAACAGAAATATTCACTTGTCAAGTTTTTATGCGTGCAAAATGCTTTTCAGAGCGAGAGAAGCACTTTTTGACCAACAATGTGATTTTTACCTTTCAATTTTGATATTGCTCAAAAACTAATGGAATTCACTCCCAAATGGTGGTTTATGCTTAAATAACCCTTTTGTAAGCATAATAACACGTTTCCATTGAAAGAAACAGAAATATTCACATGTCAAGTTTTTATGCGTGCAAAATGCTTTTCAGAGCGAGAGAAGCACTTTTTGACCAACAATGTGACTCTGACCTTTCAGTTTTGATATTGCTCAAAACTAATGGAATTCACTCCCAAATGGTGGTTTATGCTTAAATAACCCTTTTGTAAGCATAATAACACGTTTGAATTGAAAGAAACAGAAATATTCACATGTCAAGTTTTTATGTGTGCAAAATGCTTTTCAGAGCGAGAGAAGCACTTTTTGACCAACAATGTGATTTTTACTTTTCAATTTTGATATTGCTCAAAACTAATGGAATTCACTCCCAAATGGTGGTTTATGCTTAAATAACCCTTTTGTAAGCATAATAACACGTTTCCATTGAAAGAAACAGAAATATTCACATGTCAAGTTTTTATGCGTGCAAAATGCTTTTCAGAGCGAGAGAAGCACTTTTTGACCAACAATGTGACTCTGACCTTTCAATTTTGATATTGCTCAAAACTAATGGAATTCACTCCCAAATGGTGGTTTTATGCTTAAATAACCCTTTTGTAAGCATAATAACACGTTTCCATTGAAAGTAACAGAAATATTCACATGTCAAGTTTTTATGTGTGCAAAATGCTTTTCAGAGCGAAGAGAAGCACTTTTTGACCAACAATGTGATTCTGACCTTTCAATTTTGATATTGCTCAAAACTAATGGAATTCACTCCCAAATGGTGGTTTATGCTTAAATAACCGTTTTGTAAGCATAATAACACGTTTCCATTGAAAGAAACAGAAATATTCACATGTCAAGTTTTTATGCGTGCAAAATGCTTTTCAGAGCGAGAGAAGCACTTTTTGACCAACAATGTGATTCTGACCTTACAATGTTGATATTGCTCAAAACGAATGGAATTCACTCCCAAATGGTGGTTTATGCTTAAATAACCCTTTTGTATCATAATAACACGTTTGAATTGAAAAGGAACAGAAATATTCACTTGTCAAGTTTTTATGCGTGCAAAATGCTTTTCAGAGCGAGAGAAGCACTTTTTGACCAACAATGTGATTCTGACCTTTCAATTTTGATATTGCTCAAAACTAATGGAATTCACTCCCAAATGGTGGTTTATGCTTAAATAACCCTTTTGTATCATAATAACACGTTTGAATTGAAAGGAACAGAAATATTCACTTGTCAAGTTTTTATGCGTGCAAAATGCTTTTCAGAGCGAGAGAAGCACTTTTTGACCAACAATGTGACTCTGACCTTTCAATTTTGATATTGCTCAAAACTAATGGAATTCACTCCCAAATGGTGGTTTATGCTTAAATAACCCTTTTGTAAGCATAATAACACGTTTGAATTGAAAGAAACAGAAATATTCACATGTCAAGTTTTTTATGCGTGCAAAATGCTTTTCAGAGCGAGAGAAGCACTTTTTGACCAACAATGTGATTTTTACCTTACAATGTTGATATTGCTCAAAACTAATGGAATTCACTCCAAATGGTGGTTTATGCTTAAATAACCCTTTTGTATCATAATAACACGTTTGAATTGAAAGGAACAGAAATATTCACTTGTCAAGTTTTTATGCGTGCAAAATGCTTTTCAGAGCGAGAGAAGCACTTTTTGACCAACAATGTGATTTTTACCTTTCAATTTTGATATTGCTCAAAACTAATGGAATTCACTCCCAAATGGTGGTTTATGCTTAAATAACCCTTTTGTAAGCATAATAACACGTTTCCATTGAAAGAAACAGAAATATTCACATGTCAAGTTTTTATGCGTGCAAAATGCTTTTCAGAGCGAGAGAAGCACTTTTTGACCAACAATGTGACTCTGACCTTTCAATTTTGATATTGCTCAAAACTAATGGAATTCACTCCCAAATGGGTGGTTTATGCTTAAATAACCCTTTTGTAAGCATAATAACACGTTTTCCATTGAAAGTAACAGAAATATTCACATGTCAAGTTTTTATGTGTGCAAAATGCTTTTCAGAGCGAGAGAAGCACTTTTTGACCAACAATGTGATTCTGACCTTTCAATTTTGATATTGCTCAAAACTAATGGAATTCACTCCCAAATGGTGGTTTATGCTTAAATAACCGTTTTGTAAGCATAATAACACGTTTCCATTGAAAGAAACAGAAATATTCACATGTCAAGTTTTTATGCGTGCAAAATGCTTTTCAGAGCGAGAGAAGCACTTTTTGACCAACAATGTGATTTTTACCTTACAATGTTGATATTGCTCAAAACTAATGGAATTCACTCCCAAATGGTGGTTTATGCTTAAATAACCGTTTTGTAAGCATAATAACACGTTTCCATTGAAAGAAACAGAAATATTCACATGTCAAGTTTTTATGCGTGCAAAATGCTTTTCAGAGCGAGAGAAGCACTTTTTGACCAACAATGTGATTCTGACCTTACAATGTTGATATTGCTCAAAACGAATGGAATTCACTCCCAAATGGTGGTTTATGCTTAAATAACCCTTTTGTATCATAATAACACGTTTGAATTGAAAGGAACAGAAATATTCACTTGTCAAGTTTTTATGCGTGCAAAATGCTTTTCAGAGCGAGAGAAGCACTTTTTGACCAACAATGTTGATTCTGACCTTTTCAATTTTGATATTGCTCAAAACTAATGGAATTCACTCCCAAATGGGTGGTTTATGCTTAAATAACCCTTTTGTATCATAATAACACGTTTGAAATTGAAAGGAACAGAAATATTCACTTGTCAAGTTTTTATGCGTGCAAAATGCTTTTCAGAGCGAGAGAAGCACTTTTTGACCAACAATGTGACTCTGACCTTTCAATTTTGATATTGCTCAAAACTAATGGAATTCACTCCCAAATGGTGGTTTATGCTTAAATAACCCTTTTGTAAGCATAATAAACACGTTTGAATTGAAAGAAACAGAAATATTCACATGTCAAGTTTTTATGCGTGCAAAATGCTTTTCAGAGCGAGAGAGAAGCACTTTTTGACCAACAATGTGATTTTTACCTTACAATGTTGATATTGCTCAAAACTAATGGAATTCACTCCCAAATGGTGGTTTATGCTTAAATAACCCTTTTGTATCATAATAACACGTTTGAATTGAAAGGAACAGAAATATTCACTTGTCAAGTTTTTATGCGTGCAAAATGCTTTTCAGAGCGAAGAGAAGCACTTTTTGACCAACAATGTGATTTTTACCTTTCAATTTTGATATTGCTCAAAACTAATGGAATTCACTCCCAAATGGTGGTTTATGCTTAAATAACCCTTTTGTAAGCATAATAACACGTTTCCATTGAAAGAAACAGAAATATTCACATGTCAAGTTTTTATGCGTGCAAAATGCTTTTCAGAGCGAGAGAAGCACTTTTTGACCAACAATGTGACTCTGACCTTTCAATTTTGATATTGCTCAAAACTAATGGAATTCACTCCCAAATGGTGGTTTATGCTTAAATAACCCTTTTGTAAGCATAATAACACGTTTCCATTGAAAGTAACAGAAATATTCACATGTCAAGTTTTTATGTGTGCAAAATGCTTTTCAGAGCGAGAGAAGCACTTTTTGACCAACAATGTGATTCTGACCTTTCAATTTTGATATTGCTCAAAACTAATGGAATTCACTCCCAAATGGTGGTTTATGCTTAAATAACCGTTTTGTAAGCATAATAACACGTTTCCATTGAAAGAAACAGAAATATTCACATGTCAAGTTTTTATGCGTGCAAAAATGCTTTTCAGAGCGAGAGAAGCACTTTTTTGACCAACAATGTGATTTTTACCTTACAATGTTGATATTGCTCAAAACTAATGGAATTCACTCCCAAATGGTGGTTTATGCTTAAATAACCCTTTTGTATCATAATAACACGTTTGAATTGAAAGGAACAGAAATATTCACTTGTCAAGTTTTTATGCGTGCAAAATGCTTTTCAGAGCGAGAGAAGCACTTTTTGACCAACAATGTGATTCTGACCTTACAATGTTGATATTGCTCAAAACGAATGGAATTCACTCCCAAATGGTGGTTTATGCTTAAATAACCCTTTTGTATCATAATAACACGTTTTGAATTGAAAGGAACAGAAATATTCACTTGTCAAGTTTTTATGCGTGCAAATTGCTTTTCAGAGCGAGAGAAGCACTTTTTGACCAACAATGTGATTCTGACCTTACAATGTTGATATTGCTCAAAACGAATGGAATTCACTCCCAAATGGTGGTTTATGCTTAAATAACCCTTTTGTATCATAATAACACGTTTGAATTGAAAGGAACAGAAATATTCACTTGTCAAGTTTTTATGCGTGCAAAATGCTTTTCAGAGCGAGAGAAGCACTTTTTGACCAACAATGTGACTCTGACCTTTCAATTTTGATATTGCTCAAAACTAATGGAATTCACTCCCAAATGGTGGTTTATGCTTAAATAACCCTTTTGTAAGCATAATAACACGTTTCCATTGAAAGAAACAGAAATATTCACATGTCAAGTTTTTATGCGTGCAAATGCTTTTCAGAGCCGAGAGAAGCACTTTTTGACCAACAATGTGATTTTTACCTTACAATGTTGATATTGCTCAAAATTAATGGAATTCACTCCCAAAATGGTGGTTTTATGCTTAAATAACCCTTTTGTATCATAATAACACGTTTGAATTGAAAGGAACAGAAATATTCACTTGTCAAGTTTTTATGCGTGCAAAATGCTTTTCAGAGCGAGAGAAGCACTTTTTGACCAACAATGTGATTCTGACCTTACAATGTTGATATTGCTCAAAACGAATGGAATTCACTCCCAAATGGTGGTTTATGCTTAAATAACCCTTTTGTATCATAATAACACGTTTGAATTGAAAGGAACAGAAATATTCACTTGTCAAGTTTTTATGCGTGCAAATTGCTTTTCAGAGCGAGAGAAGCACTTTTTGACCAACAATGTGATTCTGACCTTACAATGTTGATATTGCTCAAAACGAATGGAATTCACTCCCAAATGGTGGTTTATGCTTAAATAACCCTTTTGTATCATAATAACACGTTTGAATTGAAAGGAACAGAAATATTCACTTGTCAAGTTTTTATGCGTGCAAAATGCTTTTTCAGAGCGAGAGAAGCACTTTTTGACCAACAATGTGATTCTGACCTTACAATGTTGATATTGCTCAAAACGAATGGAATTCACTCCCAAATGGTGGTTTATGCTTAAATAACCCTTTTGTATCATAATAACACGTTTGAATTGAAAGGAACAGAAATATTCACTTGTCAAGTTTTTATGCGTGCAAAATGCTTTTCAGAGCGAGAGAAGCACTTTTTGACCAACAATGTGACTCTGACCTTTCAATTTTGATATTGCTCAAAACGAATGGAATTCACTCCCAAATGGTGGTTTATGCTTAAATAACCCTTTTGTAAGCATAATAACACGTTTCCATTGAAAGAAACAGAAATATTCACATGTCAAGTTTTTATGCGTGCAAAATGCTTTTCAGAGCGAGAGAAGCACTTTTTGACCAACATTGTGATTTTTACCTTACAATGTTGATATTGCTCAAAACTAATGGAATTCACTCCCAAATGGTGGTTTATGCTTAAATAACCCTTTTGTATCATAATAACACGTTTGAATTGAAAGGAACAGAAATATTCACTGGTCAAGTTTTTATGCGTGCAAAATGCTTTTCAGAGCGAGAGAAGCACTTTTTGACCAACAATGTGATTCTGACCTTACAATGTTGATATTGCTCAAAACGAATGGAATTCACTCCCAAATGGTGGTTTATGCTTAAATAACCCTTTTGTATCATAATAACACGTTTGAATTGAAAGGAACAGAAATATTCACTTGTCAAGTTTTTATGCGTGCAAAATGCTTTTCAGAGCGAGAGAAGCACTTTTTGACCAACAATGTGATTCTGACCTTACAATGTTGATATTGCTCAAAACGAATGGAATTCACTCCCAAATGGTGGTTTATGCTTAAATAACCCTTTTGTATCATAATAACACGTATCGAATTGAAAGGAACAGAAATATTCACTTGTCAAGTTTTTATGCGTGCAAAATGCTTTTCAGAGCGAGAGAAGCACTTTTTGACCACAATGTGACTCTGACCTTTCAGTTTTGATATTGCTCAAAACTAATGGAATTCACTCCCAAAATGGTGGTTTATGCTTAAATAACCCTTTTGTAAGCATAATAACACGTTTGAATTGAAAGAAACAGAAATATTCACATGTCAAGTTTTTATGTGTGCAAAATGCTTTTCAGAGCGAGAGAAGCACTTTTTGACCAACAATGTGATTTTTACCTTTCAATTTTGATATTGCTCAAAACTAATGGAATTCACTCCCAAATGGTGGTTTATGCTTAAATAACCCTTTTGTAAGCATAATAACACGTTTCCATTGAAAGAAACAGAAATATTCACATGTCAAGTTTTTATGCGTGCAAAATGCTTTTCAGAGCGAGAGAAGCACTTTTTGACCAACAATGTGACTCTGACCTTTCAATTTTGATATTGCTCAAAACTAATGGAATTCACTCCCAAATGGTGGTTTATGCTTAAATAACCCTTTTGTAAGCATAATAACACGTTTCCATTGAAAGTAACAGAAATATTCACATGTCAAGTTTTTATGTGTGCAAAATGCTTTTCAGAGCGAGAGAAGCACTTTTTGACCAACAATGTGATTTTTACCTTACAATGTTGATATTGCTCAAAACTAATGGAATTCACTCCCAAATGGTGGTTTATGCTTAAATAACCCTTTTGTATCATAATAACACGTTTGAATTGAAAGGAACAGAAATATTCACTTGTCAAGTTTTTATGCGTGCAAAATGCTTTTCAGAGCGAGAGAAGCACTTTTTGACCAACAATGTGATTTTTACCTTTCAATTTTGATATTGCTCAAAACTAATGGAATTCACTCCCAAATGGTGGTTTATGCTTAAATAACCCTTTTGTAAGCATAATAACACGTTTCCATTGAAAGAAACAGAAATATTCACATGTCAAGTTTTTATGCGTGCAAAATGCTTTTCAGAGCGAGAGAAGCACTTTTTGACCAACAATGTGACTCTGACCTTTCAATTTTGATATTGCTCAAAACTAATGGAATTCACTCCCAAATGGTGGTTTATGCTTAAATAACCCTTTTGTAAGCATAATAACACGTTTGAAGTGAAAGAAACAGAAATATTCACATGTCAAGTTTTTATGCGTGCAAAATGCTTTTCAGAGCAAGAGAAGCACTTTTTGACCAACAATGTGACTCTGACCTTTCAATTTTGATATTGCTCAAAACTAATGGAATTCACTCCCAAATGGTGGTTTATGCTTAAATAACCCTTTTGTAAGCATAATAACACGTTTCCATTGAAATTAACAGAAATATTCACATGTCAAGTTTTTATGTGTGCAAAATGCTTTTCAGAGCGAGAGAAGCACTTTTTGACCAACAATGTGATTCTGACCTTTCAATTTTGATATTGCTCAAAACGAATGGAATTCACGCCCAAATGGTGGTTTATGCTTAAATAACCCTTTTGTAAGCATAATAACACGTTTCCATTGAAAGAAACAGAAATATTCACATGTCAAGTTTTTATGCGTGCAAAATGCTTTTCAGAGCGAGAGAAGCACTTTTTGACCAACAATGTGATTCTGACCTTACAATGTTGATATTGCTCAAAACGAATGGAATTCACTCCCAAATGGTGGTTTATGCTTAAATAACCCTTTTGTATCATAATAACACGTTTGAATTGAAAGGAACAGAAATATTCACTTGTCAAGTTTTTATGCGTGCAAAATGCTTTTCAGAGCGAGAGAAGCACTTTTTGACCAACAATGTGATTCTGACCTTTCAATTTTGATATTGCTCAAAACTAATGGAATTCACTCCCAAATGGTGGTTTATGCTTAAATAACCCTTTTGTATCATAATAACACGTTTGAATTGAAAGGAACAGAAATATTCACTTGTCAAGTTTTTATGCGTGCAAAATGCTTTTCAGAGCGAGAGAAGCACTTTTTGACCAACAATGTGATTTTTACCTTACAATGTTGATATTGCTCAAAACGAATGGAATTCACTCCCAAATGGTGGTTTATGCTTAAATAACCCTTTTGTAAGCATAATAACACGTTTGAAGTGAAAGAAACAGAAATATTCACATGTCAAGTTTTTATGCGTGCAAAATGCTTTTCAGAGCGAGAGAAGCACTTTTTGACCAACAATGTGATTTTTACCTTACAATGTTGATATTGCTCAAAACTAATGGAATTCACTCCCAAATGGTGGTTTATGCTTAAATAACCCTTTTGTATCATAATAACACGTTTGAATTGAAAGGAACAGAAATATTCACTTGTCAAGTTTTTATGCGTGCAAAATGCTTTTCAGAGCGAGAGAAGCACTTTTTGACCAACAATGTGATTTTTACCTTTCAATTATGATATTGCTCAAAACTAATGGAATTCACTCCCAAATGGTGGTTTATGCTTAAATAACCCTTTTGTAAGCATAATAACACGTTTCCATTGAAAGTAACAGAAATATTCACATGTCAAGTTTTTATGCGTGCAAAATGCTTTTCAGAGCGAGAGAAGCACTTTTTGACCAACAATGTGACTCTGACCTTTCAATTTTGATATTGCTCAAAACTAATGGAATTCACTCCCAAATGGTGGTTTATGCTTAAATAACCCTTTTGTAAGCATAATAACACGTTTCCATTGAAAGTAATAGAAATATTCACATGTCAAGTTTTTATGTGTGCAAAATGCTTTTCAGAGCGAGAGAAGCACTTTTTGACCAACAATGTGATTCTGACCTTTCAATTTTGATATTGCTCAAAACTAATGGAATTCACTCCCAAATGGTGGTTTATGCTTAAATAACCCTTTTGTAAGCATAATAACACGTTTCCATTGAAAGAAACAGAAATATTCACATGTCAAGTTTTTATGCGTGCAAAATGCTTTTCAGAGCGAGAGAAGCACTTTTTGACCAACAATGTGATTTTTACCTTACAATGTTGATATTGCTCAAAACTAATGGAATTCACTCCCAAATGGTGGTTTATGCTTAAATAACCCTTTTGTATCATAATAACACGTTTGAATTGAAAGGAACAGAAATATTCACTTGTCAAGTTTTTATGCGTGCAAAATGCTTTTCAGAGCGAGAGAAGCACTTTTTGACCAACAATGTGATTTTGACCTTACAATGTTGATATTGCTCAAAACGAATGGAATTCACTCCCAAATGGTGGTTTATGCTTAAATAACCCTTTTGTATCATAATAACACGTTTGAATTGAAAGGAACAGAAATATTCACTTGTCAAGTTTTTATGCGTGCAAAATGCTTTTCAGAGCGAGAGAAGCACTTTTTGACCAACAATGTGATTTTTACCTTTCAATTTTGATATTGCTCAAAACTAATGGAATTCACTCCCAAATGGTGGTTTATGCTTAAATAACCCTTTTGTAAGCATAATAACACGTTTCCATTGAAAGAAACAGAAATATTCACATGTCAAGTTTTTATGCGTGCAAAATGCTTTTCAGAGCAAGAGAAGCACTTTTTGACCAACAATGTGACTCTGACCTTTCAATTTTGATATTGCTCAAAACTAATGGAATTCACTCCCAAATGGTGGTTTATGCTTAAATAACCCTTTTGTAAGCATAATAACACGTTTCCATTGAAAGTAACAGAAATATTCACATGTCAAGTTTTTATGTGTGCAAAATGCTTTTCAGAGCGAGAGAAGCACTTTTTGACCAACAATGTGATTCTGACCTTTCAATTTTGATATTGCTCAAAACGAATGGAATTCACTCCCAAATGGTGGTTTATGCTTAAATAACCCTTTTGTAAGCATAATAACACGTTTCCATTGAAAGAAACAGAAATATTCACATGTCAAGTTTTTATGCGTGCAAAATGCTTTTCAGAGCGAGAGAAGCACTTTTTGACCAACAATGTGATTCTGACCTTACAATGTTGATATTGCTCAAAACGAATGGAATTCACTCCCAAATGGTGGTTTATGCTTAAATAACCCTTTTGTATCATAATAACACGTTTGAATTGAAAGGAACAGAAATATTCACTTGTCAAGTTTTTATGCGTGCAAAATGCTTTTCAGAGCGAGAGAAGCACTTTTTGACCAACAATGTGATTCTGACCTTTCAATTTTGATATTGCTCAAAACTAATGGAATTCACTCCCAAATGGTGGTTTATGCTTAAATAACCCTTTTGTATCATAATAACACGTTTGAATTGAAAGGAACAGAAATATTCACTTGTCAAGTTTTTATGCGTGCAAAATGCTTTTCAGAGCGAGAGAAGCACTTTTTGACCAACAATGTGATTTTTACCTTACAATGTTGATATTGCTCAAAACTAATGGAATTCACTCCCAAATGGTGGTTTATGCTTAAATAACCCTTTTGTAAGCATAATAACACGTTTGAAGTGAAAGAAACAGAAATATTCACATGTCAAGTTTTTATGCGTGCAAAATGCTTTTCAGAGCGAGAGAAGCACTTTTTGACCAACAATGTGATTTTTACCTTACAATGTTGATATTGCTCAAAACTAATGGAATTCACTCCCAAATGGTGGTTTATGCTTAAATAACCCTTTTGTATCATAATAACACGTTTGAATTGAAAGGAACAGAAATATTCACTTGTCAAGTTTTTATGCGTGCAAAATGCTTTTCAGAGCGAGAGAAGCACTTTTTGACCAACAATGTGATTTTTACCTTTCAATTTTGATATTGCTCAAAACTAATGGAATTCACTCCCAAATGGTGGTTTATGCTTAAATAACCCTTTTGTAAGCATAATAACACGTTTCCATTGAAAGAAACAGAAATATTCACATGTCAAGTTTTTATGCGTGCAAAATGCTTTTCAGAGCGAGAGAAGCACTTTTTGACCAACAATGTGACTCTGACCTTTCAATTTTGATATTGCTCAAAACTAATGGAATTCACTCCCAAATGGTGGTTTATGCTTAAATAACCCTTTTGTAAGCATAATAACACGTTTCCATTGAAAGTAACAGAAATATTCACATGTCAAGTTTTTATGTGTGCAAAATGCTTTTCAGAGCGAGAGAAGCACTTTTTGACCAACAATGTGATTCTGACCTTTCAATTTTGATATTGCTCAAAACTAATGGAATTCACTCCCAAATGGTGGTTTATGCTTAAATAACCCTTTTGTAAGCATAATAACACGTTTCCATTGAAAGAAACAGAAATATTCACATGTCAAGTTTTTATGCGTGCAAAATGCTTTTCAGAGCGAGAGAAGCACTTTTTGACCAACAATGTGACTCTGACCTTTCAATTTTGATATTGCTCAAAACTAATGGAATTCACTCCCAAATGGTGGTTTATGCTTAAATAACCCTTTTGTAAGCATAATAACACGTTTCCATTGAAAGTAACAGAAATATTCACATGTCAAGTTTTTATGTGTGCAAAATGCTTTTCAGAGCGAGAGAAGCACTTTTTGACCAACAATGTGATTCTGACCTTTCAATTTTGATATTGCTCAAAACTAATGGAATTCACTCCCAAATGGTGGTTTATGCTTAAATAACCGTTTTGTAAGCATAATAACACGTTTCCATTGAAAGAAACAGAAATATTCACATGTCAAGTTTTTATGCGTGCAAAATGCTTTTCAGAGCGAGAGAAGCACTTTTTGACCAACAATGTGATTTTTACCTTACAATGTTGATATTGCTCAAAACTAATGGAATTCACTCCCAAATGGTGGTTTATGCTTAAATAACCCTTTTGTATCATAATAACACGTTTGAATTGAAAGGAACAGAAATATTCACTTGTCAAGTTTTTATGCGTGCAAAATGCTTTTCAGAGCGAGAGAAGCACTTTTTGACCAACAATGTGATTCTGACCTTACAATGTTGATATTGCTCAAAACGAATGGAATTCACTCCCAAATGGTGGTTTATGCTTAAATAACCCTTTTGTATCATAATAACACGTTTGAATTGAAAGGAACAGAAATATTCACTTGTCAAGTTTTTATGCGTGCAAAATGCTTTTCAGAGCGAGAGAAGCACTTTTTGACCAACAATGTGATTCTGACCTTTCAATTTTGATATTGCTCAAAACTAATGGAATTCACTCCCAAATGGTGGTTTATGCTTAAATAACCCTTTTGTAAGCATAATAACACGTTTCCATTGAAAGAAACAGAAATATTCACATGTCAAGTTTTTATGCGTGCAAAATGCTTTTCAGAGCGAGAGAAGCACTTTTTGACCAACAATGTGACTCTGACCTTTCAATTTTGATATTGCTCAAAACTAATGGAATTCACTCCCAAATGGTGGTTTATGCTTAAATAACCCTTTTGTAAGCATAATAACACGTTTGAAGTGAAAGAAACAGAAATATTCACATGTCAAGTTTTTATGCGTGCAAAATGCTTTTCAGAGCAAGAGAAGCACTTTTTGACCAACAATGTGACTCTGACCTTTCAATTTTGATATTGCTCAAAACTAATGGAATTCACTCCCAAATGGTGGTTTATGCTTAAATAACCCTTTTGTAAGCATAATAACACGTTTCCATTGAAATTAACAGAAATATTCACATGTCAAGTTTTTATGTGTGCAAAATGCTTTTCAGAGCGAGAGAAGCACTTTTTGACCAACAATGTGATTCTGACCTTTCAATTTTGATATTGCTCAAAACGAATGGAATTCACGCCCAAATGGTGGTTTATGCTTAAATAACCCTTTTGTAAGCATAATAACACGTTTCCATTGAAAGAAACAGAAATATTCACATGTCAAGTTTTTATGCGTGCAAAATGCTTTTCAGAGCGAGAGAAGCACTTTTTGACCAACAATGTGATTCTGACCTTACAATGTTGATATTGCTCAAAACGAATGGAATTCACTCCCAAATGGTGGTTTATGCTTAAATAACCCTTTTGTATCATAATAACACGTTTGAATTGAAAGGAACAGAAATATTCACTTGTCAAGTTTTTATGCGTGCAAAATGCTTTTCAGAGCGAGAGAAGCACTTTTTGACCAACAATGTGATTCTGACCTTTCAATTTTGATATTGCTCAAAACTAATGGAATTCACTCCCAAATGGTGGTTTATGCTTAAATAACCCTTTTGTATCATAATAACACGTTTGAATTGAAAGGAACAGAAATATTCACTTGTCAAGTTTTTATGCGTGCAAAATGCTTTTCAGAGCGAGAGAAGCACTTTTTGACCAACAATGTGATTTTTACCTTGCAATGTTGATATTGCTCAAAACGAATGGAATTCACTCCCAAATGGTGGTTTATGCTTAAATAACCCTTTTGTAAGCATAATAACACGTTTGAAGTGAAAGAAACAGAAATATTCACATGTCAAGTTTTTATGCGTGCAAAATGCTTTTCAGAGCGAGAGAAGCACTTTTTGACCAACAATGTGATTTTTACCTTACAATGTTGATATTGCTCAAAACTAATGGAATTCACTCCCAAATGGTGGTTTATGCTTAAATAACCCTTTTGTATCATAATAACACGTTTGAATTGAAAGGAACAGAAATATTCACTTGTCAAGTTTTTATGCGTGCAAAATGCTTTTCAGAGCGAGAGAAGCACTTTTTGACCAACAATGTGATTTTTACCTTTCAATTATGATATTGCTCAAAACTAATGGAATTCACTCCCAAATGGTGGTTTATGCTTAAATAACCCTTTTGTAAGCATAATAACACGTTTCCATTGAAAGAAACAGAAATATTCACATGTCAAGTTTTTATGCGTGCAAAATGCTTTTCAGAGCGAGAGAAGCACTTTTTGACCAACAATGTGACTCTGACCTTTCAATTTTGATATTGCTCAAAACTAATGGAATTCACTCCCAAATGGTGGTTTATGCTTAAATAACCCTTTTGTAAGCATAATAACACGTTTCCATTGAAAGTAACAGAAATATTCACATGTCAAGTTTTTATGTGTGCAAAATGCTTTTCAGAGCGAGAGAAGCACTTTTTGACCAACAATGTGATTCTGACCTTTCAATTTTGATATTGCTCAAAACTAATGGAATTCACTCCCAAATGGTGGTTTATGCTTAAATAACCCTTTTGTAAGCATAATAACACGTTTCCATTGAAAGAAACAGAAATATTCACATGTCAAGTTTTTATGCGTGCAAAATGCTTTTCAGAGCGAGAGAAGCACTTTTTGACCAACAATGTGATTTTTACCTTACAATGTTGATATTGCTCAAAACTAATGGAATTCACTCCCAAATGGTGGTTTATGCTTAAATAACCCTTTTGTATCATAATAACACGTTTGAATTGAAAGGAACAGAAATATTCACTTGTCAAGTTTTTATGCGTGCAAAATGCTTTTCAGAGCGAGAGAAGCACTTTTTGACCAACAATGTGATTTTGACCTTACAATGTTGATATTGCTCAAAACGAATGGAATTCACTCCCAAATGGTGGTTTATGCTTAAATAACCCTTTTGTATCATAATAACACGTTTGAATTGAAAGGAACAGAAATATTCACTTGTCAAGTTTTTATGCGTGCAAAATGCTTTTCAGAGCGAGAGAAGCACTTTTTGACCAACAATGTGATTTTTACCTTTCAATTTTGATATTGCTCAAAACTAATGGAATTCACTCCCAAATGGTGGTTTATGCTTAAATAACCCTTTTGTAAGCATAATAACACGTTTCCATTGAAAGAAACAGAAATATTCACATGTCAAGTTTTTATGCGTGCAAAATGCTTTTCAGAGCAAGAGAAGCACTTTTTGACCAACAATGTGACTCTGACCTTTCAATTTTGATATTGCTCAAAACGAATGGAATTCACTCCCAAATGGTGGTTTATGCTTAAATAACCCTTTTGTAAGCATAATAACACGTTTCCATTGAAAGTAACAGAAATATTCACATGTCAAGTTTTTATGTGTGCAAAATGCTTTTCAGAGCGAGAGAAGCACTTTTTGACCAACAATGTGATTCTGACCTTTCAATTTTGATATTGCTCAAAACGAATGGAATTCACTCCCAAATGGTGGTTTATGCTTAAATAACCCTTTTGTAAGCATAATAACACGTTTCCATTGAAAGAAACAGAAATATTCACATGTCAAGTTTTTATGCGTGCAAAATGCTTTTCAGAGCGAGAGAAGCACTTTTTGACCAACAATGTGATTCTGACCTTACAATGTTGATATTGCTCAAAACGAATGGAATTCACTCCCAAATGGTGGTTTATGCTTAAATAACCCTTTTGTATCATAATAACACGTTTGAATTGAAAGGAACAGAAATATTCACTTGTCAAGTTTTTATGCGTGCAAAATGCTTTTCAGAGCGAGAGAAGCACTTTTTGACCAACAATGTGATTCTGACCTTTCAATTTTGATATTGCTCAAAACTAATGGAATTCACTCCCAAATGGTGGTTTATGCTTAAATAACCCTTTTGTATCATAATAACACGTTTGAATTGAAAGGAACAGAAATATTCACTTGTCAAGTTTTTATGCGTGCAAAATGCTTTTCAGAGCGAGAGAAGCACTTTTTGACCAACAATGTGATTTTTACCTTACAATGTTGATATTGCTCAAAACTAATGGAATTCACTCCCAAATGGTGGTTTATGCTTAAATAACCCTTTTGTAAGCATAATAACACGTTTGAAGTGAAAGAAACAGAAATATTCACATGTCAAGTTTTTATGCGTGCAAAATGCTTTTCAGAGCGAGAGAAGCACTTTTTGACCAACAATGTGATTTTTACCTTACAATGTTGATATTGCTCAAAACTAATGGAATTCACTCCCAAATGGTGGTTTATGCTTAAATAACCCTTTTGTATCATAATAACACGTTTGAATTGAAAGGAACAGAAATATTCACTTGTCAAGTTTTTATGCGTGCAAAATGCTTTTCAGAGCGAGAGAAGCACTTTTTGACCAACAATGTGATTTTTACCTTTCAATTTTGATATTGCTCAAAACTAATGGAATTCACTCCCAAATGGTGGTTTATGCTTAAATAACCCTTTTGTAAGCATAATAACACGTTTCCATTGAAAGAAACAGAAATATTCACATGTCAAGTTTTTATGCGTGCAAAATGCTTTTCAGAGCGAGAGAAGCACTTTTTGACCAACAATGTGACTCTGACCTTTCAATTTTGATATTGCTCAAAACTAATGGAATTCACTCCCAAATGGTGGTTTATGCTTAAATAACCCTTTTGTAAGCATAATAACACGTTTCCATTGAAAGTAACAGAAATATTCACATGTCAAGTTTTTATGTGTGCAAAATGCTTTTCAGAGCGAGAGAAGCACTTTTTGACCAACAATGTGATTCTGACCTTTCAATTTTGATATTGCTCAAAACTAATGGAATTCACTCCCAAATGGTGGTTTATGCTTAAATAACCCTTTTGTAAGCATAATAACACGTTTCCATTGAAAGAAACAGAAATATTCACATGTCAAGTTTTTATGCGTGCAAAATGCTTTTCAGAGCGAGAGAAGCACTTTTTGACCAACAATGTGACTCTGACCTTTCAATTTTGATATTGCTCAAAACTAATGGAATTCACTCCCAAATGGTGGTTTATGCTTAAATAACCCTTTTGTAAGCATAATAACACGTTTCCATTGAAAGTAACAGAAATATTCACATGTCAAGTTTTTATGTGTGCAAAATGCTTTTCAGAGCGAGAGAAGCACTTTTTGACCAACAATGTGATTCTGACCTTTCAATTTTGATATTGCTCAAAACTAATGGAATTCACTCCCAAATGGTGGTTTATGCTTAAATAACCGTTTTGTAAGCATAATAACACGTTTCCATTGAAAGAAACAGAAATATTCACATGTCAAGTTTTTATGCGTGCAAAATGCTTTTCAGAGCGAGAGAAGCACTTTTTGACCAACAATGTGATTTTTACCTTACAATGTTGATATTGCTCAAAACTAATGGAATTCACTCCCAAATGGTGGTTTATGCTTAAATAACCCTTTTGTATCATAATAACACGTTTGAATTGAAAGGAACAGAAATATTCACTTGTCAAGTTTTTATGCGTGCAAAATGCTTTTCAGAGCGAGAGAAGCACTTTTTGACCAACAATGTGATTCTGACCTTACAATGTTGATATTGCTCAAAACGAATGGAATTCACTCCCAAATGGTGGTTTATGCTTAAATAACCCTTTTGTATCATAATAACACGTTTGAATTGAAAGGAACAGAAATATTCACTTGTCAAGTTTTTATGCGTGCAAAATGCTTTTCAGAGCGAGAGAAGCACTTTTTGACCAACAATGTGATTCTGACCTTACAATGTTGATATTGCTCAAAACGAATGGAATTCACTCCCAAATGGTGGTTTATGCTTAAATAACCCTTTTGTATCATAATAACACGTTTGAATTGAAAGGAACAGAAATATTCACTTGTCAAGTTTTTATGCGTGCAAAATGCTTTTCAGAGCGAGAGAAGCACTTTTTGACCAACAATGTGATTCTGACCTTACAATGTTGATATTGCTCAAAACGAATGGAATTCACTCCCAAATGGTGGTTTATGCTTAAATAACCCTTTTGTAAGCATAATAACACGTTTCCATTGAAAGTAACAGAAATATTCACATGTCAAGTTTTTATGTGTGCAAAATGCTTTTCAGAGCGAGAGAAGCACTTTTTGACCAACAATGTGATTCTGACCTTTCAATTTTGATATTGCTCAAAACTAATGGAATTCACTCCCAAATGGTGGTTTATGCTTAAATAACCGTTTTGTAAGCATAATAACACGTTTCCATTGAAAGAAACAGAAATATTCACATGTCAAGTTTTTATGCGTGCAAAATGCTTTTCAGAGCGAGAGAAGCACTTTTTGACCAACAATGTGATTTTTACCTTACAATGTTGATATTGCTCAAAACTAATGGAATTCACTCCCAAATGGTGGTTTATGCTTAAATAACCCTTTTGTATCATAATAACACGTTTGAATTGAAAGGAACAGAAATATTCACTTGTCAAGTTTTTATGCGTGCAAAATGCTTTTCAGAGCGAGAGAAGCACTTTTTGACCAACAATGTGATTCTGACCTTACAATGTTGATATTGCTCAAAACGAATGGAATTCACTCCCAAATGGTGGTTTATGCTTAAATAACCCTTTTGTATCATAATAACACGTTTGAATTGAAAGGAACAGAAATATTCACTTGTCAAGTTTTTATGCGTGCAAAATGCTTTTCAGAGCGAGAGAAGCACTTTTTGACCAACAATGTGATTCTGACCTTACAATGTTGATATTGCTCAAAACGAATGGAATTCACTCCCAAATGGTGGTTTATGCTTAAATAACCCTTTTGTATCATAATAACACGTTTGAATTGAAAGGAACAGAAATATTCACTTGTCAAGTTTTTATGCGTGCAAAATGCTTTTCAGAGCGAGAGAAGCACTTTTTGACCAACAATGTGATTCTGACCTTACAATGTTGATATTGCTCAAAACGAATGGAATTCACTCCCAAATGGTGGTTTATGCTTAAATAACCCTTTTGTATCATAATAACACGTTTGAATTGAAAGGAACAGAAATATTCACTTATCAAGTTTTTATGCGTGCAAAATGCTTTTCAGAGCGAGAGAAGCACTTTTTGACCAACAATGTGACTCTGACCTTTCAATTTTGATATTGCTCAAAACTAATGGAATTCACTCCCAAATGGTGGTTTATGCTTAAATAACCCTTTTGTAAGCATAATAACACGTTTCCATTGAAAGAAACAGAAATATTCACTTATCAAGTTTTTATGCGTGCAAAATGCTTTTCAGAGCGAGAGAAGCACTTTTTGACCAACAATGTGATTTTTACCTTACAATGTTGATATTGCTCAAAACTAATGGAATTCACTCCCAAATGGTGGTTTATGCTTAAATAACCCTTTTGTATCATAATAACACGTTTGAATTGAAAGGAACAGAAATATTCACTTGTCAAGTTTTTATGCGTGCAAAATGCTTTTCAGAGCGAGAGAAGCACTTTTTGACCAACAATGTGATTCTGACCTTACAATGTTGATATTGCTCAAAACGAATGGAATTCACTCCCAAATGGTGGTTTATGCTTAAATAACCCTTTTGTATCATAATAACACGTTTGAATTGAAAGGAACAGAAATATTCACTTGTCAAGTTTTTATGCGTGCAAAATGCTTTTCAGAGCGAGAGAAGCACTTTTTGACCAACAATGTGATTCTGACCTTACAATGTTGATATTGCTCAAAACGAATGGAATTCACTCCCAAATGGTGGTTTATGCTTAAATAACCCTTTTGTATCATAATAACACGTTTGAATTGAAAGGAACAGAAATATTCACTTGTCAAGTTTTTATGCGTGCAAAATGCTTTTCAGAGCGAGAGAAGCACTTTTTGACCAACAATGTGATTCTGACCTTACAATGTTGATATTGGTCAAAACGAATGGAATTCACTCCCAAATGGTGGTTTATGCTTAAATAACCCTTTTGTATCATAATAACACGTTTGAATTGAAAGGAACAGAAATATTCACATGTCAAGTTTTTATGTGTGCAAAATGCTTTTCAGAGCGAGAGAAGCACTTTTTGACCAACAATGTGATTTTTACCTTTCAATTTTGATATTGCTCAAAACTAATGGAATTCACTCCCAAATGGTGGTTTATGCTTAAATAACCCTTTTGTAAGCATAATAACACGTTTCCATTGAAAGAAACAGAAATATTCACATGTCAAGTTTTTATGCGTGCAAAATGCTTTTCAGAGCAAGAGAAGCACTTTTTGACCAACAATGTGACTCTGACCTTTCAATTTTGATATTGCTCAAAACTAATGGAATTCACTCCCAAATGGTGGTTTATGCTTAAATAACCCTTTTGTAAGCATAATAACACGTTTCCATTGAAAGTAACAGAAATATTCACATGTCAAGTTTTTATGTGTGCAAAATGCTTTTCAGAGCGAGAGAAGCACTTTTTGACCAACAATGTGATTCTGACCTTTCAATTTTGATATTGCTCAAAACGAATGGAATTCACTCCCAAATGGTGGTTTATGCTTAAATAACCCTTTTGTAAGCATAATAACACGTTTCCATTGAAAGAAACAGAAATATTCACATGTCAAGTTTTTATGCGTGCAAAATGCTTTTCAGAGCGAGAGAAGCACTTTTTGACCAACAATGTGATTCTGACCTTACAATGTTGATATTGCTCAAAATGAATGGAATTCACTCCCAAATGGTGGTTTATGCTTAAATAACCCTTTTGTATCATAATAACACGTTTGAATTGAAAGGAACAGAAATATTCACTTGTCAAGTTTTTATGCGTGCAAAATGCTTTTCAGAGCGAGAGAAGCACTTTTTGACCAACAATGTGATTCTGACCTTTCAATTTTGATATTGCTCAAAACTAATGGAATTCACTCCCAAATGGTGGTTTATGCTTAAATAACCCTTTTGTATCATAATAACACGTTTGAATTGAAAGGAACAGAAATATTCACTTGTCAAGTTTTTATGCGTGCAAAATGCTTTTCAGAGCGAGAGAAGCACTTTTTGACCAACAATGTGATTTTTACCTTACAATGTTGATATTGCTCAAAACTAATGGAATTCACTCCCAAATGGTGGTTTATGCTTAAATAACCCTTTTGTAAGCATAATAACACGTTTGAAGTGAAAGAAACAGAAATATTCACATGTCAAGTTTTTATGCGTGCAAAATGCTTTTCAGAGCGAGAGAAGCACTTTTTGACCAACAATGTGATTTTTACCTTACAATGTTTATATTGCTCAAAACTAATGGAATTCACTCCCAAATGGTGGTTTATGCTTAAATAACCCTTTTGTATCATAATAACACGTTTGAATTGAAAGGAACAGAAATATTCACTTGTCAAGTTTTTATGCGTGCAAAATGCTTTTCAGAGCGAGAGAAGCACTTTTTGACCAACAATGTGATTTTTACCTTTCAATTTTGATATTGCTCAAAACTAATGGAATTCACTCCCAAATGGTGGTTTATGCTTAAATAACCCTTTTGTAAGCATAATAACACGTTTCCATTGAAAGAAACAGAAATATTCACATGTCAAGTTTTTATGCGTGCAAAATGCTTTTCAGAGCGAGAGAAGCACTTTTTGACCAACAATGTGACTCTGACCTTTCAATTTTGATATTGCTCAAAACTAATGGAATTCACTCCCAAATGGTGGTTTATGCTTAAATAACCCTTTTGTAAGCATAATAACACGTTTCCATTGAAAGTAACAGAAATATTCACATGTCAAGTTTTTATGTGTGCAAAATGCTTTTCAGAGCGAGAGAAGCACTTTTTGACCAACAATGTGATTCTGACCTTTCAATTTTGATATTGCTCAAAACTAATGGAATTCACTCCCAAATGGTGGTTTATGCTTAAATAACCCTTTTGTAAGCATAATAACACGTTTCCATTGAAAGAAACAGAAATATTCACATGTCAAGTTTTTATGCGTGCAAAATGCTTTTCAGAGCGAGAGAAGCACTTTTTGACCAACAATGTGATTTTTACCTTACAATGTTGATATTGCTCAAAACTAATGGAATTCACTCCCAAATGGTGGTTTATGCTTAAATAACCCTTTTGTATCATAATAACACGTTTGAATTGAAAGGAACAGAAATATTCACTTGTCAAGTTTTTATGCGTGCAAAATGCTTTTCAGAGCGAGAGAAGCACTTTTTGACCAACAATGTGATTCTGACCTTACAATGTTGATATTGCTCAAAACGAATGGAATTCACTCCCAAATGGTGGTTTATGCTTAAATAACCCTTTTGTATCATAATAACACGTTTGAATTGAAAGGAACAGAAATATTCACTTGTCAAGTTTTTATGCGTGCAAATGGCTTTTCAGAGCGAGAGAAGCACTTTTTGACCAACAATGTGATTCTGACCTTACAATGTTGATATTGCTCAAAACGAATGGAATTCACTCCCAAATGGTGGTTTATGCTTAAATAACCCTTTTGTATCATAATAACACGTTTGAATTGAAAGGAACAGAAATATTCACTTGTCAAGTTTTTATGCGTGCAAAATGCTTTTCAGAGCGAGAGAAGCACTTTTTGACCAACAATGTGATTCTGACCTTACAATGTTGATATTGCTCAAAACGAATGGAATTCACTCCCAAATGGTGGTTTATGCTTAAATAACCCTTTTGTATCATAATAACACGTTTGAATTGAAAGGAACAGAAATATTCACTTATCAAGTTTTTATGCGTGCAAAATGCTTTTCAGAGCGAGAGAAGCACTTTTTGACCAACAATGTGACTCTGACCTTTCAATTTTGATATTGCTCAAAACTAATGGAATTCACTCCCAAATGGTGGTTTATGCTTAAATAACCCTTTTGTAAGCATAATAACACGTTTCCGTTGAAAGAAACAGAAATATTCACATGTCAAGTTTTTATGCGTGCAAAATGCTTTTCAGAGCGAGAGAAGCACTTTTTGACCAACAATGTGATTTTTACCTTACAATGTTGATATTGCTCAAAACTAATGGAATTCACTCCCAAATGGTGGTTTATGCTTAAATAACCCTTTTGTATCATAATAACACGTTTGAATTGAAAGGAACAGAAATATTCACTTGTCAAGTTTTTATGCGTGCAAAATGCTTTTCAGAGCGAGAGAAGCACTTTTTGACCAACAATGTGACTCTGACCTTTCAATTTTGATATTGCTCAAAACTAATGGAATTCACTCCCAAATGGTGGTTTATGCTTAAATAACCCTTTTGTAAGCATAATAACACGTTTCCATTGAAAGTAACAGAAATATTCACATGTCAAGTTTTTATGTGTGCAAAATGCTTTTCAGAGCGAGAGAAGCACTTTTTGACCAACAATGTGATTCTGACCTTTCAATTTTGATATTGCTCAAAACGAATGGAATTCACTCCCAAATGGTGGTTTATGCTTAAATAACCCTTTTGTAAGCATAATAACACGTTTCCATTGAAAGAAACAGAAATATTCACATGTCAAGTTTTTATGCGTGCAAAATGCTTTTCAGAGCGAGAGAAGCACTTTTTGACCAACAATGTGATTCTGACCTTACAATGTTGATATTGCTCAAAACGAATGGAATTCACTCCCAAATGGTGGTTTATGCTTAAATAACCCTTTTGTATCATAATAACACGTTTGAATTGAAAGGAACAGAAATATTCACTTGTCAAGTTTTTATGCGTGCAAAATGCTTTTCAGAGCGAGAGAAGCACTTTTTGACCAACAATGTGATTCTGACCTTTCAATTTTGATATTGCTCAAAACTAATGGAATTCACTCCCAAATGGTGGTTTATGCTTAAATAACCCTTTTGTATCATAATAACACGTTTGAATTGAAAGGAACAGAAATATTCACTTGTCAAGTTTTTATGCGTGCAAAATGCTTTTCAGAGCGAGAGAAGCACTTTTTGACCAACAATGTGATTTTTACCTTACAATGTTGATATTGCTCAAAACTAATGGAATTCACTCCCAAATGGTGGTTTATGCTTAAATAACCCTTTTGTAAGCATAATAACACGTTTGAAGTGAAAGAAACAGAAATATTCACATGTCAAGTTTTTATGCGTGCAAAATGCTTTTCAGAGCGAGAGAAGCACTTTTTGACCAACAATGTGATTTTTACCTTACAATGTTGATATTGCTCAAAACGAATGGAATTCACTCCCAAATGGTGGTTTATGCTTAAATAACCCTTTTGTATCATAATAACACGTTTGAATTGAAAGGAACAGAAATATTCACTTGTCAAGTTTTTATGCGTGCAAAATGCTTTTCAGAGCGAGAGAAGCACTTTTTGACCAACAATGTGATTTTTACCTTTCAATTTTGATATTGCTCAAAACTAATGGAATTCACTCCCAAATGGTGGTTTATGCTTAAATAACCCTTTTGTAAGCATAATAACACGTTTCCATTGAAAGAAACAGAAATATTCACATGTCAAGTTTTTATGCGTGCAAAATGCTTTTCAGAGCGAGAGAAGCACTTTTTGACCAACAATGTGACTCTGACCTTTCAATTTTGATATTGCTCAAAACTAATGGAATTCACTCCCAAATGGTGGTTTATGCTTAAATAACCCTTTTGTAAGCATAATAACACGTTTCCATTGAAAGTAACAGAAATATTCACATGTCAAGTTTTTATGTGTGCAAAATGCTTTTCAGAGCGAGAGAAGCACTTTTTGACCAACAATGTGATTCTGACCTTTCAATTTTGATATTGCTCAAAACTAATGGAATTCACTCCCAAATGGTGGTTTATGCTTAAATAACCCTTTTGTAAGCATAATAACACGTTTCCATTGAAAGAAACAGAAATATTCACATGTCAAGTTTTTATGCGTGCAAAATGCTTTTCAGAGCGAGAGAAGCACTTTTTGACCAACAATGTGACTCTGACCTTTCAATTTTGATATTGCTCAAAACTAATGGAATTCACTCCCAAATGGTGGTTTATGCTTAAATAACCCTTTTGTAAGCATAATAACACGTTTCCATTGAAAGTAACAGAAATATTCACATGTCAAGTTTTTATGTGTGCAAAATGCTTTTCAGAGCGAGAGAAGCACTTTTTGACCAACAATGTGATTCTGACCTTTCAATTTTGATATTGCTCAAAACTAATGGAATTCACTCCCAAATGGTGGTTTATGCTTAAATAACCCTTTTGTAAGCATAATAACACGTTTCCATTGAAAGAAACAGAAATATTCACATGTCAAGTTTTTATGCGTGCAAAATGCTTTTCAGAGCGAGAGAAGCACTTTTTGACCAACAATGTGATTTTTACCTTACAATGTTGATATTGCTCAAAACTAATGGAATTCACTCCCAAATGGTGGTTTATGCTTAAATAACCCTTTTGTATCATAATAACACGTTTGAATTGAAAGGAACAGAAATATTCACTTGTCAAGTTTTTATGCGTGCAAAATGCTTTTCAGAGCGAGAGAAGCACTTTTTGACCAACAATGTGATTCTGACCTTACAATGTTGATATTGCTCAAAACGAATGGAATTCACTCCCAAATGGTGGTTTATGCTTAAATAACCCTTTTGTATCATAATAACACGTTTGAATTGAAAGGAACAGAAATATTCACTTGTCAAGTTTTTATGCGTGCAAATGGCTTTTCAGAGCGAGAGAAGCACTTTTTGACCAACAATGTGATTCTGACCTTACAATGTTGATATTGCTCAAAACGAATGGAATTCACTCCCAAATGGTGGTTTATGCTTAAATAACCCTTTTGTATCATAATAACACGTTTGAATTGAAAGGAACAGAAATATTCACTTGTCAAGTTTTTATGCGTGCAAAATGCTTTTCAGAGCGAGAGAAGCACTTTTTGACCAACAATGTGATTCTGACCTTACAATGTTGATATTGCTCAAAACGAATGGAATTCACTCCCAAATGGTGGTTTATGCTTAAATAACCCTTTTGTATCATAACAACACGTTTGAATTGAAAGGAACAGAAATATTCACTTATCAAGTTTTTATGCGTGCAAAATGCTTTTCAGAGCGAGAGAAGCACTTTTTGACCAACAATGTGACTCTGACCTTTCAATTTTGATATTGCTCAAAACTAATGGAATTCACTCCCAAATGGTGGTTTATGCTTAAATAACCCTTTTGTATCATAATAACACGTTTGAATTGAAAGGAACAGAAATATTCACTTGTCAAGTTTTTATGCGTGCAAAATGCTTTTCAGAGCGAGAGAAGCACTTTTTGACCAACAATGTGATTCTGACCTTACAATGTTGATATTGCTCAAAACGAATGGAATTCACTCCCAAATGGTGGTTTATGCTTAAATAACCCTTTTGTATCATAATAACACGTTTGAATTGAAAGGAACAGAAATATTCACTTGTCAAGTTTTTATGCGTGCAAAATGCTTTTCAGAGCGAGAGAAGCACTTTTTGACCAACAATGTGATTCTGACCTTACAATGTTGATATTGCTCAAAACGAATGGAATTCACTCCCAAATGGTGGTTTATGCTTAAATAACCCTTTTGTATCATAATAACACGTTTGAATTGAAAGGAACAGAAATATTCACTTGTCAAGTTTTTATGCGTGCAAAATGCTTTTCAGAGCGAGAGAAGCACTTTTTGACCAACAATGTGATTCTGACCTTACAATGTTGATATTGCTCAAAACGAATGGAATTCACTCCCAAATGGTGGTTTATGCTTAAATAACCCTTTTGTATCATAATAACACGTTTGAATTGAAAGGAACAGAAATATTCACTTGTCAAGTTTTTATGCGTGCAAAATGCTTTTCAGAGCGAGAGAAGCACTTTTTGACCAACAATGTGACTCTGACCTTTCAGTTTTGATATTGCTCAAAACTAATGGAATTCACTCCCAAATGGTGGTTTATGCTTAAATAACCCTTTTGTAAGCATAATAACACGTTTGAATTGAAAGAAACAGAAATATTCACATGTCAAGTTTTTATGTGTGCAAAATGCTTTTCAGAGCGAGAGAAGCACTTTTTGACCAACAATGTGATTTTTACTTTTCAATTTTGATATTGCTCAAAACTAATGGAATTCACTCCCAAATGGTGGTTTATGCTTAAATAACCCTTTTGTAAGCATAATAACACGTTTCCATTGAAAGAAACAGAAATATTCACATGTCAAGTTTTTATGCGTGCAAAATGCTTTTCAGAGCGAGAGAAGCACTTTTTGACCAACAATGTGACTCTGACCTTTCAATTTTGATATTGCTCAAAACTAATGGAATTCACTCCCAAATGGTGGTTTATGCTTAAATAACCCTTTTGTAAGCATAATAACACGTTTCCATTGAAAGAAACAGAAATATTCACATGTCAAGTTTTTATGCGTGCAAAATGCTTTTCAGAGCGAGAGAAGCACTTTTTGACCAACAATGTGATTCTGACCTTACAATGTTGATATTGCTCAAAACGAATGGAATTCACTCCCAAATGGTGGTTTATGCTTAAATAACCCTTTTGTATCATAATAACACGTTTGAATTGAAAGGAACAGAAATATTCACTTGTCAAGTTTTTATGCGTGCAAAATGCTTTTCAGAGCGAGAGAAGCACTTTTTGACCAACAATGTGATTCTGACCTTACAATGTTGATATTGCTCAAAACGAATGGAATTCACTCCCAAATGGTGGTTTATGCTTAAATAACCCTTTTGTATCATAATAACACGTTTGAATTGAAAGGAACAGAAATATTCACTTGTCAAGTTTTTATGCGTGCAAAATGCTTTTCAGAGCGAGAGAAGCACTTTTTGACCAACAATGTGATTCTGACCTTACAATGTTGATATTGCTCAAAACGAATGGAATTCACTCCCAAATGGTGGTTTATGCTTAAATAACCCTTTTGTATCATAATAACACGTTTGAATTGAAAGGAACAGAAATATTCACTTGTCAAGTTTTTATGCGTGCAAAATGCTTTTCAGAGCGAGAGAAGCACTTTTTGACCAACAATGTGACTCTGACCTTTCAGTTTTGATATTGCTCAAAACTAATGGAATTCACTCCCAAATGGTGGTTTATGCTTAAATAACCCTTTTGTAAGCATAATAACACGTTTGAATTGAAAGAAACAGAAATATTCACATGTCAAGTTTTTATGTGTGCAAAATGCTTTTCAGAGCGAGAGAAGCACTTTTTGACCAACAATGTGATTTTTACTTTTCAATTTTGATATTGCTCAAAACTAATGGAATTCACTCCCAAATGGTGGTTTATGCTTAAATAACCCTTTTGTAAGCATAATAACACGTTTCCATTGAAAGAAACAGAAATATTCACATGTCAAGTTTTTATGCGTGCAAAATGCTTTTCAGAGCGAGAGAAGCACTTTTTGACCAACAATGTGACTCTGACCTTTCAATTTTGATATTGCTCAAAACTAATGGAATTCACTCCCAAATGGTGGTTTATGCTTAAATAACCCTTTTGTAAGCATAATAACACGTTTCCATTGAAAGAAACAGAAATATTCACATGTCAAGTTTTTATGCGTGCAAAATGCTTTTCAGAGCGAGAGAAGCACTTTTTGACCAACAATGTGATTCTGACCTTACAATGTTGATATTGCTCAAAACGAATGGAATTCACTCCCAAATGGTGGTTTATGCTTAAATAACCCTTTTGTATCATAATAACACGTTTGAATTGAAAGGAACAGAAATATTCACTTGTCAAGTTTTTATGCGTGCAAAATGCTTTTCAGAGCGAGAGAAGCACTTTTTGACCAACAATGTGATTCTGACCTTTCAATTTTGATATTGCTCAAAACTAATGGAATTCACTCCCAAATGGTGGTTTATGCTTAAATAACCCTTTTGTATCATAATAACACGTTTGAATTGAAAGGAACAGAAATATTCACTTGTCAAGTTTTTATGCGTGCAAAATGCTTTTCAGAGCGAGAGAAGCACTTTTTGACCAACAATGTGACTCTGACCTTTCAATTTTGATATTGCTCAAAACTAATGGAATTCACTCCCAAATGGTGGTTTATGCTTAAATAACCCTTTTGTAAGCATAATAACACGTTTGAATTGAAAGAAACAGAAATATTCACATGTCAAGTTTTTATGCGTGCAAAATGCTTTTCAGAGCGAGAGAAGCACTTTTTGACCAACAATGTGATTTTTACCTTACAATGTTGATATTGCTCAAAACTAATGGAATTCACTCCCAAATGGTGGTTTATGCTTAAATAACCCTTTTGTATCATAATAACACGTTTGAATTGAAAGGAACAGAAATATTCACTTGTCAAGTTTTTATGCGTGCAAAATGCTTTTCAGAGCGAGAGAAGCACTTTTTGACCAACAATGTGATTTTTACCTTTCAATTTTGATATTGCTCAAAACTAATGGAATTCACTCCCAAATGGTGGTTTATGCTTAAATAACCCTTTTGTAAGCATAATAACACGTTTCCATTGAAAGAAACAGAAATATTCACATGTCAAGTTTTTATGCGTGCAAAATGCTTTTCAGAGCGAGAGAAGCACTTTTTGACCAACAATGTGACTCTGACCTTTCAATTTTGATATTGCTCAAAACTAATGGAATTCACTCCCAAATGGTGGTTTATGCTTAAATAACCCTTTTGTAAGCATAATAACACGTTTCCATTGAAAGTAACAGAAATATTCACATGTCAAGTTTTTATGTGTGCAAAATGCTTTTCAGAGCGAGAGAAGCACTTTTTGACCAACAATGTGATTCTGACCTTTCAATTTTGATATTGCTCAAAACTAATGGAATTCACTCCCAAATGGTGGTTTATGCTTAAATAACCGTTTTGTAAGCATAATAACACGTTTCCATTGAAAGAAACAGAAATATTCACATGTCAAGTTTTTATGCGTGCAAAATGCTTTTCAGAGCGAGAGAAGCACTTTTTGACCAACAATGTGATTTTTACCTTACAATGTTGATATTGCTCAAAACTAATGGAATTCACTCCCAAATGGTGGTTTATGCTTAAATAACCCTTTTGTATCATAATAACACGTTTGAATTGAAAGGAACAGAAATATTCACTTGTCAAGTTTTTATGCGTGCAAAATGCTTTTCAGAGCGAGAGAAGCACTTTTTGACCAACAATGTGATTCTGACCTTACAATGTTGATATTGCTCAAAACGAATGGAATTCACTCCCAAATGGTGGTTTATGCTTAAATAACCCTTTTGTATCATAATAACACGTTTGAATTGAAAGGAACAGAAATATTCACTTGTCAAGTTTTTATGCGTGCAAATTGCTTTTCAGAGCGAGAGAAGCACTTTTTGACCAACAATGTGATTCTGACCTTACAATGTTGATATTGCTCAAAACGAATGGAATTCACTCCCAAATGGTGGTTTATGCTTAAATAACCCTTTTGTATCATAATAACACGTTTGAATTGAAAGGAACAGAAATATTCACTTGTCAAGTTTTTATGCGTGCAAAATGCTTTTCAGAGCGAGAGAAGCACTTTTTGACCAACAATGTGATTCTGACCTTACAATGTTGATATTGCTCAAAACGAATGGAATTCACTCCCAAATGGTGGTTTATGCTTAAATAACCCTTTTGTATCATAATAACACGTTTGAATTGAAAGGAACAGAAATATTCACTTGTCAAGTTTTTATGCGTGCAAAATGCTTTTCAGAGCGAGAGAAGCACTTTTTGACCAACAATGTGACTCTGACCTTTCAATTTTGATATTGCTCAAAACGAATGGAATTCACTCCCAAATGGTGGTTTATGCTTAAATAACCCTTTTGTAAGCATAATAACACGTTTCCATTGAAAGAAACAGAAATATTCACATGTCAAGTTTTTATGCGTGCAAAATGCTTTTCAGAGCGAGAGAAGCACTTTTTGACCAACAATGTGATTTTTACCTTACAATGTTGATATTGCTCAAAACTAATGGAATTCACTCCCAAATGGTGGTTTATGCTTAAATAACCCTTTTGTATCATAATAACACGTTTGAATTGAAAGGAACAGAAATATTCACTTGTCAAGTTTTTATGCGTGCAAAATGCTTTTCAGAGCGAGAGAAGCACTTTTTGACCAACAATGTGATTCTGACCTTACAATGTTGATATTGCTCAAAACGAATGGAATTCACTCCCAAATGGTGGTTTATGCTTAAATAACCCTTTTGTATCATAATAACACGTTTGAATTGAAAGGAACAGAAATATTCACTTGTCAAGTTTTTATGCGTGCAAAATGCTTTTCAGAGCGAGAGAAGCACTTTTTGACCAACAATGTGATTCTGACCTTACAATGTTGATATTGCTCAAAACGAATGGAATTCACTCCCAAATGGTGGTTTATGCTTAAATAACCCTTTTGTATCATAATAACACGTTCGAATTGAAAGGAACAGAAATATTCACTTGTCAAGTTTTTATGCGTGCAAAATGCTTTTCAGAGCGAGAGAAGCACTTTTTGACCAACAATGTGACTCTGACCTTTCAGTTTTGATATTGCTCAAAACTAATGGAATTCACTCCCAAATGGTGGTTTATGCTTAAATAACCCTTTTGTAAGCATAATAACACGTTTGAATTGAAAGAAACAGAAATATTCACATGTCAAGTTTTTATGTGTGCAAAATGCTTTTCAGAGCGAGAGAAGCACTTTTTGACCAACAATGTGATTTTTACCTTTCAATTTTGATATTGCTCAAAACTAATGGAATTCACTCCCAAATGGTGGTTTATGCTTAAATAACCCTTTTGTAAGCATAATAACACGTTTCCATTGAAAGAAACAGAAATATTCACATGTCAAGTTTTTATGCGTGCAAAATGCTTTTCAGAGCGAGAGAAGCACTTTTTCACCAACAATGTGACTCTGACCTTTCAATTTTGATATTGCTCAAAACTAATGGAATTCACTCCCAAATGGTGGTTTATGCTTAAATAACCCTTTTGTAAGCATAATAACACGTTTCCATTGAAAGTAACAGAAATATTCACATGTCAAGTTTTTATGTGTGCAAAATGCTTTTCAGAGCGAGAGAAGCACTTTTTGACCAACAATGTGATTTTTACCTTACAATGTTGATATTGCTCAAAACTAATGGAATTCACTCCCAAATGGTGGTTTATGCTTAAATAACCCTTTTGTATCATAATAACACGTTTGAATTGAAAGGAACAGAAATATTCACTTGTCAAGTTTTTATGCGTGCAAAATGCTTTTCAGAGCGAGAGAAGCACTTTTTGACCAACAATGTGATTTTTACCTTTCAATTTTGATATTGCTCAAAACTAATGGAATTCACTCCCAAATGGTGGTTTATGCTTAAATAACCCTTTTGTAAGCATAATAACACGTTTCCATTGAAAGAAACAGAAATATTCACATGTCAAGTTTTTATGCGTGCAAAATGCTTTTCAGAGCGAGAGAAGCACTTTTTGACCAACAATGTGACTCTGACCTTTCAATTTTGATATTGCTCAAAACTAATGGAATTCACTCCCAAATGGTGGTTTATGCTTAAATAACCCTTTTGTATCATAATAACACGTTTGAATTGAAAGGAACAGAAATATTCACTTGTCAAGTTTTTATGCGTGCAAAATGCTTTTCAGAGCGAGAGAAGCACTTTTTGACCAACAATGTGATTCTGACCTTACAATGTTGATATTGCTCAAAACGAATGGAATTCACTCCCAAATGGTGGTTTATGCTTAAATAACCCTTTTGTATCATAATAACACGTTTGAATTGAAAGGAACAGAAATATTCACTTGTCAAGTTTTTATGCGTGCAAAATGCTTTTCAGAGCGAGAGAAGCACTTTTTGACCAACAATGTGACTCTGACCTTTCAATTTTGATATTGCTCAAAACGAATGGAATTCACTCCCAAATGGTGGTTTATGCTTAAATAACCCTTTTGTAAGCATAATAACACGTTTCCATTGAAAGAAACAGAAATATTCACATGTCAAGTTTTTATGCGTGCAAAATGCTTTTCAGAGCGAGAGAAGCACTTTTTGACCAACAATGTGATTTTTACCTTACAATGTTGATATTGCTCAAAACTAATGGAATTCACTCCCAAATGGTGGTTTATGCTTAAATAACCCTTTTGTATCATAATAACACGTTTGAATTGAAAGGAACAGAAATATTCACTTGTCAAGTTTTTATGCGTGCAAAATGCTTTTCAGAGCGAGAGAAGCACTTTTTGACCAACAATGTGATTCTGACCTTACAATGTTGATATTGCTCAAAACGAATGGAATTCACTCCCAAATGGTGGTTTATGCTTAAATAACCCTTTTGTATCATAATAACACGTTTGAATTGAAAGGAACAGAAATATTCACTTGTCAAGTTTTTATGCGTGCAAAATGCTTTTCAGAGCGAGAGAAGCACTTTTTGACCAACAATGTGATTCTGACCTTACAATGTTGATATTGCTCAAAACGAATGGAATTCACTCCCAAATGGTGGTTTATGCTTAAATAACCCTTTTGTATCATAATAACACGTTCGAATTGAAAGGAACAGAAATATTCACTTGTCAAGTTTTTATGCGTGCAAAATGCTTTTCAGAGCGAGAGAAGCACTTTTTGACCAACAATGTGACTCTGACCTTTCAGTTTTGATATTGCTCAAAACTAATGGAATTCACTCCCAAATGGTGGTTTATGCTTAAATAACCCTTTTGTAAGCATAATAACACGTTTGAATTGAAAGAAACAGAAATATTCACATGTCAAGTTTTTATGTGTGCAAAATGCTTTTCAGAGCGAGAGAAGCACTTTTTGACCAACAATGTGATTTTTACCTTTCAATTTTGATATTGCTCAAAACTAATGGAATTCACTCCCAAATGGTGGTTTATGCTTAAATAACCCTTTTGTAAGCATAATAACACGTTTCCATTGAAAGAAACAGAAATATTCACATGTCAAGTTTTTATGCGTGCAAAATGCTTTTCAGAGCGAGAGAAGCACTTTTTGACCAACAATGTGACTCTGACCTTTCAATTTTGATATTGCTCAAAACTAATGGAATTCACTCCCAAATGGTGGTTTATGCTTAAATAACCCTTTTGTAAGCATAATAACACGTTTCCATTGAAAGTAACAGAAATATTCACATGTCAAGTTTTTATGTGTGCAAAATGCTTTTCAGAGCGAGAGAAGCACTTTTTGACCAACAATGTGATTTTTACCTTACAATGTTGATATTGCTCAAAACTAATGGAATTCACTCCCAAATGGTGGTTTATGCTTAAATAACCCTTTTGTATCATAATAACACGTTTGAATTGAAAGGAACAGAAATATTCACTTGTCAAGTTTTTATGCGTGCAAAATGCTTTTCAGAGCGAGAGAAGCACTTTTTGACCAACAATGTGATTTTTACCTTTCAATTTTGATATTGCTCAAAACTAATGGAATTCACTCCCAAATGGTGGTTTATGCTTAAATAACCCTTTTGTAAGCATAATAACACGTTTCCATTGAAAGAAACAGAAATATTCACATGTCAAGTTTTTATGCGTGCAAAATGCTTTTCAGAGCGAGAGAAGCACTTTTTGACCAACAATGTGACTCTGACCTTTCAATTTTGATATTGCTCAAAACTAATGGAATTCACTCCCAAATGGTGGTTTATGCTTAAATAACCCTTTTGTAAGCATAATAACACGTTTGAAGTGAAAGAAACAGAAATATTCACATGTCAAGTTTTTATGCGTGCAAAATGCTTTTCAGAGCAAGAGAAGCACTTTTTGACCAACAATGTGACTCTGACCTTTCAATTTTGATATTGCTCAAAACTAATGGAATTCACTCCCAAATGGTGGTTTATGCTTAAATAACCCTTTTGTAAGCATAATAACACGTTTCCATTGAAAGTAACAGAAATATTCACATGTCAAGTTTTTATGTGTGCAAAATGCTTTTCAGAGCGAGAGAAGCACTTTTTGACCAACAATGTGATTCTGACCTTTCAATTTTGATATTGCTCAAAACGAATGGAATTCACGCCCAAATGGTGGTTTATGCTTAAATAACCCTTTTGTAAGCATAATAACACGTTTCCATTGAAAGAAACAGAAATATTCACATGTCAAGTTTTTATGCGTGCAAAATGCTTTTCAGAGCGAGAGAAGCACTTTTTGACCAACAATGTGATTCTGACCTTACAATGTTGATATTGCTCAAAACGAATGGAATTCACTCCCAAATGGTGGTTCATGCTTAAATAACCCTTTTGTATCATAATAACACGTTTGAATTGAAAGGAACAGAAATATTCACTTGTCAAGTTTTTATGCGTGCAAAATGCTTTTCAGAGCGAGAGAAGCACTTTTTGACCAACAATGTGATTCTGACCTTTCAATTTTGATATTGCTCAAAACTAATGGAATTCACTCCCAAATGGTGGTTTATGCTTAAATAACCCTTTTGTATCATAATAACACGTTTGAATTGAAAGTAACAGAAATATTCACTTGTCAAGTTTTTATGCGTGCAAAATGCTTTTCAGAGCGAGAGAAGCACTTTTTGACCAACAATGTGATTTTTACCTTACAATGTTGATATTGCTCAAAACTAATGGAATTCACTCCCAAATGGTGGTTTATGCTTAAATAACCCTTTTGTAAGCATAATAACACGTTTGAAGTGAAAGAAACAGAAATATTCACATGTCAAGTTTTTATGCGTGCAAAATGCTTTTCAGAGCGAGAGAAGCACTTTTTGACCAACAATGTGATTTTTACCTTACAATGTTGATATTGCTCAAAACTAATGGAATTCACTCCCAAATGGTGGTTTATGCTTAAATAACCCTTTTGTATCATAATAACACGTTTGAAGTGAAAGGAACAGAAATATTCACTTGTCAAGTTTTTATGCGTGCAAAATGCTTTTCAGAGCGAGAGAAGCACTTTTTGACCAACAATGTGATTTTTACCTTTCAATTATGATATTGCTCAAAACTAATGGAATTCACTCCCAAATGGTGGTTTATGCTTAAATAACCCTTTTGTAAGCATAATAACACGTTTCCATTGAAAGAAACAGAAATATTCACATGTCAAGTTTTTATGCGTGCAAAATGCTTTTCAGAGCGAGAGAAGCACTTTTTGACCAACAATGTGACTCTGACCTTTCAATTTTGATATTGCTCAAAACTAATGGAATTCACTCCCAAATGGTGGTTTATGCTTAAATAACCCTTTTGTATCATAATAACACGTTTGAATTGAAAGGAACAGAAATATTCACTTGTCAAGTTTTTATGCGTGCAAAATGCTTTTCAGAGCGAGAGAAGCACTTTTTGACCAACAATGTGATTTTGACCTTACAATGTTGATATTGCTCAAAACGAATGGAATTCACTCCCAAATGGTGGTTTATGCTTAAATAACCCTTTTGTATCATAATAACACGTTTGAATTGAAAGGAACAGAAATATTCACTTGTCAAGTTTTTATGCGTGCAAAATGCTTTTCAGAGCGAGAGAAGCACTTTTTGACCAACAATGTGATTCTGACCTTACAATGTTGATATTGCTCAAAACGAATGGAATTCACTCCCAAATGGTGGTTTATGCTTAAATAACCCTTTTGTATCATAATAACACGTTTGAATTGAAAGGAACAGAAATATTCACATGTCAAGTTTTTATGTGTGCAAAATGCTTTTCAGAGCGAGAGAAGCACTTTTTGACCAACAATGTGATTTTTACCTTTCAATTTTGATATTGCTCAAAACTAATGGAATTCACTCCCAAATGGTGGTTTATGCTTAAATAACCCTTTTGTAAGCATAATAACACGTTTCCATTGAAAGAAACAGAAATATTCACATGTCAAGTTTTTATGCGTGCAAAATGCTTTTCAGAGCAAGAGAAGCACTTTTTGACCAACAATGTGACTCTGACCTTTCAATTTTGATATTGCTCAAAACTAATGGAATTCACTCCCAAATGGTGGTTTATGCTTAAATAACCCTTTTGTAAGCATAATAACACGTTTCCATTGAAAGTAACAGAAATATTCACATGTCAAGTTTTTATGTGTGCAAAATGCTTTTCAGAGCGAGAGAAGCACTTTTTGACCAACAATGTGATTCTGACCTTTCAATTTTGATATTGCTCAAAACTAATGGAATTCACTCCCAAATGGTGGTTTATGCTTAAATAACCCTTTTGTAAGCATAATAACACGTTTCCATTGAAAGAAACAGAAATATTCACATGTCAAGTTTTTATGCGTGCAAAATGCTTTTCAGAGCGAGAGAAGCACTTTTTGACCAACAATGTGATTCTGACCTTACAATGTTGATATTGCTCAAAACGAATGGAATTCACTCCCAAATGGTGGTTTATGCTTAAATAACCCTTTTGTATCATAATAACACGTTTGAATTGAAAGGAACAGAAATATTCACTTGTCAAGTTTTTATGCGTGCAAAATGCTTTTCAGAGCGAGAGAAGCACTTTTTGACCAACAATGTGATTCTGACCTTTCAATTTTGATATCGCTCAAAACTAATGGAATTCACTCCCAAATGGTGGTTTATGCTTAAATAACCCTTTTGTATCATAATAACACGTTTGAATTGAAAGGAACAGAAATATTCACTTGTCAAGTTTTTATGCGTGCAAAATGCTTTTCAGAGCGAGAGAAGCACTTTTTGACCAACAATGTGATTTTTACCTTACAATGTTGATATTGCTCAAAACTAATGGAATTCACTCCCAAATGGTGGTTTATGCTTAAATAACCCTTTTGTAAGCATAATAACACGTTTGAAGTGAAAGAAACAGAAATATTCACATGTCAAGTTTTTATGCGTGCAAAATGCTTTTCAGAGCGAGAGAAGCACTTTTTGACCAACAATGTGATTTTTACCTTACAATGTTGATATTGCTCAAAACTAATGGAATTCACTCCCAAATGGTGGTTTATGCTTAAATAACCCTTTTGTATCATAATAACACGTTTGAATTGAAAGGAACAGAAATATTCACTTGTCAAGTTTTTATGCGTGCAAAATGCTTTTCAGAGCGAGAGAAGCACTTTTTGACCAACAATGTGATTCTGACCTTTCAATTTTGATATTGCTCAAAACTAATGGAATTCACTCCCAAATGGTGGTTTATGCTTAAATAACCCTTTTGTAAGCATAATAACACGTTTCCATTGAAAGAAACAGAAATATTCACATGTCAAGTTTTTATGCGTGCAAAATGCTTTTCAGAGCGAGAGAAGCACTTTTTGACCAACAATGTGACTCTGACCTTTCAATTTTGATATTGCTCAAAACTAATGGAATTCACTCCCAAATGGTGGTTTATGCTTAAATAACCCTTTTGTAAGCATAATAACACGTTTCCATTGAAAGTAACAGAAATATTCACATGTCAAGTTTTTATGTGTGCAAAATGCTTTTCAGAGCGAGAGAAGCACTTTTTGACCAACAATGTGATTCTGACCTTTCAATTTTGATATTGCTCAAAACGAATGGAATTCACTCCCAAATGGTGGTTTATGCTTAAATAACCCTTTTGTATCATAATAACACGTTTGAATTGAAAGGAACAGAAATATTCACTTGTCAAGTTTTTATGCGTGCAAATGGCTTTTCAGAGCGAGAGAAGCACTTTTTGACCAACAATGTGATTCTGACCTTACAATGTTGATATTGCTCAAAACGAATGGAATTCACTCCCAAATGGTGGTTTATGCTTAAATAACCCTTTTGTATCATAATAACACGTTTGAATTGAAAGGAACAGAAATATTCACTTGTCAAGTTTTTATGCGTGCAAAATGCTTTTCAGAGCGAGAGAAGCACTTTTTGACCAACAATGTGATTCTGACCTTACAATGTTGATATTGCTCAAAACGAATGGAATTCACTCCCAAATGGTGGTTTATGCTTAAATAACCCTTTTGTATCATAATAACACGTTTGAATTGAAAGGAACAGAAATATTCACTTATCAAGTTTTTATGCGTGCAAAATGCTTTTCAGAGCGAGAGAAGCACTTTTTGACCAACAATGTGACTCTGACCTTTCAATTTTGATATTGCTCAAAACTAATGGAATTCACTCCCAAATGGTGGTTTATGCTTAAATAACCCTTTTGTAAGCATAATAACACGTTTCCATTGAAAGAAACAGAAATATTCACATGTCAAGTTTTTATGCGTGCAAAATGCTTTTCAGAGCGAGAGAAGCACTTTTTGACCAACAATGTGATTTTAACCTTACAATGTTGATATTGCTCAAAACTAATGGAATTCACTCCCAAATGGTGGTTTATGCTTAAATAACCCTTTTGTATCATAATAACACGTTTGAATTGAAAGGAACAGAAATATTCACTTGTCAAGTTTTTATGCGTGCAAAATGCTTTTCAGAGCGAGAGAAGCACTTTTTGACCAACAATGTGATTCTGACCTTACAATGTTGATATTGCTCAAAACGAATGGAATTCACTCCCAAATGGTGGTTTATGCTTAAATAACCCTTTTGTATCATAATAACACGTTTGAATTGAAAGGAACAGAAATATTCACTTGTCAAGTTTTTATGCGTGCAAAATGCTTTTCAGAGCGAGAGAAGCACTTTTTGACCAACAATGTGATTCTGACCTTACAATGTTGATATTGCTCAAAACGAATGGAATTCACTCCCAAATGGTGGTTTATGCTTAAATAACCCTTTTGTATCATAATAACACGTTTGAATTGAAAGGAACAGAAATATTCACTTGTCAAGTTTTTATGCGTGCAAAATGCTTTTCAGAGCGAGAGAAGCACTTTTTGACCAACAATGTGATTCTGACCTTACAATGTTGATATTGGTCAAAACGAATGGAATTCACTCCCAAATGGTGGTTTATGCTTAAATAACCCTTTTGTATCATAATAACACGTTTGAATTGAAAGGAACAGAAATATTCAAATGTCAAGTTTTTATGTGTGCAAAATGCTTTTCAGAGCGAGAGAAGCACTTTTTGACCAACAATGTGATTTTTACCTTTCAATTTTGATATTGCTCAAAACTAATGGAATTCACTCCCAAATGGTGGTTTATGCTTAAATAACCCTTTTGTAAGCATAATAACACGTTTCCATTGAAAGAAACAGAAATATTCACATGTCAAGTTTTTATGCGTGCAAAATGCTTTTCAGAGCAAGAGAAGCACTTTTTGACCAACAATGTGACTCTGACCTTTCAATTTTGATATTGCTCAAAACTAATGGAATTCACTCCCAAATGGTGGTTTATGCTTAAATAACCCTTTTGTAAGCATAATAACACGTTTCCATTGAAAGTAACAGAAATATTCACATGTCAAGTTTTTATGTGTGCAAAATGCTTTTCAGAGCGAGAGAAGCACTTTTTGACCAACAATGTGATTCTGACCTTTCAATTTTGATATTGCTCAAAACGAATGGAATTCACTCCCAAATGGTGGTTTATGCTTAAATAACCCTTTTGTAAGCATAATAACACGTTTCCATTGAAAGAAACAGAAATATTCACATGTCAAGTTTTTATGCGTGCAAAATGCTTTTCAGAGCGAGAGAAGCACTTTTTGACCAACAATGTGATTCTGACCTTACAATGTTGATATTGCTCAAAATGAATGGAATTCACTCCCAAATGGTGGTTTATGCTTAAATAACCCTTTTGTATCATAATAACACGTTTGAATTGAAAGGAACAGAAATATTCACTTGTCAAGTTTTTATGCGTGCAAAATGCTTTTCAGAGCGAGAGAAGCACTTTTTGACCAACAATGTGATTCTGACCTTTCAATTTTGATATTGCTCAAAACTAATGGAATTCACTCCCAAATGGTGGTTTATGCTTAAATAACCCTTTTGTATCATAATAACACGTTTGAATTGAAAGGAACAGAAATATTCACTTGTCAAGTTTTTATGCGTGCAAAATGCTTTTCAGAGCGAGAGAAGCACTTTTTGACCAACAATGTGATTTTTACCTTACAATGTTGATATTGCTCAAAACTAATGGAATTCACTCCCAAATGGTGGTTTATGCTTAAATAACCCTTTTGTAAGCATAATAACATGTTTGAAGTGAAAGAAACAGAAATATTCACATGTCAAGTTTTTATGCGTGCAAAATGCTTTTCAGAGCGAGAGAAGCACTTTTTGACCAACAATGTGATTTTTACCTTACAATGTTGATATTGCTCAAAACTAATGGAATTCACTCCCAAATGGTGGTTTATGCTTAAATAACCCTTTTGTATCATAATAACACGTTTGAATTGAAAGGAACAGAAATATTCACTTGTCAAGTTTTTATGCGTGCAAAATGCTTTTCAGAGCGAGAGAAGCACTTTTTGACCAACAATGTGATTTTTACCTTTCAATTTTGATATTGCTCAAAACTAATGGAATTCACTCCCAAATGGTGGTTTATGCTTAAATAACCCTTTTGTAAGCATAATAACACGTTTCCATTGAAAGAAACAGAAATATTCACATGTCAAGTTTTTATGCGTGCAAAATGCTTTTCAGAGCGAGAGAAGCACTTTTTGACCAACAATGTGACTCTGACCTTTCAATTTTGATATTGCTCAAAACTAATGGAATTCACTCCCAAATGGTGGTTTATGCTTAAATAACCCTTTTGTAAGCATAATAACACGTTTCCATTGAAAGTAACAGAAATATTCACATGTCAAGTTTTTATGTGTGCAAAATGCTTTTCAGAGCGAGAGAAGCACTTTTTGACCAACAATGTGATTCTGACCTTTCAATTTTGATATTGCTCAAAACTAATGGAATTAACTCCCAAATGGTGGTTTATGCTTAAATAACCCTTTTGTAAGCATAATAACACGTTTCCATTGAAAGAAACAGAAATATTCACATGTCAAGTTTTTATGCGTGCAAAATGCTTTTCAGAGCGAGAGAAGCACTTTTTGACCAACAATGTGACTCTGACCTTTCAATTTTGATATTGCTCAAAACTAATGGAATTCACTCCCAAATGGTGGTTTATGCTTAAATAACCCTTTTGTAAGCATAATAACACGTTTCCATTGAAAGTAACAGAAATATTCACATGTCAAGTTTTTATGTGTGCAAAATGCTTTTCAGAGCGAGAGAAGCACTTTTTGACCAACAATGTGATTCTGACCTTTCAATTTTGATATTGCTCAAAACTAATGGAATTCACTCCCAAATGGTGGTTTATGCTTAAATAACCCTTTTGTAAGCATAATAACACGTTTCCATTGAAAGAAACAGAAATATTCACATGTCAAGTTTTTATGCGTGCAAAATGCTTTTCAGAGCGAGAGAAGCACTTTTTGACCAACAATGTGATTCTGACCTTACAATGTTGATATTGCTCAAAACGAATGGAATTCACTCCCAAATGGTGGTTTATGCTTAAATAACCCTTTTGTATCATAATAACACGTTTGAATTGAAAGGAACAGAAATATTCACTTGTCAAGTTTTTATGCGTGCAAATGGCTTTTCAGAGCGAGAGAAGCACTTTTTGACCAACAATGTGACTCTGACCTTTCAATTTTGATATTGCTCAAAACTAATGGAATTCACTCCCAAATGGTGGTTTATGCTTAAATAACCCTTTTGTAAGCATAATAACACGTTTCCATTGAAAGAAACAGAAATATTCACATGTCAAGTTTTTATGCGTGCAAAATGCTTTTCAGAGCGAGAGAAGCACTTTTTGACCAACAATGTGATTTTTACCTTACAATGTTGATATTGCTCAAAACTAATGGAATTCACTCCCAAATGGTGGTTTATGCTTAAATAACCCTTTTGTATCATAATAACACGTTTGAATTGAAAGGAACAGAAATATTCACTTGTCAAGTTTTTATGCGTGCAAAATGCTTTTCAGAGCGAGAGAAGCACTTTTTGACCAACAATGTGATTCTGACCTTACAATGTTGATATTGCTCAAAACGAATGGAATTCACTCCCAAATGGTGGTTTATGCTTAAATAACCCTTTTGTATCATAATAACACGTTTGAATTGAAAGGAACAGAAATATTCACTTGTCAAGTTTTTATGCGTGCAAAATGCTTTTCAGAGCGAGAGAAGCACTTTTTGACCAACAATGTGATTCTGACCTTACAATGTTGATATTGCTCAAAACGAATGGAATTCACTCCCAAATGGTGGTTTATGCTTAAATAACCCTTTTGTATCATAATAACACGTTTGAATTGAAAGGAACAGAAATATTCACTTGTCAAGTTTTTATGCGTGCAAAATGCTTTTCAGAGCGAGAGAAGCACTTTTTGACCAACAATGTGATTCTGACCTTACAATGTTGATATTGCTCAAAACGAATGGAATTCACTCCCAAATGGTGGTTTATGCTTAAATAACCCTTTTGTATCATAATAACACGTTTGAATTGAAAGGAACAGAAATATTCACTTGTCAAGTTTTTATGCGTGCAAAATGCTTTTCAGAGCGAGAGAAGCACTTTTTGACCAACAATGTGACTCTGACCTTTCAGTTTTGATATTGCTCAAAACTAATGGAATTCACTCCCAAATGGTGGTTTATGCTTAAATAACCCTTTTGTAAGCATAATAACACGTTTGAATTGAAAGAAACAGAAATATTCACATGTCAAGTTTTTATGTGTGCAAAATGCTTTTCAGAGCGAGAGAAGCACTTTTTGACCAACAATGTGATTTTTACCTTTCAATTTTGATATTGCTCAAAACTAATGGAATTCACTCCCAAATGGTGGTTTATGCTTAAATAACCCTTTTGTAAGCATAATAACACGTTTCCATTGAAAGAAACAGAAATATTCACATGTCAATTTTTTATGCGTGCAAAATGCTTTTCAGAGCGAGAGAAGCACTTTTTGACCAACAATGTGACTCTGACCTTTCAATTTTGATATTGCTCAAAACTAATGGAATTCACTCCCAAATGGTGGTTTATGCTTAAATAACCCTTTTGTAAGCATAATAACACGTTTCCATTGAAAGTAACAGAAATATTCACATGTCAAGTTTTTATGTGTGCAAAATACTTTTCAGAGCGAGAGAAGCACTTTTTGACCAACAATGTGATTCTGACCTTTCAATTTTGATATTGCTCAAAACGAATGGAATTCACTCCCAAATGGTGGTTTATGCTTTAATAACCCTTTTGTAAGCATAATAACACGTTTCCATTGAAAGAAACAGAAATATTCACATGTCAAGTTTTTATGCGTGCAAAATGCTTTTCAGAGCGAGAGAAGCACTTTTTGACCAACAATGTGATTCTGACCTTACAATGTTGATATTGCTCAAAACGAATGGAATTCACTCCCAAATGGTGGTTTATGCTTAAATAACCCTTTTGTATCATAATAACACGTTTGAATTGAAAGGAACAGAAATATTCACTTGTCAAGTTTTTATGCGTGCAAAATGCTTTTCAGAGCGAGAGAAGCACTTTTTGACCAACAATGTGATTCTGACCTTTCAATTTTGATATTGCTCAAAACTAATGGAATTCACTCCCAAATGGTGGTTTATGCTTAAATAACCCTTTTGTAAGCATAATAACACGTTTCCATTGAAAGAAACAGAAATATTCACATGTCAAGTTTTTATGCGTGCAAAATGCTTTTCAGAGCGAGAGAAGCACTTTTTGACCAACAATGTGACTCTGACCTTTCAATTTTGATATTGCTCAAAACTAATGGAATTCACTCCCAAATGGTGGTTTATGCTTAAATAACCCTTTTGTAAGCATAATAACACGTTTCCATTGAAAGTAACAGAAATATTCACATGTCAAGTTTTTATGTGTGCAAAATGCTTTTCAGAGCGAGAGAAGCACTTTTTGACCAACAATGTGATTCTGACCTTTCAATTTTGATATTGCTCAAAACTAATGGAATTCACTCCCAAATGGTGGTTTATGCTTAAATAACCCTTTTGTAAGCATAATAACACGTTTCCATTGAAAGAAACAGAAATATTCACATGTCAAGTTTTTATGCGTGCAAAATGCTTTTCAGAGCGAGAGAAGCACTTTTTGACCAACAATGTGATTCTGACCTTACAATGTTGATATTGCTCAAAACGAATGGAATTCACTCCCAAATGGTGGTTTATGCTTAAATAACCCTTTTGTATCATAATAACACGTTTGAATTGAAAGGAACAGAAATATTCACTTGTCAAGTTTTTATGCGTGCAAATGGCTTTTCAGAGCGAGAGAAGCACTTTTTGACCAACAATGTGACTCTGACCTTTCAATTTTGATATTGCTCAAAACTAATGGAATTCACTCCCAAATGGTGGTTTATGCTTAAATAACCCTTTTGTAAGCATAATAACACGTTTCCATTGAAAGAAACAGAAATATTCACATGTCAAGTTTTTATGCGTGCAAAATGCTTTTCAGAGCGAGAGAAGCACTTTTTGACCAACAATGTGATTTTTACCTTACAATGTTGATATTGCTCAAAACTAATGGAATTCACTCCCAAATGGTGGTTTATGCTTAAATAACCCTTTTGTATCATAATAACACGTTTGAATTGAAAGGAACAGAAATATTCACTTGTCAAGTTTTTATGCGTGCAAAATGCTTTTCAGAGCGAGAGAAGCACTTTTTGACCAACAATGTGATTCTGACCTTACAATGTTGATATTGCTCAAAACGAATGGAATTCACTCCCAAATGGTGGTTTATGCTTAAATAACCCTTTTGTATCATAATAACACGTTTGAATTGAAAGGAACAGAAATATTCACTTGTCAAGTTTTTATGCGTGCAAAATGCTTTTCAGAGCGAGAGAAGCACTTTTTGACCAACAATGTGATTCTGACCTTACAATGTTGATATTGCTCAAAACGAATGGAATTCACTCCCAAATGGTGGTTTATGCTTAAATAACCCTTTTGTATCATAATAACACGTTTGAATTGAAAGGAACAGAAATATTCACTTGTCAAGTTTTTATGCGTGCAAAATGCTTTTCAGAGCGAGAGAAGCACTTTTTGACCAACAATGTGATTCTGACCTTACAATGTTGATATTGCTCAAAACGAATGGAATTCACTCCCAAATGGTGGTTTATGCTTAAATAACCCTTTTGTATCATAATAACACGTTTGAATTGAAAGGAACAGAAATATTCACTTGTCAAGTTTTTATGCGTGCAAAATGCTTTTCAGAGCGAGAGAAGCACTTTTTGACCAACAATGTGACTCTGACCTTTCAGTTTTGATATTGCTCAAAACTAATGGAATTCACTCCCAAATGGTGGTTTATGCTTAAATAACCCTTTTGTAAGCATAATAACACGTTTGAATTGAAAGAAACAGAAATATTCACATGTCAAGTTTTTATGTGTGCAAAATGCTTTTCAGAGCGAGAGAAGCACTTTTTGACCAACAATGTGATTTTTACCTTTCAATTTTGATATTGCTCAAAACTAATGGAATTCACTCCCAAATGGTGGTTTATGCTTAAATAACCCTTTTGTAAGCATAATAACACGTTTCCATTGAAAGAAACAGAAATATTCACATGTCAATTTTTTATGCGTGCAAAATGCTTTTCAGAGCGAGAGAAGCACTTTTTGACCAACAATGTGACTCTGACCTTTCAATTTTGATATTGCTCAAAACTAATGGAATTCACTCCCAAATGGTGGTTTATGCTTAAATAACCCTTTTGTAAGCATAATAACACGTTTCCATTGAAAGTAACAGAAATATTCACATGTCAAGTTTTTATGTGTGCAAAATACTTTTCAGAGCGAGAGAAGCACTTTTTGACCAACAATGTGATTCTGACCTTTCAATTTTGATATTGCTCAAAACGAATGGAATTCACTCCCAAATGGTGGTTTATGCTTTAATAACCCTTTTGTAAGCATAATAACACGTTTCCATTGAAAGAAACAGAAATATTCACATGTCAAGTTTTTATGCGTGCAAAATGCTTTTCAGAGCGAGAGAAGCACTTTTTGACCAACAATGTGATTCTGACCTTACAATGTTGATATTGCTCAAAACGAATGGAATTCACTCCCAAATGGTGGTTTATGCTTAAATAACCCTTTTGTATCATAATAACACGTTTGAATTGAAAGGAACAGAAATATTCACTTGTCAAGTTTTTATGCGTGCAAAATGCTTTTCAGAGCGAGAGAAGCACTTTTTGACCAACAATGTGATTCTGACCTTTCAATTTTGATATTGCTCAAAACTAATGGAATTCACTCCCAAATGGTGGTTTATGCTTAAATAACCCTTTTGTATCATAATAACACGTTTGAATTGAAAGGAACAGAAATATTCACTTGTCAAGTTTTTATGCGTGCAAAATGCTTTTCAGAGCGAGAGAAGCACTTTTTGACCAACAATGTGACTCTGACCTTTCAATTTTGATATTGCTCAAAACTAATGGAATTCACTCCCAAATGGTGGTTTATGCTTAAATAACCCTTTTGTAAGCATAATAACACGTTTGAATTGAAAGAAACAGAAATATTCACATGTCAAGTTTTTATGCGTGCAAAATGCTTTTCAGAGCGAGAGAAGCACTTTTTGACCAACAATGTGATTTTTACCTTACAATGTTGATATTGCTCAAAACTAATGGAATTCACTCCCAAATGGTGGTTTATGCTTAAATAACCCTTTTGTATCATAATAACACGTTTGAATTGAAAGGAACAGAAATATTCACTTGTCAAGTTTTTATGCGTGCAAAATGCTTTTCAGAGCGAGAGAAGCACTTTTTGACCAACAATGTGATTCTGACCTTACAATGTTGATATTGCTCAAAACGAATGGAATTCACTCCCAAATGGTGGTTTATGCTTAAATAACCCTTTTGTATCATAATAACACGTTTGAATTGAAAGGAACAGAAATATTCACTTGTCAAGTTTTTATGCGTGCAAAATGCTTTTCAGAGTGAGAGAAGCACTTTTTGACCAACAATGTGATTCTGACCTTACAATGTTGATATTGCTCAAAACGAATGGAATTCACTCCCAAATGGTGGTTTATGCTTAAATAACCCTTTTGTATCATAATAACACGTTTGAATTGAAAGGAACAGAAATATTCACATGTCAAGTTTTTATGTGTGCAAAATGCTTTTCAGAGCGAGAGAAGCACTTTTTGAACAACAATGTGATTTTTACCTTTCAATTTTGATATTGCTCAAAACTAATGGAATTCACTCCCAAATGGTGGTTTATGCTTAAATAACCCTTTTGTAAGCATAATAACACGTTTCCATTGAAAGAAACAGAAATATTCACATGTCAAGTTTTTATGCGTGCAAAATGCTTTTCAGAGCAAGAGAAGCACTTTTTGACCAACAATGTGACTCTGACCTTTCAATTTTGATATTGCTCAAAACTAATGGAATTCACTCCCAAATGGTGGTTTATGCTTAAATAACCCTTTTGTAAGCATAATAACACGTTTCCATTGAAAGTAACAGAAATATTCACATGTCAAGTTTTTATGTGTGCAAAATGCTTTTCAGAGCGAGAGAAGCACTTTTTGACCAACAATGTGATTCTGACCTTTCAATTTTGATATTGCTCAAAACGAATGGAATTCACTCCCAAATGGTGGTTTATGCTTAAATAACCCTTTTGTAAGCATAATAACACGTTTCCATTGAAAGAAACAGAAATATTCACATGTCAAGTTTTTATGCGTGCAAAATGCTTTTCAGAGCGAGAGAAGCACTTTTTGACCAACAATGTGATTCTGACCTTACAATGTTGATATTGCTCAAAACGAATGGAATTCACTCCCAAATGGTGGTTTATGCTTAAATAACCCTTTTGTATCATAATAACACGTTTGAATTGAAAGGAACAGAAATATTCACTTGTCAAGTTTTTATGCGTGCAAAATGCTTTTCAGAGCGAGAGAAGCACTTTTTGACCAACAATGTGATTCTGACCTTTCAATTTTGATATTGCTCAAAACTAATGGAATTCACTCCCAAATGGTGGTTTATGCTTAAATAACCCTTTTGTATCATAATAACACGTTTGAATTGAAAGGAACAGAAATATTCACTTGTCAAGTTTTTATGCGTGCAAAATGCTTTTCAGAGCGAGAGAAGCACTTTTTGACCAACAATGTGATTTTTACCTTACAATGTTGATATTGCTCAAAACTAATGGAATTCACTCCCAAATGGTGGTTTATGCTTAAATAACCCTTTTGTAAGCATAATAACACGTTTGAAGTGAAAGAAACAGAAATATTCACATGTCAAGTTTTTATGCGTGCAAAATGCTTTTCAGAGCGAGAGAAGCACTTTTTGACCAACAATGTGATTTTTACCTTACAATGTTGATATTGCTCAAAACTAATGGAATTCACTCCCAAATGGTGGTTTATGCTTAAATAACCCTTTTGTATCATAATAACACGTTTGAATTGAAAGGAACAGAAATATTCACTTGTCAAGTTTTTATGCGTGCAAAATGCTTTTCAGAGCGAGAGAAGCACTTTTTGACCAACAATGTGATTTTTACCTTTCAATTTTGATATTGCTCAAAACTAATGGAATTCACTCCCAAATGGTGGTTTATGCTTAAATAACCCTTTTGTAAGCATAATAACACGTTTCCATTGAAAGAAACAGAAATATTCACATGTCAAGTTTTTATGCGTGCAAAATGCTTTTCAGAGCGAGAGAAGCACTTTTTGACCAACAATGTGACTCTGACCTTTCAATTTTGATATTGCTCAAAACTAATGGAATTCACTCCCAAATGGTGGTTTATGCTTAAATAACCCTTTTGTAAGCATAATAACACGTTTCCATTGAAAGTAACAGAAATATTCACATGTCAAGTTTTTATGTGTGCAAAATGCTTTTCAGAGCGAGAGAAGCACTTTTTGACCAACAATGTGATTCTGACCTTTCAATTTTGATATTGCTCAAAACTAATGGAATTCACTCCCAAATGGTGGTTTATGCTTAAATAACCCTTTTGTAAGCATAATAACACGTTTCCATTGAAAGAAACAGAAATATTCACATGTCAAGTTTTTATGCGTGCAAAATGCTTTTCAGAGCGAGAGAAGCACTTTTTGACCAACAATGTGACTCTGACCTTTCAATTTTGATATTGCTCAAAACTAATGGAATTCACTCCCAAATGGTGGTTTATGCTTAAATAACCCTTTTGTAAGCATAATAACACGTTTCCATTGAAAGTAACAGAAATATTCACATGTCAAGTTTTTATGTGTGCAAAATGCTTTTCAGAGCGAGAGAAGCACTTTTTGACCAACAATGTGATTCTGACCTTTCAATTTTGATATTGCTCAAAACTAATGGAATTCACTCCCAAATGGTGGTTTATGCTTAAATAACCCTTTTGTAAGCATAATAACACGTTTCCATTGAAAGAAACAGAAATATTCACATGTCAAGTTTTTATGCGTGCAAAATGCTTTTCAGAGCGAGAGAAGCACTTTTTGACCAACAATGTGATTTTTACCTTACAATGTTGATATTGCTCAAAACTAATGGAATTCACTCCCAAATGGTGGTTTATGCTTAAATAACCCTTTTGTATCATAATAACACGTTTGAATTGAAAGGAACAGAAATATTCACTTGTCAAGTTTTTATGCGTGCAAAATGCTTTTCAGAGCGAGAGAAGCACTTTTTGACCAACAATGTGATTCTGACCTTACAATGTTGATATTGCTCAAAACGAATGGAATTCACTCCCAAATGGTGGTTTATGCTTAAATAACCCTTTTGTATCATAATAACACGTTTGAATTGAAAGGAACAGAAATATTCACTTGTCAAGTTTTTATGCGTGCAAATGGCTTTTCAGAGCGAGAGAAGCACTTTTTGACCAACAATGTGATTCTGACCTTACAATGTTGATATTGCTCAAAACGAATGGAATTCACTCCCAAATGGTGGTTTATGCTTAAATAACCCTTTTGTATCATAATAACACGTTTGAATTGAAAGGAACAGAAATATTCACTTGTCAAGTTTTTATGCGTGCAAAATGCTTTTCAGAGCGAGAGAAGCACTTTTTGACCAACAATGTGATTCTGACCTTACAATGTTGATATTGCTCAAAACGAATGGAATTCACTCCCAAATGGTGGTTTATGCTTAAATAACCCTTTTGTATCATAATAACACGTTTGAATTGAAAGGAACAGAAATATTCACTTATCAAGTTTTTATGCGTGCAAAATGCTTTTCAGAGCGAGAGAAGCACTTTTTGACCAACAATGTGACTCTGACCTTTCAATTTTGATATTGCTCAAAACTAATGGAATTCACTCCCAAATGGTGGTTTATGCTTAAATAACCCTTTTGTAAGCATAATAACACGTTTCCATTGAAAGAAACAGAAATATTCACATGTCAAGTTTTTATGCGTGCAAAATGCTTTTCAGAGCGAGAGAAGCACTTTTTGACCAACAATGTGATTTTTACCTTACAATGTTGATATTGCTCAAAACTAATGGAATTCACTCCCAAATGGTGGTTTATGCTTAAATAACCCTTTTGTATCATAATAACACGTTTGAATTGAAAGGAACAGAAATATTCACTTGTCAAGTTTTTATGCGTGCAAAATGCTTTTCAGAGCGAGAGAAGCACTTTTTGACCAACAATGTGATTCTGACCTTACAATGTTGATATTGCTCAAAACGAATGGAATTCACTCCCAAATGGTGGTTTATGCTTAAATAACCCTTTTGTATCATAATAACACGTTTGAATTGAAAGGAACAGAAATATTCACTTGTCAAGTTTTTATGCGTGCAAAATGCTTTTCAGAGCGAGAGAAGCACTTTTTGACCAACAATGTGATTCTGACCTTACAATGTTGATATTGCTCAAAACGAATGGAATTCACTCCCAAATGGTGGTTTATGCTTAAATAACCCTTTTGTATCATAATAACACGTTTGAATTGAAAGGAACAGAAATATTCACTTGTCAAGTTTTTATGCGTGCAAAATGCTTTTCAGAGCGAGAGAAGCACTTTTTGACCAACAATGTGATTCTGACCTTACAATGTTGATATTGCTCAAAACGAATGGAATTCACTCCCAAATGGTGGTTTATGCTTAAATAACCCTTTTGTATCATAATAACACGTTTGAATTGAAAGGAACAGAAATATTCACTTGTCAAGTTTTTATGCGTGCAAAATGCTTTTCAGAGCGAGAGAAGCACTTTTTGACCAACAATGTGACTCTGACCTTTCAGTTTTGATATTGCTCAAAACTAATGGAATTCACTCCCAAATGGTGGTTTATGCTTAAATAACCCTTTTGTAAGCATAATAACACGTTTGAATTGAAAGAAACAGAAATATTCACATGTCAAGTTTTTATGTGTGCAAAATGCTTTTCAGAGCGAGAGAAGCACTTTTTGACCAACAATGTGATTTTTACCTTTCAATTTTGATATTGCTCAAAACTAATGGAATTCACTCCCAAATGGTGGTTTATGCTTAAATAACCCTTTTGTAAGCATAATAACACGTTTCCATTGAAAGAAACAGAAATATTCACATGTCAAGTTTTTATGCGTGCAAAATGCTTTTCAGAGCGAGAGAAGCACTTTTTGACCAACAATGTGACTCTGACCTTTCAATTTTGATATTGCTCAAAACTAATGGAATTCACTCCCAAATGGTGGTTTATGCTTAAATAACCCTTTTGTAAGCATAATAACACGTTTCCATTGAAAGTAACAGAAATATTCACATGTCAAGTTTTTATGCGTGCAAAATGCTTTTCAGAGCGAGAGAAGCACTTTTTGACCAACAATGTGACTCTGACCTTTCAATTTTGATATTGCTCAAAACTAATGGAATTCACTCCCAAATGGTGGTTTATGCTTAAATAACCCTTTTGTAAGCATAATAACACGTTTCCATTGAAAGTAACAGAAATATTCACATGTCAAGTTTTTATGTGTGCAAAATGCTTTTCAGAGCGAGAGAAGCACTTTTTGACCAACAATGTGATTCTGACCTTTCAATTTTGATATTGCTCAAAACTAATGGAATTCACTCCCAAATGGTGGTTTATGCTTAAATAACCGTTTTGTAAGCATAATAACACGTTTCCATTGAAAGAAACAGAAATATTCACATGTCAAGTTTTTATGCGTGCAAAATGCTTTTCAGAGCGAGAGAAGCACTTTTTGACCAACAATGTGATTTTTACCTTACAATGTTGATATTGCTCAAAACTAATGGAATTCACTCCCAAATGGTGGTTTATGCTTAAATAACCCTTTTGTATCATAATAACACGTTTGAATTGAAAGGAACAGAAATATTCACTTGTCAAGTTTTTATGCGTGCAAAATGCTTTTCAGAGCGAGAGAAGCACTTTTTGACCAACAATGTGATTCTGACCTTACAATGTTGATATTGCTCAAAACGAATGGAATTCACTCCCAAATGGTGGTTTATGCTTAAATAACCCTTTTGTATCATAATAACACGTTTGAATTGAAAGGAACAGAAATATTCACTTGTCAAGTTTTTATGCGTGCAAATTGCTTTTCAGAGCGAGAGAAGCACTTTTTGACCAACAATGTGATTCTGACCTTACAATGTTGATATTGCTCAAAACGAATGGAATTCACTCCCAAATGGTGGTTTATGCTTAAATAACCCTTTTGTATCATAATAACACGTTTGAATTGAAAGGAACAGAAATATTCACTTGTCAAGTTTTTATGCGTGCAAAATGCTTTTCAGAGCGAGAGAAGCACTTTTTGACCAACAATGTGACTCTGACCTTTCAATTTTGATATTGCTCAAAACTAATGGAATTCACTCCCAAATGGTGGTTTATGCTTAAATAACCCTTTTGTAAGCATAATAACACGTTTCCATTGAAAGAAACAGAAATATTCACATGTCAAGTTTTTATGCGTGCAAAATGCTTTTCAGAGCGAGAGAAGCACTTTTTGACCAACAATGTGATTTTTACCTTACAATGTTGATATTGCTCAAAATTAATGGAATTCACTCCCAAATGGTGGTTTATGCTTAAATAACCCTTTTGTATCATAATAACACGTTTGAATTGAAAGGGACAGAAATATTCACTTGTCAAGTTTTTATGCGTGCAAAATGCTTTTCAGAGCGAGAGAAGCACTTTTTGACCAACAATGTGATTCTGACCTTACAATGTTGATATTGCTCAAAACGAATGGAATTCACTCCCAAATGGTGGTTTATGCTTAAATAACCCTTTTGTATCATAATAACACGTTTGAATTGAAAGGAACAGAAATATTCACTTGTCAAGTTTTTATGCGTGCAAAATGCTTTTCAGAGCGAGAGAAGCACTTTTTGACCAACAATGTGACTCTGACCTTTCAATTTTGATATTGCTCAAAACGAATGGAATTCACTCCCAAATGGTGGTTTATGCTTAAATAACCCTTTTGTAAGCATAAAAACACGTTTCCATTGAAAGAAACAGAAATATTCACATGTCAAGTTTTTATGCGTGCAAAATGCTTTTCAGAGCGAGAGAAGCACTTTTTGACCAACAATGTGATTTTTACCTTACAATGTTGATATTGCTCAAAACTAATGGAATTCACTCCCAAATGGTGGTTTATGCTTAAATAACCCTTTTGTATCATAATAACACGTTTGAATTGAAAGGAACAGAAATATTCACTTGTCAAGTTTTTATGCGTGCAAAATGCTTTTCAGAGCGAGAGAAGCACTTTTTGACCAACAATGTGATTCTGACCTTACAATGTTGATATTGCTCAAAACGAATGGAATTCACTCCCAAATGGTGGTTTATGCTTAAATAACCCTTTTGTATCATAATAACACGTTTGAATTGAAAGGAACAGAAATATTCACTTGTCAAGTTTTTATGCGTGCAAAATGCTTTTCAGAGCGAGAGAAGCACTTTTTGACCAACAATGTGATTCTGACCTTACAATGTTGATATTGCTCAAAACGAATGGAATTCACTCCCAAATGGTGGTTTATGCTTAAATAACCCTTTTGTATCATAATAACACGTTTGAATTGAAAGGAACAGAAATATTCACTTGTCAAGTTTTTATGCGTGCAAAATGCTTTTCAGAGCGAGAGAAGCACTTTTTGACCAACAATGTGACTCTGACCTTTCAGTTTTGATATTGCTCAAAACTAATGGAATTCACTCCCAAATGGTGGTTTATGCTTAAATAACCCTTTTGTAAGCATAATAACACGTTTGAATTGAAAGAAACAGAAATATTCACATGTCAAGTTTTTATGTGTGCAAAATGCTTTTCAGAGCGAGAGAAGCACTTTTTGACCAACAATGTGATTTTTACCTTTCAATTTTGATATTGCTCAAAACTAATGGAATTCACTCCCAAATGGTGGTTTATGCTTAAATAACCCTTTTGTAAGCATAATAACACGTTTCCATTGAAAGAAACAGAAATATTCACATGTCAAGTTTTTATGCGTGCAAAATGCTTTTCAGAGCGAGAGAAGCACTTTTTGACCAACAATGTGACTCTGACCTTTCAATTTTGATATTGCTCAAAACTAATGGAATTCACTCCCAAATGGTGGTTTATGCTTAAATAACCCTTTTGTAAGCATAATAACACGTTTCCATTGAAAGTAACAGAAATATTCACATGTCAAGTTTTTACGTGTGCAAAATGCTTTTCAGAGCGAGAGAAGCACTTTTTGACCAACAATGTGATTCTGACCTTTCAATTTTGATATTGCTCAAAACGAATGGAATTCACTCCCAAATGGTGGTTTATGCTTAAATAACCCTTTTGTATCATAATAACACGTTTGAATTGAAAGGAACAGAAATATTCACTTGTCAAGTTTTTATGCGTGCAAAATGCTTTTCAGAGCGAGAGAAGCACTTTTTGACCAACAATGTGACTCTGACCTTTCAATTTTGATATTGCTCAAAACTAATGGAATTCACTCCCAAATGGTGGTTTATGCTTAAATAACCCTTTTGTAAGCATAATAACACGTTTGAATTGAAAGAAACAGAAATATTCACATGTCAAGTTTTTATGCGTGCAAAATGCTTTTCAGAGCGAGAGAAGCACTTTTTGACCAACAATGTGATTTTTACCTTACAATGTTGATATTGCTCAAAACTAATGGAATTCACTCCCAAATGGTGGTTTATGCTTAAATAACCCTTTTGTATCATAATAACACGTTTGAATTGAAAGGAACAGAAATATTCACTTATCAAGTTTTTAGGCGTGCAAAATGCTTTTCAGAGCGAGAGAAGCACTTTTTGACCAACAATGTGACTCTGACCTTTCAATTTTGATATTGCTCAAAACTAATGGAATTCACTCCCAAATGGTGGTTTATGCTTAAATAACCCTTTTGTAAGCATAATAACACGTTTCCATTGAAAGAAACAGAAATATTCACATGTCAAGTTTTTATGCGTGCAAAATGCTTTTCAGAGCGAGAGAAGCACTTTTTGACCAACAATGTGATTTTTACCTTACAATGTTGATATTGCTCAAAACTAATGGAATTCACTCCCAAATGGTGGTTTATGCTTAAATAACCCTTTTGTATCATAATAACACGTTTGAATTGAAAGGAACAGAAATATTCACTTGTCAAGTTTTTATGCGTGCAAAATGCTTTTCAGAGCGAGAGAAGCACTTTTTGACCAACAATGTGATTCTGACCTTACAATGTTGATATTGCTCAAAACGAATGGAATTCACTCCCAAATGGTGGTTTATGCTTAAATAACCCTTTTGTATCATAATAACACGTTTGAATTGAAAGGAACAGAAATATTCACTTGTCAAGTTTTTATGCGTGCAAAATGCTTTTCAGAGCGAGAGAAGCACTTTTTGACCAACAATGTGATTCTGACCTTACAATGTTGATATTGCTCAAAACGAATGGAATTCACTCCCAAATGGTGGTTTATGCTTAAATAACCCTTTTGTATCATAATAACACGTTTGAATTGAAAGGAACAGAAATATTCACTTGTCAAGTTTTTATGCGTGCAAAATGCTTTTCAGAGCGAGAGAAGCACTTTTTGACCAACAATGTGACTCTGACCTTTCAATTTTGATATTGCTCAAAACGAATGGAATTCACTCCCAAATGGTGGTTTATGCTTAAATAACCCTTTTGTAAGCATAATAACACGTTTCCATTGAAAGAAACAGAAATATTCACATGTCAAGTTTTTATGCGTGCAAAATGCTTTTCAGAGCGAGAGAAGCACTTTTTGACCAACAATGTGATTTTTACCTTACAATGTTGATATTGCTCAAAACTAATGGAATTCACTCCCAAATGGTGGTTTATGCTTAAATAACCCTTTTGTATCATAATAACACGTTTGAATTGAAAGGAACAGAAATATTCACTTGTCAAGTTTTTATGCGTGCAAAATGCTTTTCAGAGCGAGAGAAGCACTTTTTGACCAACAATGTGATTCTGACCTTACAATGTTGATATTGCTCAAAACGAATGGAATTCACTCCCAAATGGTGGTTTATGCTTAAATAAACCTTTTGTATCATAATAACACGTTTGAATTGAAAGGAACAGAAATATTCACTTGTCAAGTTTTTATGCGTGCAAAATGCTTTTCAGAGCGAGAGAAGCACTTTTTGACCAACAATGTGATTCTGACCTTACAATGTTGATATTGCTCAAAACGAATGGAATTCACTCCCAAATGGTGGTTTATGCTTAAATAACCCTTTTGTATCATAATAACACGTTTGAATTGAAAGGAACAGAAATATTCACTTGTCAAGTTTTTATGCGTGCAAAATGCTTTTCAGAGCGAGAGAAGCACTTTTTGACCAACAATGTGACTCTGACCTTTCAGTTTTGATATTGCTCAAAACTAATGGAATTCACTCCCAAATGGTGGTTTATGCTTAAATAACCCTTTTGTAAGCATAATAACACGTTTGAATTGAAAGAAACAGAAATATTCACATGTCAAGTTTTTATGTGTGCAAAATGCTTTTCAGAGCGAGAGAAGCACTTTTTGACCAACAATGTGATTTTTACCTTTCAATTTTGATATTGCTCAAAACTAATGGAATTCACTCCCAAATGGTGGTTTATGCTTAAATAACCCTTTTGTAAGCATAATAACACGTTTCCATTGAAAGAAACAGAAATATTCACATGTCAAGTTTTTATGCGTGCAAAATGCTTTTCAGAGCGAGAGAAGCACTTTTTGACCAACAATGTGACTCTGACCTTTCAATTTTGATATTGCTCAAAACTAATGGAATTCACTCCCAAATGGTGGTTTATGCTTAAATAACCCTTTTGTAAGCATAATAACACGTTTCCATTGAAAGTAACAGAAATATTCACATGTCAAGTTTTTACGTGTGCAAAATGCTTTTCAGAGCGAGAGAAGCACTTTTTGACCAACAATGTGATTCTGACCTTTCAATTTTGATATTGCTCAAAACGAATGGAATTCACTCCCAAATGGTGGTTTATGCTTAAATAACCCTTTTGTATCATAATAACACGTTTGAATTGAAAGGAACAGAAATATTCACTTGTCAAGTTTTTATGCGTGCAAAATGCTTTTCAGAGCGAGAGAAGCACTTTTTGACCAACAATGTGACTCTGACCTTTCAATTTTGATATTGCTCAAAACTAATGGAATTCACTCCCAAATGGTGGTTTATGCTTAAATAACCCTTTTGTAAGCATAATAACACGTTTGAATTGAAAGAAACAGAAATATTCACATGTCAAGTTTTTATGCGTGCAAAATGCTTTTCAGAGCGAGAGAAGCACTTTTTGACCAACAATGTGATTTTTACCTTACAATGTTGATATTGCTCAAAACTAATGGAATTCACTCCCAAATGGTGGTTTATGCTTAAATAACCCTTTTGTATCATAATAACACGTTTGAATTGAAAGGAACAGAAATATTCACTTGTCAAGTTTTTATGCGTGCAAAATGCTTTTCAGAGCGAGAGAAGCACTTTTTGACCAACAATGTGATTCTGACCTTACATGTTGATATTGCTCAAAACGAATGGAATTCACTCCAAAATGGTGGTTTATGCTTAAATAACCCTTTTGTATCATAATAACACGTTTGAATTGAAAGGAACAGAAATATTCACTTGTCAAGTTTTTATGCGTGCAAATTGCTTTTCAGAGCGAGAGAAACATTTTTTGACCAACAATGTGATTCTGACCTTACAATGTTGATATTGCTCAAAACGAATGGAATTCACTCCCAAATGGTGGTTTATGCTTAAATAACCCTTTTGTATCATAATAACACGTTTGAATTGAAAGGAACAGAAATATTCACTTATCAAGTTTTTATGCGTGCAAAATGCTTTTCAGAGCGAGAGAAGCACTTTTTGACCAACAATGTGACTCTGACCTTTCAATTTTGATATTGCTCAAAACTAATGGAATTCACTCCCAAATGGTGGTTTATGCTTAAATAACCCTTTTGTAAGCATAATAACACGTTTCCATTGAAAGAAACAGAAATATTCACATGTCAAGTTTTTATGCGTGCAAAATGCTTTTCAGAGCGAGAGAAGCACTTTTTGACCAACAATGTGATTTTTACCTTACAATGTTGATATTGCTCAAAACTAATGGAATTCACTCCCAAATGGTGGTTTATGCTTAAATAACCCTTTTGTATCATAATAACACGTTTGAATTGAAAGGAACAGAAATATTCACTTGTCAAGTTTTTATGCGTGCAAAATGCTTTTCAGAGCGAGAGAAGCACTTTTTGACCAACAATGTGATTCTGACCTTACAATGTTGATATTGCTCAAAACGAATGGAATTCACTCCCAAATGGTGGTTTATGCTTAAATAACCCTTTTGTATCATAATAACACGTTTGAATTGAAAGGAACAGAAATATTCACTTGTCAAGTTTTTATGCGTGCAAAATGCTTTTCAGAGCGAGAGAAGCACTTTTTGACCAACAATGTGATTCTGACCTTACAATGTTGATATTGCTCAAAACGAATGGAATTCACTCCCAAATGGTGGTTTATGCTTAAATAACCCTTTTGTATCATAATAACACGTTTGAATTGAAAGGAACAGAAATATTCACTTGTCAAGTTTTTATGCGTGCAAAATGCTTTTCAGAGGGAGAGAAGCACTTTTTGACCAACAATGTGATTCTGACCTTACAATGTTGATATTGCTCAAAACGAATGGAATTCACTCCCAAATGGTGGTTTATGCTTAAATAACCCTTTTGTATCATAATAACACGTTTGAATTGAAAGGAACAGAAATATTCACTTGTCAAGTTTTTATGCGTGCAAAATGCTTTTCAGAGCGAGAGAAGCACTTTTTGACCAACAATGTGACTCTGACCTTTCAGTTTTGATATTGCTCAAAACTAATGGAATTCACTCCCAAATGGTGGTTTATGCTTAAATAACCCTTTTGTAAGCATAATAACACGTTTGAATTGAAAGAAACAGAAATATTCACATGTCAAGTTTTTATGTGTGCAAAATGCTTTTCAGAGCGAGAGAAGCACTTTTTGACCAACAATGTGATTTTTACCTTTCAATTTTGATATTGCTCAAAACTAATGGAATTCACTCCCAAATGGTGGTTTATGCTTAAATAACCCTTTTGTAAGCATAATAACACGTTTCCATTGAAAGAAACAGAAATATTCACATGTCAAGTTTTTATGCGTGCAAAATGCTTTTCAGAGCGAGAGAAGCACTTTTTGACCAACAATGTGACTCTGACCTTTCAATTTTGATATTGCTCAAAACTAATGGAATTCACTCCCAAATGGTGGTTTATGCTTAAATAACCCTTTTGTAAGCATAATAACACGTTTCCATTGAAAGTAACAGAAATATTCACATGTCAAGTTTTTATGTGTGCAAAATGCTTTTCAGAGCAAGAGAAGCACTTTTTGACCAACAATGTGATTCTGACCTTTCAATTTTGATATTGCTCAAAACGAATGGAATTCACTCCCAAATGGTGGTTTATGCTTAAATAACCCTTTTGTAAGCATAATAACACGTTTCCATTGAAAGAAACAGAAATATTCACATGTCAAGTTTTTATGCGTGCAAAATGCTTTTCAGAGCGAGAGAAGCACTTTTTGACCAACAATGTGATTCTGACCTTACAATGTTGATATTGCTCAAAACGAATGGAATTCACTCCCAAATGGTGGTTTATGCTTAAATAACCCTTTTGTATCATAATAACACGTTTGAATTGAAAGGAACAGAAATATTCACTTGTCAAGTTTTTATGCGTGCAAAATGCTTTTCAGAGCGAGAGAAGCACTTTTTGACCAACAATGTGATTCTGACCTTTCAATTTTGATATTGCTCAAAACTAATGGAATTCACTCCCAAATGGTGGTTTATGCTTAAATAACCCTTTTGTATCATAATAACACGTTTGAATTGAAAGGAACAGAAATATTCACTTGTCAAGTTTTTATGCGTGCAAAATGCTTTTCAGAGCGAGAGAAGCACTTTTTGACCAACAATGTGACTCTGACCTTTCAATTTTGATATTGCTCAAAACTAATGGAATTCACTCCCAAATGGTGGTTTATGCTTAAATAACCCTTTTGTAAGCATAATAACACGTTTGAATTGAAAGAAACAGAAATATTCACATGTCAAGTTTTTATGCGTGCAAAATGCTTTTCAGAGCGAGAGAAGCACTTTTTGACCAACAATGTGATTTTTACCTTACAATGTTGATATTGCTCAAAACTAATGGAATTCACTCCCAAATGGTGGTTTATGCTTAAATAACCCTTTTGTATCATAATAACACGTTTGAATTGAAAGGAACAGAAATATTCACTTGTCAAGTTTTTATGCGTGCAAAATGCTTTTCAGAGCGAGAGAAGCACTTTTTGACCAACAATGTGATTTTTACCTTTCAATTTTGATATTGCTCAAAACTAATGGAATTCACTCCCAAATGGTGGTTTATGCTTAAATAACCCTTTTGTAAGCATAATAACACGTTTCCATTGAAAGAAACAGAAATATTCACATGTCAAGTTTTTATGCGTGCAAAATGCTTTTCAGAGCGAGAGAAGCACTTTTTGACCAACAATGTGACTCTGACCTTTCAATTTTGATATTGCTCAAAACTAATGGAATTCACTCCCAAATGGTGGTTTATGCTTAAATAACCCTTTTGTAAGCATAATAACACGTTTCCATTGAAAGTAACAGAAATATTCACATGTCAAGTTTTTATGTGTGCAAAATGCTTTTCAGAGCGAGAGAAGCACTTTTTGACCAACAATGTGATTCTGACCTTTCAATTTTGATATTGCTCAAAACTAATGGAATTCACTCCCAAATGGTGGTTTATGCTTAAATAACCGTTTTGTAAGCATAATAACACGTTTCCATTGAAAGAAACAGAAATATTCACATGTCAAGTTTTTATGCGTGCAAAATGCTTTTCAGAGCGAGAGAAGCACTTTTTGACCAACAATGTGATTTTTACCTTACAATGTTGATATTGCTCAAAACTAATGGAATTCACTCCCAAATGGTGGTTTATGCTTAAATAACCCTTTTGTATCATAATAACACGTTTGAATTGAAAGGAACAGAAATATTCACTTGTCAAGTTTTTATGCGTGCAAAATGCTTTTCAGAGCGAGAGAAGCACTTTTTGACCAACAATGTGATTCTGACCTTACAATGTTGATATTGCTCAAAACTAATGGAATTCACTCCCAAATGGTGGTTTATGCTTAAATAACCCTTTTGTATCATAATAACACGTTTGAATTGAAAGGAACAGAAATATTCACTTGTCAAGTTTTTATGCGTGCAAATTGCTTTTCAGAGCGAGAGAAGCACTTTTTGACCAACAATGTGATTCTGACCTTACAATGTTGATATTGCTCAAAACGAATGGAATTCACTCCCAAATGGTGGTTTATGCTTAAATAACCCTTTTGTATCATAATAACACGTTTGAATTGAAAGGAACAGAAATATTCACTTGTCAAGTTTTTATGCGTGCAAAATGCTTTTCAGAGCGAGAGAAGCACTTTTTGACCAACAATGTGACTCTGACCTTTCAATTTTGATATTGCTCAAAACTAATGGAATTCACTCCCAAATGGTGGTTTATGCTTAAATAACCCTTTTGTAAGCATAATAACACGTTTCCATTGAAAGAAACAGAAATATTCACATGTCAAGTTTTTATGCGTGCAAAATGCTTTTCAGAGCGAGAGAAGCACTTTTTGACCAACAATGTGATTTTTACCTTACAATGTTGATATTGCTCAAAATTAATGGAATTCACTCCCAAATGGTGGTTTATGCTTAAATAACCCTTTTGTATCATAATAACACGTTTGAATTGAAAGGAACAGAAATATTCACTTGTCAAGTTTTTATGCGTGCAAAATGCTTTTCAGAGCGAGAGAAGCACTTTTTGACCAACAATGTGATTCTGACCTTACAATGTTGATATTGCTCAAAACGAATGGAATTCACTCCCAAATGGTGGTTTATGCTTAAATAACCCTTTTGTATCATAATAACACGTTTGAATTGAAAGGAACAGAAATATTCACTTGTCAAGTTTTTATGCGTGCAAAATGCTTTTCAGAGCGAGAGAAGCACTTTTTGACCAACAATGTGACTCTGACCTTTCAATTTTGATATTGCTCAAAACGAATGGAATTCACTCCCAAATGGTGGTTTATGCTTAAATAACCCTTTTGTAAGCATAATAACACGTTTCCATTGAAAGAAACAGAAATATTCACATGTCAAGTTTTTATGCGTGCAAAATGCTTTTCAGAGCGAGAGAAGCACTTTTTGACCAACAATGTGATTTTTACCTTACAATGTTGATATTGCTCAAAACTAATGGAATTCACTCCCAAATGGTGGTTTATGCTTAAATAACCCTTTTGTATCATAATAACACGTTTGAATTGAAAGGAACAGAAATATTCACTTGTCAAGTTTTTATGCGTGCAAAATGCTTTTCAGAGCGAGAGAAGCACTTTTTGACCAACAATGTGATTCTGACCTTACAATGTTGATATTGCTCAAAACGAATGGAATTCACTCCCAAATGGTGGTTTATGCTTAAATAACCCTTTTGTATCATAATAACACGTTTGAATTGAAAGGAACAGAAATATTCACTTGTCAAGTTTTTATGCGTGCAAAATGCTTTTCAGAGCGAGAGAAGCACTTTTTGACCAACAATGTGATTCTGACCTTACAATGTTGATATTGCTCAAAACGAATGGAATTCACTCCCAAATGGTGGTTTATGCTTAAATAACCCTTTTGTATCATAATAACACGTTTGAATTGAAAGGAACAGAAATATTCACTTGTCAAGTTTTTATGCGTGCAAAATGCTTTTCAGAGCGAGAGAAGCACTTTTTGACCAACAATGTGACTCTGACCTTTCAGTTTTGATATTGCTCAAAACTAATGGAATTCACTCCCAAATGGTGGTTTATGCTTAAATAACCCTTTTGTAAGCATAATAACACGTTTGAATTGAAAGAAACAGAAATATTCACATGTCAAGTTTTTATGTGTGCAAAATGCTTTTCAGAGCGAGAGAAGCACTTTTTGACCAACAATGTGATTTTTACCTTTCAATTTTGATATTGCTCAAAACTAATGGAATTCACTCCCAAATGGTGGTTTATGCTTAAATAACCCTTTTGTAAGCATAATAACACGTTTCCATTGAAAGAAACAGAAATATTCACATGTCAAGTTTTTATGCGTGCAAAATGCTTTTCAGAGCGAGAGAAGCACTTTTTGACCAACAATGTGATTTTTACCTTACAATGTTGATATTGCTCAAAACTAATGGAATTCACTCCCAAATGGTGGTTTATGCTTAAATAACCCTTTTGTATCATAATAACACGTTTGAATTGAAAGGAACAGAAATATTCACTTGTCAAGTTTTTATGCGTGCAAATTGCTTTTCAGAGCGAGAGAAGCACTTTTTGACCAACAATGTGATTCTGACCTTACAATGTTGATATTGCTCAAAACGAATGGAATTCACTCCCAAATGGTGGTTTATGCTTAAATAACCCTTTTGTATCATAATAACACGTTTGAATTGAAAGGAACAGAAATATTCACTTGTCAAGTTTTTATGCGTGCAAAATGCTTTTCAGAGCGAGAGAAGCACTTTTTGACCAACAATGTGACTCTGACCTTTCAATTTTGATATTGCTCAAAACTAATGGAATTCACTCCCAAATGGTGGTTTATGCTTAAATAACCCTTTTGTAAGCATAATAACACGTTTCCATTGAAAGAAACAGAAATATTCACATGTCAAGTTTTTATGCGTGCAAAATGCTTTTCAGAGCGAGAGAAGCACTTTTTGACCAACAATGTGATTTTTACCTTACAATGTTGATATTGCTCAAAATTAATGGAATTCACTCCCAAATGGTGGTTTATGCTTAAATAACCCTTTTGTATCATAATAACACGTTTGAATTGAAAGGAACAGAAATATTCACTTGTCAAGTTTTTATGCGTGCAAAATGCTTTTCAGAGCGAGAGAAGCACTTTTTGACCAACAATGTGATTCTGACCTTACAATGTTGATATTGCTCAAAACGAATGGAATTCACTCCCAAATGGTGGTTTATGCTTAAATAACCCTTTTGTATCATAATAACACGTTTGAATTGAAAGGAACAGAAATATTCACTTGTCAAGTTTTTATGCGTGCAAAATGCTTTTCAGAGCGAGAGAAGCACTTTTTGACCAACAATGTGACTCTGACCTTTCAATTTTGATATTGCTCAAAACGAATGGAATTCACTCCCAAATGGTGGTTTATGCTTAAATAACCCTTTTGTAAGCATAATAACACGTTTCCATTGAAAGAAACAGAAATATTCACATGTCAAGTTTTTATGCGTGCAAAATGCTTTTCAGAGCGAGAGAAGCACTTTTTGACCAACAATGTGATTTTTACCTTACAATGTTGATATTGCTCAAAACTAATGGAATTCACTCCCAAATGGTGGTTTATGCTTAAATAACCCTTTTGTATCATAATAACACGTTTGAATTGAAAGGAACAGAAATATTCACTTGTCAAGTTTTTATGCGTGCAAAATGCTTTTCAGAGCGAGAGAAGCACTTTTTGACCAACAATGTGATTCTGACCTTACAATGTTGATATTGCTCAAAACGAATGGAATTCACTCCCAAATGGTGGTTTATGCTTAAATAACCCTTTTGTATCATAATAACACGTTTTGAATTGAAAGGAACAGAAATATTCACTTGTCAAGTTTTTATGCGTGCAAAATGCTTTTCAGAGCGAGAGAAGCACTTTTTGACCAACAATGTGACTCTGACCTTTCAATTTTGATATTGCTCAAAACGAATGGAATTCACTCCCAAATGGTGGTTTATGCTTAAATAACCCTTTTGTAAGCATAATAACACGTTTCCATTGAAAGAAACAGAAATATTCACATGTCAAGTTTTTATGCGTGCAAAATGCTTTTCAGAGCGAGAGAAGCACTTTTTGACCAACAATGTGATTTTTACCTTACAATGTTGATATTGCTCAAAACTAATGGAATTCACTCCCAAATGGTGGTTTATGCTTAAATAACCCTTTTGTATCATAATAACACGTTTGAATTGAAAGGAACAGAAATATTCACTTGTCAAGTTTTTATGCGTGCAAAATGCTTTTCAGAGCGAGAGAAGCACTTTTTGACCAACAATGTGATTCTGACCTTACAATGTTGATATTGCTCAAAACGAATGGAATTCACTCCCAAATGGTGGTTTATGCTTAAATAACCCTTTTGTATCATAATAACACGTTTGAATTGAAAGGAACAGAAATATTCACTTGTCAAGTTTTTATGCGTGCAAAATGCTTTTCAGAGCGAGAGAAGCACTTTTTGACCAACAATGTGATTCTGACCTTACAATGTTGATATTGCTCAAAACGAATGGAATTCACTCCCAAATGGTGGTTTATGCTTAAATAACCCTTTTGTATCATAATAACACGTTTGAATTGAAAGGAACAGAAATATTCACTTGTCAAGTTTTTATGCGTGCAAAATGCTTTTCAGAGCGAGAGAAGCACTTTTTTGACCAACAATGTGACTCTGACCTTTCAGTTTTGATATTGCTCAAAACTAATGGAATTCACTCCCAAATGGTGGTTTATGCTTAAATAACCCTTTTGTAAGCATAATAACACGTTTGAATTGAAAGAAACAGAAATATTCACATGTCAAGTTTTTATGTGTGCAAAATGCTTTTCAGAGCGAGAGAAGCACTTTTTGACCAACAATGTGATTTTTACCTTTCAATTTTGATATTGCTCAAAACTAATGGAATTCACTCCCAAATGGTGGTTTATGCTTAAATAACCCTTTTGTAAGCATAATAACACGTTTCCATTGAAAGAAACAGAAATATTCACATGTCAAGTTTTTATGCGTGCAAAATGCTTTTCAGAGCGAGAGAAGCACTTTTTGACCAACAATGTGATTTTTACCTTACAATGTTGATATTGCTCAAAACTAATGGAATTCACTCCCAAATGGTGGTTTATGCTTAAATAACCCTTTTGTATCATATAACACGTTTGAATTGAAAGGAACAGAAATATTCACTTGTCAAGTTTTTATGCGTGCAAATTGCTTTTCAGAGCGAGGAGAAGCACTTTTTGACCAACAATGTGATTCTGACCTTACAATGTTGATATTGCTCAAAACGAATGGAATTCACTCCCAAATGGTGGTTTATGCTTAAATAACCCTTTTGTATCATAATAACACGTTTGAATTGAAAGGAACAGAAATATTCACTTGTCAAGTTTTTATGCGTGCAAAATGCTTTCAGAGCGAGAGAAGCACTTTTTGACCAACAATGTGATTCTGACCTTACAATGTTGATATTGCTCAAAACGAATGGAATGTCACTCCCAAATGGTGGTTTATGCTTAAATAACCCTTTTGTATCATAATAAACACGTTTGAATTGAAAGGAACAGAAATATTCACTTGTCAAGTTTTTATGCGTGCAAAATGCTTTTCAGAGCGAGAGAAGCACTTTTTGACCAACAATGTGATTCTGACCTTACAATGTTGATATTGCTCAAAACGAATGGAATTCACTCCCAAATGGTGGTTTATGCTTAAATAACCCTTTTGTATCATAATAACACGTTTGAATTGAAAGGAACAGAAATATTCACTTGTCAAGTTTTTATGCGTGCAAAATGCTTTTCAGAGCGAGAGAAGCACTTTTTGACCAACAATGTGACTCTGACCTTTCAGTTTTGATATTGCTCAAAACTAATGGAATTCACTCCCAAATGGTGGTTTATGCTTAAATAACCCTTTTGTAAGCATAATAACACGTTTGAATTGAAAGAAACAGAAATATTCACATGTCAAGTTTTTATGTGTGCAAAATGCTTTTCAGAGCGAGAGAAGCACTTTTTGACCAACAATGTGATTTTTACCTTTCAATTTTGATATTGCTCAAAACTAATGGAATTCACTCCCAAATGGTGGTTTATGCTTAAATAACCCTTTTGTAAGCATAATAACACGTTTCCATTGAAAGAAACAGAAATATTCACATGTCAAGTTTTTATGCGTGCAAAATGCTTTTCAGAGCGAGAGAAGCACTTTTTGACCAACAATGTGACTCTGACCTTTCAATTTTGATATTGCTCAAAACTAATGGAATTCACTCCCAAATGGTGGTTTATGCTTAAATAACCCTTTTGTAAGCATAATAACACGTTTCCATTGAAAGTAACAGAAATATTCACATGTCAAGTTTTTATGTGTGCAAAATGCTTTTCAGAGCGAGAGAAGCACTTTTTGACCAACAATGTGATTCTGACCTTTCAATTTTGATATTGGCTCAAACGAATGGAATTCACTCCCAAATGGTGGTTTATGCTTAAATAACCCTTTTGTAAGCATATAACACGTTTCCATTGAAAGAAACAGAAATATTCACATGTCAAGTTTTTATGCGTGCAAAATGCTTTTCAGAGCGAGAGAAGCACTTTTTGACCAACAATGTGATTCTGACCTTACAATGTTGATATTGCTCAAAACGAATGGAATTCACTCCCAAATGGTGGTTATGCTTAAATAACCCTTTTGTATCATAATAACACGTTTGAATTGAAAGGAACAGAAATATTCACTGTCAAGTTTTTATGCGTGCAAAATGCTTTTCAGAGCGAGAGAAGCACTTTTTGACCAACAATGTGATTCTGACCTTTCAATTTTGATATTGCCTCAAAACTAATGGAATTCACTCCCAAATGGTGGTTTATGCTTAAAATAACCCTTTTGTATCATAATAACACGTTTGAATTGAAAGAACAGGAAATATTCACTTGTCAAGTTTTTATGCGTGCAAAATGCTTTTCAGAGCGAGAGAAGCACTTTTTGACCAACAATGTGACTCTGACCTTTCATTTTGATATTGCTCCAAAACTAATGGAATTCACTCCCAATGGTGGTTTATGCTTAAATAACCCTTTTGTAAGCATAATAACACGTTTGAATTGAAAGAAACAGAAATATTCACATGTCAAGTTTTTATGCGTGCAAAATGCCTTTTCAGAGCCGAGGGAGAAGCACTTTTTGACCAACAATGTGATTTTTACCTTACAATGTTGATATTGCTCAAAACTAATGGAATTCACTCCCAAATGGTGGTTTATGCTTAAATAACCCTTTTGTATCATAATAACACGTTTGAATTGAAAGGAACAGAAATATTCACTTGTCAAGTTTTTATGCGTGCAAAATGCTTTTCAGAGCGAGAGAAGCACTTTTGACCAACAATGTGATTTTTACCTTTCAATTTTGATATTGCTCAAACGAATGGAATTCACTCCCCAAATGGTGGTTTTGCTTAAATAACCCTGTTTGTAAGCATAATAACACGTTTCCATTGAAAGAAACAGAAATATTCACATGTCAAGTTTTTATGCGTGCAAAATGCTTTCAGAGCGAGAGAAGCACTTTTTGACCAACAATGTGACTCTGACCTTTCAATTTTGATATTGCTCAAAACTAATGGAATTCACTCCCAAATGGTGGTTTATGCTTAAATAACCCTTTTGTAAGCATAATAACACGTTTCCATTGAAAGTAACAGAAATATTCACATGTCAAGTTTTTATGTGTGCAAAATGCTTTTCAGAGCGAGGAGAAGCACTTTTGACCAACAATGTGATTCTGACCTTTCAATTTTGATATTGCTCAAAACTAATGATTCACTCCAAAATGGTGGTTTATGCTTAAATAACCCTTTTGTATCATAATAACACGTTTGAATTGAAAGGAACAGAAATATTCACTTGTCAAGTTTTTATGCGTGCAAAATGCTTTTCAGAGCGAGAGAAGCACTTTTTGACCAACAATGTGACTCTGACCTTTCAATTTTGATATTGCTCAAAACTAATGGAATTCACTCCCAAATGGTGGTTTATGCTTAAATAACCCTTTTGTAAGCATAATAACACGTTTGAATTGAAAGAAACAGAAATATTCACATGTCAAGTTTTTATGCGTGCAAAATGCTTTTCAGAGCGAGAGAAGCACTTTTTGACCAACAATGTGATTTTTACCTTACAATGTTGATATTGCTCAAAACTAATGGAATTCACTCCCAAATGGTGGTTTATGCTTAAATAACCCTTTTGTATCATAATAACACGTTTGAATTGAAAGGAACAGAAATATTCACTTGTCAAGTTTTTATGCGTGCAAAATGCTTTTCAGAGCGAGAGAAGCACTTTTTGACCAACAATGTGATTCTGACCTTACAATGTTGATATTGCTCAAAACGAATGGAATTCACTCCAAAATGGTGGTTTATGCTTAAATAACCCTTTTGTATCATAATAACACGTTTGAATTGAAAGGAACAGAAATATTCACTTGTCAAGTTTTTATGCGTGCAAAATGCTTTTCAGAGCGAGAGAAGCACTTTTTGACCAACAATGTGACTCTGACCTTTCAGTTTTGATATTGCTCAAAACTAATGGAATTCAATCCCAAATGGTGGTTTATGCTTAAATAACCCTTTTGTAAGCATAATAACACGTTTGAATTGAAAGAAACAGAAATATTCACATGTCAAGTTTTTATGTGTGCAAAATGCTTTTCAGAGCGAGAGAAGCACTTTTTGACCAACAATGTGATTTTTACCTTTCAATTTTGATATTGCTCAAAACTAATGGAATTCACTCCCAAATGGTGGTTTATGCTTAAATAACCCTTTTGTTAGCATAATAACACGTTTCCATTGAAAGAAACAGAAATATTCACATGTCAAGTTTTTATGCGTGCAAAATGCTTTTCAGAGCGAGAGAAGCACTTTTTGACCAACAATGTGACTCTGACCTTTCAATTTTGATATTGCTCAAAACTAATGGAATTCACTCCCAAATGGTGGTTTATGCTTAAATAACCCTTTTGTAAGCATAATAACACGTTTCCATTGAAAGTAACAGAAATATTCACATGTCAAGTTTTTATGTGTGCAAAATGCTTTTCAGAGCGAGAGAAGCACTTTTTGACCAACAATGTGATTCTGACCTTTCAATTTTGATATTGCTCAAAACTAATGGAATTCACTCCCAAATGGTGGTTTATGCTTAAATAACCCTTTTGTAAGCATAATAACACGTTTCCATTGAAAGAAACAGAAATATTCACATGTCAAGTTTTTATGCGTGCAAAATGCTTTTCAGAGCGAGAGAAGCACTTTTTGACCAACAATGTGATTTTTACCTTACAATGTTGATATTGCTCAAAACTAATGGAATTCACTCCCAAATGGTGGTTTATGCTTAAATAACCCTTTTGTATCATAATAACACGTTTGAATTGAAAGGAACAGAAATATTCACTTGTCAAGTTTTTATGCGTGCAAAATGCTTTTCAGAGCGAGAGAAGCACTTTTTGACCAACAATGTGATTCTGACCTTACAATGTTGATATTGCTCAAAACGAATGGAATTCACTCCCAAATGGTGGTTTATGCTTAAATAACCCTTTTGTATCATAATAACACGTTTGAATTGAAAGGAACAGAAATATTCACTTGTCAAGTTTTTATGCGTGCAAATTGCTTTTCAGAGCGAGAGAAGCACTTTTTGACCAACAATGTGATTCTGACCTTACAATGTTGATATTGCTCAAAACGAATGGAATTCACTCCCAAATGGTGGTTTATGCTTAAATAACCCTTTTGTATCATAATAACACGTTTGAATTGAAAGGAACAGAAATATTCACTTGTCAAGTTTTTATGCGTGCAAAATGCTTTTCAGAGCGAGAGAAGCACTTTTTGACCAACAATGTGATTCTGACCTTACAATGTTGATATTGCTCAAAACGAATGGAATTCACTCCAAAATGGTGGTTTATGCTTAAATAACCCTTTTGTATCATAATAACACGTTTGAATTGAAAGGAACAGAAATATTCACTTGTCAAGTTTTTATGCGTGCAAAATGCTTTTCAGAGCGAGAGAAGCACTTTTTGACCAACAATGTGACTCTGACCTTTCAGTTTTGATATTGCTCAAAACTAATGGAATTCAATCCCAAATGGTGGTTTATGCTTAAATAACCCTTTTGTAAGCATAATAACACGTTTGAATTGAAAGAAACAGAAATATTCACATGTCAAGTTTTTATGTGTGCAAAATGCTTTTCAGAGCGAGAGAAGCACTTTTTGACCAACAATGTGATTTTTACCTTTCAATTTTGATATTGCTCAAAACTAATGGAATTCACTCCCAAATGGTGGTTTATGCTTAAATAACCCTTTTGTTAGCATAATAACACGTTTCCATTGAAAGAAACAGAAATATTCACATGTCAAGTTTTTATGCGTGCAAAATGCTTTTCAGAGCGAGAGAAGCACTTTTTGACCAACAATGTGACTCTGACCTTTCAATTTTGATATTGCTCAAAACTAATGGAATTCACTCCCAAATGGTGGTTTATGCTTAAATAACCCTTTTGTAAGCATAATAACACGTTTCCATTGAAAGTAACAGAAATATTCACATGTCAAGTTTTTATGTGTGCAAAATGCTTTTCAGAGCGAGAGAAGCACTTTTTGACCAACAATGTGATTCTGACCTTTCAATTTTGATATTGCTCAAAACTAATGGAATTCACTCCCAAATGGTGGTTTATGCTTAAATAACCCTTTTGTAAGCATAATAACACGTTTCCATTGAAAGAAACAGAAATATTCACATGTCAAGTTTTTATGCGTGCAAAATGCTTTTCAGAGCGAGAGAAGCACTTTTTGACCAACAATGTGATTCTGACCTTACAATGTTGATATTGCTCAAAACGAATGGAATTCACTCCCAAATGGTGGTTTATGCTTAAATAACCCTTTTGTATCATAATAACACGTTTGAATTGAAAGGAACAGAAATATTCACTTGTCAAGTTTTTATGCGTGCAAATTGCTTTTCAGAGCGAGAGAAGCACTTTTTGACCAACAATGTGATTCTGACCTTACAATGTTGATATTGCTCAAAACGAATGGAATTCACTCCCAAATGGTGGTTTATGCTTAAATAACCCTTTTGTATCATAATAACACGTTTGAATTGAAAGGAACAGAAATATTCACTTGTCAAGTTTTTATGCGTGCAAAATGCTTTTCAGAGCGAGAGAAGCACTTTTTGACCAACAATGTGATTCTGACCTTACAATGTTGATATTGCTCAAAACGAATGGAATTCACTCCCAAATGGTGGTTTATGCTTAAATAACCCTTTTGTATCATAATAACACGTTTGAATTGAAAGGAACAGAAATATTCACTTGTCAAGTTTTTATGCGTGCAAAATGCTTTTCAGAGCGAGAGAAGCACTTTTTGACCAACAATGTGACTCTGACCTTTCAATTTTGATATTGCTCAAAACTAATGGAATTCACTCCCAAATGGTGGTTTATGCTTAAATAACCCTTTTGTAAGCATAATAACACGTTTCCATTGAAAGAAACAGAAATATTCACATGTCAAGTTTTTATGCGTGCAAAATGCTTTTCAGAGCGAGAGAAGCACTTTTTGACCAACAATGTGATTTTTACCTTACAATGTTGATATTGCTCAAAACTAATGGAATTCACTCCCAAATGGTGGTTTATGCTTAAATAACCCTTTTGTATCATAATAACACGTTTGAATTGAAAGGAACAGAAATATTCACTTGTCAAGTTTTTATGCGTGCAAAATGCTTTTCAGAGCGAGAGAAGCACTTTTTGACCAACAATGTGATTCTGACCTTACAATGTTGATATTGCTCAAAACGAATGGAATTCACTCCCAAATGGTGGTTTATGCTTAAATAACCCTTTTGTATCATAATAACACGTTTGAATTGAAAGGAACAGAAATATTCACTTGTCAAGTTTTTATGCGTGCAAAATGCTTTTCAGAGCGAGAGAAGCACTTTTTGACCAACAATGTGATTCTGACCTTACAATGTTGATATTGCTCAAAACGAATGGAATTCACTCCCAAATGGTGGTTTATGCTTAAATAACCCTTTTGTATCATAATAACACGTTTGAATTGAAAGGAACAGAAATATTCACTTGTCAAGTTTTAATGCGTGCAAAATGCTTTTCAGAGCGAGAGAAGCACTTTTTGACCAACAATGTGATTCTGACCTTACAATGTTGATATTGCTCAAAACGAATGGAATTCACTCCCAAATGGTGGTTTATGCTTAAATAACCCTTTTGTATCATAATAACACGTTTGAATTGAAAGTAACAGAAATATTCACATGTCAAGTTTTTATGTGTGCAAAATGCTTTTCAGAGCGAGAGAAGCACTTTTTGACCAACAATGTGATTCTGACCTTTCAATTTTGATATTGCTCAAAACGAATGGAATTCACTCCCAAATGGTGGTTTATGCTTAAATAACCCTTTTGTTTGCATAATAACACGTTTCCATTGAAAGAAACAGAAATATTCACATGTCAAGTTTTTATGCGTGCAAAATGCTTTTCAGAGCGAGAGAAGCACTTTTTGACCAACAATGTGATTCTGACCTTACAATGTTGATATTGCTCAAAACGAATGGAATTCACTCCCAAATGGTGGTTTATGCTTAAATAACCCTTTTGTATCATAATAACACGTTTGAATTGAAAGGAACAGAAATATTCACATGTCAAGTTTTTATGCGTGCAAAATGCTTTTCAGAGCGAGAGAAGCACTTTTTGACCAACAATGTGATTTTTACCTTACAATGTTGATATTGCTCAAAACTAATGGAATTCACTCCCAAATGGTGGTTTATGCTTAAATAACCCTTTTGTATCATAATAACACGTTTGAATTGAAAGGAACAGAAATATTCACTTGTCAAGTTTTAATGCGTGCAAAATGCTTTTCAGAGCGAGAGAAGCACTTTTTGACCAACAATGTGATTCTGACCTTACAATGTTGATATTGCTCAAAACGAATGGAATTCACTCCCAAATGGTGGTTTATGCTTAAATAACCCTTTTGTATCATAATAACACGTTTGAATTGAAAGTAACAGAAATATTCACATGTCAAGTTTTTATGTGTGCAAAATGCTTTTCAGAGCGAGAGAAGCACTTTTTGACCAACAATGTGATTCTGACCTTTCAATTTTGATATTGCTCAAAACGAATGGAATTCACTCCCAAATGGTGGTTTATGCTTAAATAACCCTTTTGTAAGCATAATAACACGTTTCCATTGAAAGAAACAGAAATATTCACATGTCAAGTTTTTATGCGTGCAAAATGCTTTTCAGAGCGAGAGAAGCACTTTTTGACCAACAATGTGATTCTGACCTTACAATGTTGATATTGCTCAAAACGAATGGAATTCACTCCCAAATGGTGGTTTATGCTTAAATAACCCTTTTGTATCATAATAACACGTTTGAATTGAAAGGAACAGAAATATTCACTTGTCAAGTTTTTATGCGTGCAAAATGCTTTTCAGAGCGAGAGAAGCACTTTTTGACCAACAATGTGATTCTGACCTTTCAATTTTGATATTGCTCAAAACTAATGGAATTCACTCCCAAATGGTGGTTTATGCTTAAATAACCCTTTTGTATCATAATAACACGTTTGAATTGAAAGGAACAGAAATATTCACTTGTCAAGTTTTTATGCGTGCAAAATGCTTTTCAGAGCGAGAGAAGCACTTTTTGACAAAAAATGTGACTCTGACCTTTCAATTTTGATATTGCTCAAAACTAATGGAATTCACTCCCAAATGGTGGTTTATGCTTAAATAACCCTTTTGTAAGCATAATAACACGTTTGAATTGAAAGAAACAGAAATATTCACATGTCAAGTTTTTATGAGTGCAAAATGCTTTTCAGAGCGAGAGAAGCACTTTTTGACCAACAATGTGATTTTTACCTTACAATGTTGATATTGCTCAAAACTAATGGAATTCACTCCCAAATGGTGGTTTATGCTTAAATAACCCTTTTGTATCATAATAACACGTTTGAATTGAAAGGAACAGAAATATTCACTTGTCAAGTTTTTATGCGTGCAAAATGCTTTTCAGAGCGAGAGAAGCACTTTTTGACCAACAATGTGATTCTGACCTTACAATGTTGATATTGCTCAAAACGAATGGAATTCACTCCAAAATGGTGGTTTATGCTTAAATAACCCTTTTGTATCATAATAACACGTTTGAATTGAAAGGAACAGAAATATTCACTTGGCAAGTTTTTATGCGTGCAAAATGCTTTTCAGAGCGAGAGAAGCACTTTTTGACCAACAATGTGACTCTGACCTTTCAGTTTTGATATTGCTCAAAACTAATGGAATTCACTCCCAAATGGTGGTTTATGCTTAAATAACCCTTTTGTAAGCATAATAACACGTTTGAATTGAAAGAAACAGAAATATTCACATGTCAAGTTTTTATGTGTGCAAAATGCTTTTCAGAGCGAGAGAAGCACTTTTTGACCAACAATGTGATTTTTACCTTTCAATTTTGATATTGCTCAAAACTAATGGAATTCACTCCCAAATGGTGGTTTATGCTTAAATAACCCTTTTGTAAGCATAATAACACGTTTCCATTGAAAGAAACAGAAATATTCACATGTCAAGTTTTTATGCGTGCAAAATGCTTTTCAGAGCGAGAGAAGCACTTTTTGACCAACAATGTGACTCTGACCTTTCAATTTTGATATTGCTCAAAACTAATGGAATTCACTCCCAAATGGTGGTTTATGCTTAAATAACCCTTTTGTAAGCATAATAACACGTTTCCATTGAAAGTAACAGAAATATTCACATGTCAAGTTTTTATGTGTGCAAAATGCTTTTCAGAGCGAGAGAAGCACTTTTTGACCAACAATGTGATTCTGACCTTTCAATTTTGATATTGCTCAAAACTAATGGAATTCACTCCCAAATGGTGGTTTATGCTTAAATAACCCTTTTGTAAGCATAATAACACGTTTCCATTGAAAGAAACAGAAATATTCACATGTCAAGTTTTTATGCGTGCAAAATGCTTTTCAGAGCGAGAGAAGCACTTTTTGACCAACAATGTGATTTTTACCTTACAATGTTGATATTGCTCAAAACTAATGGAATTCACTCCCAAATGGTGGTTTATGCTTAAATAACCCTTTTGTATCATAATAACACGTTTGAATTGAAAGGAACAGAAATATTCACTTGTCAAGTTTTTATGCGTGCAAAATGCTTTTCAGAGCGAGAGAAGCACTTTTTGACCAACAATGTGATTCTGACCTTACAATGTTGATATTGCTCAAAACGAATGGAATTCACTCCCAAATGGTGGTTTATGCTTAAATAACCCTTTTGTATCATAATAACACGTTTGAATTGAAAGGAACAGAAATATTCACTTGTCAAGTTTTTATGCGTGCAAATTGCTTTTCAGAGCGAGAGAAGCACTTTTTGACCAACAATGTGATTCTGACCTTACAATGTTGATATTGCTCAAAACGAATGGAATTCACTCCCAAATGGTGGTTTATGCTTAAATAACCCTTTTGTATCATAATAACACGTTTGAATTGAAAGGAACAGAAATATTCACTTGTCAAGTTTTTATGCGTGCAAAATGCTTTTCAGAGCGAGAGAAGCACTTTTTGACCAACAATGTGATTCTGACCTTACAATGTTGATATTGCTCAAAACGAATGGAATTCACTCCCAAATGGTGGTTTATGCTTAAATAACCCTTTTGTATCATAATAACACGTTTGAATTGAAAGGAACAGAAATATTCACTTTTCAAGTTTTTATGCGTGCAAAATGCTTTTCAGAGCGAGAGAAGCACTTTTTGACCAACAATGTGACTCTGACCTTTCAATTTTGATATTGCTCAAAACTAATGGAATTCACTCCCAAATGGTGGTTTATGCTTAAATAACCCTTTTGTAAGCATAATAACACGTTTCCATTGAAAGAAACAGAAATATTCACATGTCAAGTTTTTATGCGTGCAAAATGCTTTTCAGAGCGAGAGAAGCACTTTTTGACCAACAATGTGATTTTTACCTTACAATGTTGATATTGCTCAAAACTAATGGAATTCACTCCCAAATGGTGGTTTATGCTTAAATAACCCTTTTGTATCATAATAACACGTTTGAATTGAAAGGAACAGAAATATTCACTTGTCAAGTTTTTATGCGTGCAAAATGCTTTTCAGAGCGAGAGAAGCACTTTTTGACCAACAATGTGATTCTGACCTTACAATGTTGATATTGCTCAAAACGAATGGAATTCACTCCCAAATGGTGGTTTATGCTTAAATAACCCTTTTGTATCATAATAACACGTTTGAATTGAAAGGAACAGAAATATTCACTTGTCAAGTTTTTATGCGTGCAAAATGCTTTTCAGAGCGAGAGAAGCACTTTTTGACCAACAATGTGATTCTGACCTTACAATGTTGATATTGCTCAAAACGAATGGAATTCACTCCCAAATGGTGGTTTATGCTTAAATAACCCTTTTGTATCATAATAACACGTTTGAATTGAAAGGAACAGAAATATTCACTTGTCAAGTTTTAATGCGTGCAAAATGCTTTTCAGAGCGAGAGAAGCACTTTTTGACCAACAATGTGATTCTGACCTTACAATGTTGATATTGCTCAAAACGAATGGAATTCACTCCCAAATGGTGGTTTATGCTTAAATAACCCTTTTGTATCATAATAACACGTTTCCATTGAAAGTAACAGAAATATTCACGTTTCTAGTTTTTATGTGTGCAAAATGCTTTTCAGAGCGAGAGAAGCACTTTTTGACCAACAATGTGATTCTGACCTTACAATGTTGATATTGCTCAAAACTAATGGAATTCACTCCCAAATTGTGGTTTATGCTTAAATAACCCTTTTGTATCATAATAACACGTTTGAATTGAAAGGAACAGAAATATTCACTTGTCAAGTTTTTATGCGTGCAAAATGCTTTTCAGAGCGAGAGAAGCACTTTTTGACCAACAATGTGACTCTGACCTTTCAATTTTGATATTGCTCAAAACTAATGGAATTCACTCCCAAATGGTGGTTTATGCTTAAATAACCCTTTTGTAAGCATAATAACACGTTTGAATTGAAAGAAACAGAAATATTCACATGTCAAGTTTTTATGTGTGCAAAATGCTTTTCAGAGCGAGAGAAGCACTTTTTGACCAACAATGTGATTTTTACCTTTCAATTTTGATATTGCTCAAAATTAATGGAATTCACTCCCAAATGGTGGTTTATGCTTAAATAACCCTTTTGTAAGCATAATAACACGTTTCCATTGAAAGAAACAGAAATATTCACATGTCAAGTTTTTATGCGTGCAAAATGCTTTTCAGAGCGAGAGAAGCACTTTTTGACCAACAATGTGACTCTGACCTTTCAATTTTGATATTGCTCAAAACTAATGGAATTCACTCCCAAATGGTGGTTTATGCTTAAATAACCCTTTTGTAAGCATAATAACACGTTTCCATTGAAAGTAACAGAAATATTCACATGTCAAGTTTTTATGTGTGCAAAATGCTTTTCAGAGCGAGAGAAGCACTTTTTGACCAACAATGTGATTCTGACCTTTCAATTTTGATATTGCTCAAAACTAATGGAATTCACTCCCAAATGGTGGTTTATGCTTAAATAACCCTTTTGTAAGCATAATAACACGTTTCCATTGAAAGAAACAGAAATATTCACATGTCAAGTTTTTATGCGTGCAAAATGCTTTTCAGAGCGAGAGAAGCACTTTTTGACCAACAATGTGATTTTTACCTTACAATGTTGATATTGCTCAAAACTAATGGAATTCACTCCCAAATGGTGGTTTATGCTTAAATAACCCTTTTGTATCATAATAACACGTTTGAATTGAAAGGAACAGAAATATTCACTTGTCAAGTTTTTATGCGTGCAAAATGCTTTTCAGAGCGAGAGAAGCACTTTTTGACCAACAATGTGATTCTGACCTTACAATGTTGATATTGCTCAAAACGAATGGAATTCACTCCCAAATGGTGGTTTATGCTTAAATAACCCTTTTGTATCATAATAACACGTTTGAATTGAAAGGAACAGAAATATTCACTTGTCAAGTTTTTATGCGTGCAAATTGCTTTTCAGAGCGAGAGAAGCACTTTTTGACCAACAATGTGATTCTGACCTTACAATGTTGATATTGCTCAAAACGAATGGAATTCACTCCCAAATGGTGGTTTATGCTTAAATAACCCTTTTTTATCATAATAACACGTTTGAATTGAAAGGAACAGAAATATTCACTTGTCAAGTTTTTATGCGTGCAAAATGCTTTTCAGAGCGAGAGAAGCACTTTTTGACCAACAATGTGACTCTGAACTTTCAATTTTGATATTGCTCAAAACTAATGGAATTCACTCCCAAATGGTGGTTTATGCTTAAATAACCCTTTTGTAAGCATAATAACACGTTTCCATTGAAAGAAACAGAAATATTCACATGTCAAGTTTTTATGCGTGCAAAATGCTTTTCAGAGCGAGAGAAGCACTTTTTGACCAACAATGTGATTTTTACCTTACAATGTTGATATTGCTCAAAACTAATGGAATTCACTCCCAAATGGTGGTTTATGCTTAAATAACCCTTTTGTATCATAATAACACGTTTGAATTGAAAGGAACAGAAATATTCACTTGTCAAGTTTTTATGCGTGCAAAATGCTTTTCAGAGCGAGAGAAGCACTTTTTGACCAACAATGTGATTCTGACCTTACAATGTTGATATTGCTCAAAACGAATGGAATTCACTCCCAAATGGTGGTTTATGCTTAAATAACCCTTTTGTATCATAATAACACGTTTGAATTGAAAGGAACAGAAATATTCACTTGTCAAGTTTTAATGCGTGCAAAATGCTTTTCAGAGCGAGAGAAGCACTTTTTGACCAACAATGTGATTCTGACCTTACAATGTTGATATTGCTCAAAACGAATGGAATTCACTCCCAAATGGTGGTTTATGCTTAAATAACCCTTTTGTATCATAATAACACGTTTCCATTGAAAGTAACAGAAATATTCACGTTTCTAGTTTTTATGTGTGCAAAATGCTTTTCAGAGCGAGAGAAGCACTTTTTGACCAACAATGTGATTCTGACCTTACAATGTTGATATTGCTCAAAACTAATGGAATTCACTCCCAAATTGTGGTTTATGCTTAAATAACCCTTTTGTATCATAATAACACGTTTGAATTGAAAGGAACAGAAATATTCACTTGTCAAGTTTTTATGCGTGCAAAATGCTTTTCAGAGCGAGAGAAGCACTTTTTGACCAACAATGTGACTCTGACCTTTCAATTTTGATATTGCTCAAAACTAATGGAATTCACTCCCAAATGGTGGTTTATGCTTAAATAACCCTTTTGTAAGCATAATAACACGTTTGAATTGAAAGAAACAGAAATATTCACATGTCAAGTTTTTATGTGTGCAAAATGCTTTTCAGAGCGAGAGAAGCACTTTTTGACCAACAATGTGATTTTTACCTTTCAATTTTGATATTGCTCAAAATTAATGGAATTCACTCCCAAATGGTGGTTTATGCTTAAATAACCCTTTTGTAAGCATAATAACACGTTTCCATTGAAAGAAACAGAAATATTCACATGTCAAGTTTTTATGCGTGCAAAATGCTTTTCAGAGCGAGAGAAGCACTTTTTGACCAACAATGTGACTCTGACCTTTCAATTTTGATATTGCTCAAAACTAATGGAATTCACTCCCAAATGGTGGTTTATGCTTAAATAACCCTTTTGTAAGCATAATAACACGTTTCCATTGAAAGTAACAGAAATATTCACATGTCAAGTTTTTATGTGTGCAAAATGCTTTTCAGAGCGAGAGAAGCACTTTTTGACCAACAATGTGATTCTGACCTTTCAATTTTGATATTGCTCAAAACTAATGGAATTCACTCCCAAATGGTGGTTTATGCTTAAATAACCCTTTTGTAAGCATAATAACACGTTTCCATTGAAAGAAACAGAAATATTCACATGTCAAGTTTTTATGCGTGCAAAATGCTTTTCAGAGCGAGAGAAGCACTTTTTGACCAACAATGTGATTTTTACCTTACAATGTTGATATTGCTCAAAACTAATGGAATTCACTCCCAAATGGTGGTTTATGCTTAAATAACCCTTTTGTATCATAATAACACGTTTGAATTGAAAGGAACAGAAATATTCACTTGTCAAGTTTTTATGCGTGCAAAATGCTTTTCAGAGCGAGAGAAGCACTTTTTGACCAACAATGTGATTCTGACCTTACAATGTTGATATTGCTCAAAACGAATGGAATTCACTCCCAAATGGTGGTTTATGCTTAAATAACCCTTTTGTATCATAATAACACGTTTGAATTGAAAGGAACAGAAATATTCACTTGTCAAGTTTTTATGCGTGCAAATTGCTTTTCAGAGCGAGAGAAGCACTTTTTGACCAACAATGTGATTCTGACCTTACAATGTTGATATTGCTCAAAACGAATGGAATTCACTCCCAAATGGTGGTTTATGCTTAAATAACCCTTTTTTATCATAATAACACGTTTGAATTGAAAGGAACAGAAATATTCACTTGTCAAGTTTTTATGCGTGCAAAATGCTTTTCAGAGCGAGAGAAGCACTTTTTGACCAACAATGTGACTCTGAACTTTCAATTTTGATATTGCTCAAAACTAATGGAATTCACTCCCAAATGGTGGTTTATGCTTAAATAACCCTTTTGTAAGCATAATAACACGTTTCCATTGAAAGAAACAGAAATATTCACATGTCAAGTTTTTATGCGTGCAAAATGCTTTTCAGAGCGAGAGAAGCACTTTTTGACCAACAATGTGATTTTTACCTTACAATGTTGATATTGCTCAAAACTAATGGAATTCACTCCCAAATGGTGGTTTATGCTTAAATAACCCTTTTGTATCATAATAACACGTTTGAATTGAAAGGAACAGAAATATTCACTTGTCAAGTTTTTATGCGTGCAAAATGCTTTTCAGAGCGAGAGAAGCACTTTTTGACCAACAATGTGATTCTGACCTTACAATGTTGATATTGCTCAAAACGAATGGAATTCACTCCCAAATGGTGGTTTATGCTTAAATAACCCTTTTGTATCATAATAACACGTTTGAATTGAAAGGAACAGAAATATTCACATGTCAAGTTTTTATGTGTGCAAAATGCTTTTCAGAGCGAGAGAAGGACTTTTTGACCAACAATGTGATTTTTACCTTTCAATTTTGATATTGATCAAAACTAATGGAATTCACTCCCAAATGGTGGTTTATGCTTAAATAACCCTTTTGTAAGCATAATAACACGTTTCCATTGAAAGAAACAGAAATATTCACATGTCAAGTTTTTATGCGTGCAAAATGCTTTTCAGAGCGAGAGAAGCACTTTTTGACCAACAATGTGACTCTGACCTTTCAATTTTGATATTGCTCAAAACTAATGGAATTCACTCCCAAATGGTGGTTTATGCTTAAATAACCCTTTTGTAAGCATAATAACACGTTTCCATTGAAAGTAACAGAAATATTCACATGTCAAGTTTTTATGTGTGCAAAATGCTTTTCAGAGCGAGAGAAGCACTTTTTGACCAACAATGTGATTCTGACCTTTCAATTTTGATATTGCTCAAAACTAATGGAATTCACTCCCAAATGGTGGTTTATGCTTAAATAACCCTTTTGTAAGCATAATAACACGTTTCCATTGAAAGAAACAGAAATATTCACATGTCAAGTTTTTATGCGTGCAAAATGCTTTTCAGAGCGAGAGAAGCACTTTTTGACCAACAATGTGATTTTTACCTTACAATGTTGATATTGCTCAAAACTAATGGAATTCACTCCCAAATGGTGGTTTATGCTTAAATAACCCTTTTGTATCATAATAACACGTTTGAATTGAAAGGAACAGAAATATTCACTTGTCAAGTTTTTATGCGTGCAAAATGCTTTTCAGAGCGAGAGAAGCACTTTTTGACCAACAATGTGATTCTGACCTTACAATGTTGATATTGCTCAAAACTAATGGAATTCACTCCCAAATGGTGGTTTATGCTTAAATAACCCTTTTGTATCATAATAACACGTTTGAATTGAAAGGAACAGAAATATTCACTTGTCAAGTTTTTATGCGTGCAAAATGCTTTTCAGAGCGAGAGAAGCACTTTTTGACCAACAATGTGATTCTGACCTTACAATGTTGATATTGCTCAAAACGAATGGAATTCACTCCAAAATGGTGGTTTATGCTTAAATAACCCTTTTGTATCATAATAACACGTTTGAATTGAAAGGAACAGAAATATTCACTTGGCAAGTTTTTATGCGTGCAAAATGCTTTTCAGAGCGAGAGAAGCACTTTTTGACCAACAATGTGACTCTGACCTTTCAGTTTTGATATTGCTCAAAACTAATGGAATTCACTCCCAAATGGTGGTTTATGCTTAAATAACCCTTTTGTAAGCATAATAACACGTTTGAATTGAAAGAAACAGAAATATTCACATGTCAAGTTTTTATGTGTGCAAAATGCTTTTCAGAGCGAGAGAAGCACTTTTTGACCAACAATGTGATTTTTACCTTTCAATTTTGATATTGCTCAAAACTAATGGAATTCACTCCCAAATGGTGGTTTATGCTTAAATAACCCTTTTGTAAGCATAATAACACGTTTCCATTGAAAGAAACAGAAATATTCACATGTCAAGTTTTTATGCGTGCAAAATGCTTTTCAGAGCGAGAGAAGCACTTTTTGACCAACAATGTGACTCTGACCTTTCAATTTTGATATTGCTCAAAACTAATGGAATTCACTCCCAAATGGTGGTTTATGCTTAAATAACCCTTTTGTAAGCATAATAACACGTTTCCATTGAAAGTAACAGAAATATTCACATGTCAAGTTTTTATGTGTGCAAAATGCTTTTCAGAGCGAGAGAAGCACTTTTTGACCAACAATGTGATTCTGACCTTTCAATTTTGATATTGCTCAAAACTAATGGAATTCACTCCCAAATGGTGGTTTATGCTTAAATAACCCTTTTGTAAGCATAATAACACGTTTCCATTGAAAGAAACAGAAATATTCACATGTCAAGTTTTTATGCGTGCAAAATGCTTTTCAGAGCGAGAGAAGCACTTTTTGACCAACAATGTGATTTTTACCTTACAATGTTGATATTGCTCAAAACTAATGGAATTCACTCCCAAATGGTGGTTTATGCTTAAATAACCCTTTTGTATCATAATAACACGTTTGAATTGAAAGGAACAGAAATATTCACTTGTCAAGTTTTTATGCGTGCAAAATGCTTTTCAGAGCGAGAGAAGCACTTTTTGACCAACAATGTGATTCTGACCTTACAATGTTGATATTGCTCAAAACGAATGGAATTCACTCCCAAATGGTGGTTTATGCTTAAATAACCCTTTTGTATCATAATAACACGTTTGAATTGAAAGGAACAGAAATATTCACTTGTCAAGTTTTTATGCGTGCAAATTGCTTTTCAGAGCGAGAGAAGCACTTTTTGACCAACAATGTGATTCTGACCTTACAATGTTGATATTGCTCAAAACGAATGGAATTCACTCCCAAATGGTGGTTTATGCTTAAATAACCCTTTTGTATCATAATAACACGTTTGAATTGAAAGGAACAGAAATATTCACTTGTCAAGTTTTTATGCGTGCAAAATGCTTTTCAGAGCGAGAGAAGCACTTTTTGACCAACAATGTGATTCTGACCTTACAATGTTGATATTGCTCAAAACGAATGGAATTCACTCCCAAATGGTGGTTTATGCTTAAATAACCCTTTTGTATCATAATAACACGTTTGAATTGAAAGGAACAGAAATATTCACTTTTCAAGTTTTTATGCGTGCAAAATGCTTTTCAGAGCGAGAGAAGCACTTTTTGACCAACAATGTGACTCTGACCTTTCAATTTTGATATTGCTCAAAACTAATGGAATTCACTCCCAAATGGTGGTTTATGCTTAAATAACCCTTTTGTAAGCATAATAACACGTTTCCATTGAAAGAAACAGAAATATTCACATGTCAAGTTTTTATGCGTGCAAAATGCTTTTCAGAGCGAGAGAAGCACTTTTTGACCAACAATGTGATTTTTACCTTACAATGTTGATATTGCTCAAAACTAATGGAATTCACTCCCAAATGGTGGTTTATGCTTAAATAACCCTTTTGTATCATAATAACACGTTTGAATTGAAAGGAACAGAAATATTCACTTGTCAAGTTTTTATGCGTGCAAAATGCTTTTCAGAGCGAGAGAAGCACTTTTTGACCAACAATGTGATTCTGACCTTACAATGTTGATATTGCTCAAAACGAATGGAATTCACTCCCAAATGGTGGTTTATGCTTAAATAACCCTTTTGTATCATAATAACACGTTTGAATTGAAAGGAACAGAAATATTCACTTGTCAAGTTTTTATGCGTGCAAAATGCTTTTCAGAGCGAGAGAAGCACTTTTTGACCAACAATGTGATTCTGACCTTACAATGTTGATATTGCTCAAAACGAATGGAATTCACTCCCAAATGGTGGTTTATGCTTAAATAACCCTTTTGTATCATAATAACACGTTTGAATTGAAAGGAACAGAAATATTCACTTGTCAAGTTTTAATGCGTGCAAAATGCTTTTCAGAGCGAGAGAAGCACTTTTTGACCAACAATGTGATTCTGACCTTACAATGTTGATATTGCTCAAAACGAATGGAATTCACTCCCAAATGGTGGTTTATGCTTAAATAACCCTTTTGTATCATAATAACACGTTTCCATTGAAAGTAACAGAAATATTCACGTTTCTAGTTTTTATGTGTGCAAAATGCTTTTCAGAGCGAGAGAAGCACTTTTTGACCAACAATGTGATTCTGACCTTACAATGTTGATATTGCTCAAAACTAATGGAATTCACTCCCAAATTGTGGTTTATGCTTAAATAACCCTTTTGTATCATAATAACACGTTTGAATTGAAAGGAACAGAAATATTCACTTGTCAAGTTTTTATGCGTGCAAAATGCTTTTCAGAGCGAGAGAAGCACTTTTTGACCAACAATGTGACTCTGACCTTTCAATTTTGATATTGCTCAAAACTAATGGAATTCACTCCCAAATGGTGGTTTATGCTTAAATAACCCTTTTGTAAGCATAATAACACGTTTGAATTGAAAGAAACAGAAATATTCACATGTCAAGTTTTTATGTGTGCAAAATGCTTTTCAGAGCGAGAGAAGCACTTTTTGACCAACAATGTGATTTTTACCTTTCAATTTTGATATTGCTCAAAATTAATGGAATTCACTCCCAAATGGTGGTTTATGCTTAAATAACCCTTTTGTAAGCATAATAACACGTTTCCATTGAAAGAAACAGAAATATTCACATGTCAAGTTTTTATGCGTGCAAAATGCTTTTCAGAGCGAGAGAAGCACTTTTTGACCAACAATGTGACTCTGACCTTTCAATTTTGATATTGCTCAAAACGAATGGAATTCACTCCCAAATGGTGGTTTATGCTTAAATAACCCTTTTGTAAGCATAATAACACGTTTCCATTGAAAGTAACAGAAATATTCACATGTCAAGTTTTTATGTGTGCAAAATGCTTTTCAGAGCGAGAGAAGCACTTTTTGACCAACAATGTGATTCTGACCTTTCAATTTTGATATTGCTCAAAACTAATGGAATTCACTCCCAAATGGTGGTTTATGCTTAAATAACCCTTTTGTAAGCATAATAACACGTTTCCATTGAAAGAAACAGAAATATTCACATGTCAAGTTTTTATGCGTGCAAAATGCTTTTCAGAGCGAGAGAAGCACTTTTTGACCAACAATGTGATTTTTACCTTACAATGTTGATATTGCTCAAAACTAATGGAATTCACTCCCAAATGGTGGTTTATGCTTAAATAACCCTTTTGTATCATAATAACACGTTTGAATTGAAAGGAACAGAAATATTCACTTGTCAAGTTTTTATGCGTGCAAAATGCTTTTCAGAGCGAGAGAAGCACTTTTTGACCAACAATGTGATTCTGACCTTACAATGTTGATATTGCTCAAAACGAATGGAATTCACTCCCAAATGGTGGTTTATGCTTAAATAACCCTTTTGTATCATAATAACACGTTTGAATTGAAAGGAACAGAAATATTCACTTGTCAAGTTTTTATGCGTGCAAATTGCTTTTCAGAGCGAGAGAAGCACTTTTTGACCAACAATGTGATTCTGACCTTACAATGTTGATATTGCTCAAAACGAATGGAATTCACTCCCAAATGGTGGTTTATGCTTAAATAACCCTTTTTTATCATAATAACACGTTTGAATTGAAAGGAACAGAAATATTCACTTGTCAAGTTTTTATGCGTGCAAAATGCTTTTCAGAGCGAGAGAAGCACTTTTTGACCAACAATGTGACTCTGAACTTTCAATTTTGATATTGCTCAAAACTAATGGAATTCACTCCCAAATGGTGGTTTATGCTTAAATAACCCTTTTGTAAGCATAATAACACGTTTCCATTGAAAGAAACAGAAATATTCACATGTCAAGTTTTTATGCGTGCAAAATGCTTTTCAGAGCGAGAGAAGCACTTTTTGACCAACAATGTGATTTTTACCTTACAATGTTGATATTGCTCAAAACTAATGGAATTCACTCCCAAATGGTGGTTTATGCTTAAATAACCCTTTTGTATCATAATAACACGTTTGAATTGAAAGGAACAGAAATATTCACTTGTCAAGTTTTTATGCGTGCAAAATGCTTTTCAGAGCGAGAGAAGCACTTTTTGACCAACAATGTGATTCTGACCTTACAATGTTGATATTGCTCAAAACGAATGGAATTCACTCCCAAATGGTGGTTTATGCTTAAATAACCCTTTTGTATCATAATAACACGTTTGAATTGAAAGGAACAGAAATATTCACATGTCAAGTTTTTATGTGTGCAAAATGCTTTTCAGAGCGAGAGAAGCACTTTTTGACCAACAATGTGATTTTTACCTTTCAATTTTGATATTGCTCAAAACTAATGGAATTCACTCCCAAATGGTGGTTTATGCTTAAATAACCCTTTTGTAAGCATAATAACACGTTTCCATTGAAAGAAACAGAAATATTCACATGTCAAGTTTTTATGCGTGCAAAATGCTTTTCAGAGCGAGAGAAGCACTTTTTGACCAACAATGTGACTCTGACCTTTCAATTTTGATATTGCTCAAAACTAATGGAATTCACTCCCAAATGGTGGTTTATGCTTAAATAACCCTTTTGTAAGCATAATAACACGTTTCCATTGAAAGTAACAGAAATATTCACATGTCAAGTTTTTATGTGTGCAAAATGCTTTTCAGAGCGAGAGAAGCACTTTTTGACCAACAATGTGATTCTGACCTTTCAATTTTGATATTGCTCAAAACTAATGGAATTCACTCCCAAATGGTGGTTTATGCTTAAATAACCCTTTTGTAAGCATAATAACACGTTTCCATTGAAAGAAACAGAAATATTCACATGTCAAGTTTTTATGCGTGCAAAATGCTTTTCAGAGCGAGAGAAGCACTTTTTGACCAACAATGTGATTTTTACCTTACAATGTTGATATTGCTCAAAACTAATGGAATTCACTCCCAAATGGTGGTTTATGCTTAAATAACCCTTTTGTATCATAATAACACGTTTGAATTGAAAGGAACAGAAATATTCACTTGTCAAGTTTTTATGCGTGCAAAATGCTTTTCAGAGCGAGAGAAGCACTTTTTGACCAACAATGTGATTCTGACCTTACAATGTTGATATTGCTCAAAACGAATGGAATTCACTCCCAAATGGTGGTTTATGCTTAAATAACCCTTTTGTATCATAATAACACGTTTGAATTGAAAGGAACAGAAATATTCACTTGTCAAGTTTTTATGCGTGCAAAATGCTTTTCAGAGCGAGAGAAGCACTTTTTGACCAACAATGTGATTCTGACCTTACAATGTTGATATTGCTCAAAACGAATGGAATTCACTCCCAAATGGTGGTTTATGCTTAAATAACCCTTTTGTATCATAATAACACGTTTGAATTGAAAGGAACAGAAATATTCACTTGTCAAGTTTTTATGCGTGCAAAATGCTTTTCAGAGCGAGAGAAGCACTTTTTGACCAACAATGTGATTCTGACCTTACAATGTTGATATTGCTCAAAACGAATGGAATTCACTCCCAAATGGTGGTTTATGCTTAAATAACCCTTTTGTATCATAATAACACGTTTGAATTGAAAGGAACAGAAATATTCACTTGTCAAGTTTTTATGCGTGCAAAATGCTTTTCAGAGCGAGAGAAGCACTTTTTGACCAACAATGTGACTCTGACCTTTCAATTTTGATATTGCTCAAAACTAATGGAATTCACTCCCAAATGGTGGTTTATGCTTAAAAAACCCTTTTCTAAGCATAATAACACGTTTCCATTGAAAGAAACAGAAATATTCACATGTCAAGTTTTTATGCGTGCAAAATGCTTTTCAGAGCGAGAGAAGCACTTTTTGACCAACAATGTGATTTTTACCTTACAATGTTGATATTGCTCAAAACTAATGGAATTCACTCCCAAATGGTGGTTTATGCTTAAATAACCCTTTTGTAAGCATAATAACACGTTTCCATTGAAAGAAACAGAAATATTCACATGTCAAGTTTTTATGCGTGCAAAATGCTTTTCAGAGCGAGAGAAGCACTTTTTGACCAACAATGTGACTCTGACCTTTCAATTTTGATATTGCTCAAAACTAATGGAATTCACTCCCAAATGGTGGTTTATGCTTAAATAACCCTTTTGTAAGCATAATAACACGTTTCCATTGAAAGTAACAGAAATATTCACATGTCAAGTTTTTATGTGTGCAAAATGCTTTTCAGAGCGAGAGAAGCACTTTTTGACCAACAATGTGATTCTGACCTTTCAATTTTGATATTGCTCAAAACTAATGGAATTCACTCCCAAATGGTGGTTTATGCTTAAATAACCCTTTTGTAAGCATAATAACACGTTTCCATTGAAAGAAACAGAAATATTCACATGTCAAGTTTTTATGCGTGCAAAATGCTTTTCAGAGCGAGAGAAGCACTTTTTGACCAACAATGTGATTTTTACCTTACAATGTTGATATTGCTCAAAACTAATGGAATTCACTACCAAATGGTGGTTTATGCTTAAATAACCCTTTTGTATCATAATAACACGTTTGAATTGAAAGGAACAGAAATATTCACTTGTCAAGTTTTTATGCGTGCAAAATGCTTTTCAGAGCGAGAGAAGCACTTTTTGACCAACAATGTGATTCTGACCTTACAATGTTGATATTGCTCAAAACGAATGGAATTCACTCCCAAATGGTGGTTTATGCTTAAATAACCCTTTTGTATCATAATAACACGTTTGAATTGAAAGGAACAGAAATATTCACATGTCAAGTTTTTATGCGTGCAAAATGCTTTTCAGAGCGAGAGAAGCACTTTTTGACCAACAATGTGACTCTGACCTTTCAATTTTGATATTGCTCAAAACTAATGGAATTCACTCCCAAATGGTGGTTTATGCTTAAAAAACCCTTTTGTAAGCATAATAACACGTTTCCATTGAAAGAAACAGAAATATTCACATGTCAAGTTTTTATGCGTGCAAAATGCTTTTCAGAGCGAGAGAAGCACTTTTTGACCAACAATGTGATTTTTACCTTACAATGTTGATATTGCTCAAAACTAATGGAATTCACTCCCAAATGGTGGTTTATGCTTAAATAACCCTTTTGTAAGCATAATAACACGTTTCCATTGAAAGAAACAGAAATATTCACATGTCAAGTTTTTATGCGTGCAAAATGCTTTTCAGAGCGAGAGAAGCACTTTTTGACCAACAATGTGACTCTGACCTTTCAATTTTGATATTGCTCAAAACTAATGGAATTCACTCCCAAATGGTGGTTTATGCTTAAATAACCCTTTTGTAAGCATAATAACACGTTTCCATTGAAAGTAACAGAAATATTCACATGTCAAGTTTTTATGTGTGCAAAATGCTTTTCAGAGCGAGAGAAGCACTTTTTGACCAACAATGTGATTCTGACCTTTCAATTTTGATATTGCTCAAAACTAATGGAATTCACTCCCAAATGGTGGTTTATGCTTAAATAACCCTTTTGTAAGCATAATAACACGTTTCCATTGAAAGAAACAGAAATATTCACATGTCAAGTTTTTATGCGTGCAAAATGCTTTTCAGAGCGAGAGAAGCACTTTTTGACCAACAATGTGATTTTTACCTTACAATGTTGATATTGCTCAAAACTAATGGAATTCACTCCCAAATGGTGGTTTATGCTTAAATAACCCTTTTGTATCATAATAACACGTTTGAATTGAAAGGAACAGAAATATTCACTTGTCAAGTTTTTATGCGTGCAAAATGCTTTTCAGAGCGAGAGAAGCACTTTTTGACCAACAATGTGATTCTGACCTTACAATGTTGATATTGCTCAAAACGAATGGAATTCACTCCCAAATGGTGGTTTATGCTTAAATAACCCTTTTGTATCATAATAACACGTTTGAATTGAAAGGAACAGAAATATTCACTTGTCAAGTTTTTATGCGTGCAAATTGCTTTTCAGAGCGAGAGAAGCACTTTTTGACCAACAATGTGATTCTGACCTTACAATGTTGATATTGCTCAAAACGAATGGAATTCACTCCCAAATGGTGGTTTATGCTTAAATAACCCTTTTTTATCATAATAACACGTTTGAATTGAAAGGAACAGAAATATTCACTTGTCAAGTTTTTATGCGTGCAAAATGCTTTTCAGAGCGAGAGAAGCACTTTTTGACCAACAATGTGACTCTGAACTTTCAATTTTGATATTGCTCAAAACTAATGGAATTCACTCCCAAATGGTGGTTTATGCTTAAATAACCCTTTTGTAAGCATAATAACACGTTTCCATTGAAAGAAACAGAAATATTCACATGTCAAGTTTTTATGCGTGCAAAATGCTTTTCAGAGCGAGAGAAGCACTTTTTGACCAACAATGTGATTTTTACCTTACAATGTTGATATTGCTCAAAACTAATGGAATTCACTCCCAAATGGTGGTTTATGCTTAAATAACCCTTTTGTATCATAATAACACGTTTGAATTGAAAGGAACAGAAATATTCACTTGTCAAGTTTTTATGCGTGCAAAATGCTTTTCAGAGCGAGAGAAGCACTTTTTGACCAACAATGTGATTCTGACCTTACAATGTTGATATTGCTCAAAACGAATGGAATTCACTCCCAAATGGTGGTTTATGCTTAAATAACCCTTTTGTATCATAATAACACGTTTGAATTGAAAGGAACAGAAATATTCACATGTCAAGTTTTTATGTGTGCAAAATGCTTTTCAGAGCGAGAGAAGCACTTTTTGACCAACAATGTGATTTTTACCTTTCAATTTTGATATTGCTCAAAACTAATGGAATTCACTCCCAAATGGTGGTTTATGCTTAAATAACCCTTTTGTAAGCATAATAACACGTTTCCATTGAAAGAAACAGAAATATTCACATGTCAAGTTTTTATGCGTGCAAAATGCTTTTCAGAGCGAGAGAAGCACTTTTTGACCAACAATGTGATTTTTACCTTACAATGTTGATATTGCTCAAAACGAATGGAATTCACTCCCAAATGGTGGTTTATGCTTAAATAACCCTTTTTTATCATAATAACACGTTTGAATTGAAAGGAACAGAAATATTCACTTGTCAAGTTTTTATGCGTGCAAAATGCTTTTCAGAGCGAGAGAAGCACTTTTTGACCAACATTGTGACTCTGAACTTTCAATTTTGATATTGCTCAAAACTAATGGAATTCACTCCCAAATGGTGGTTTCTGCTTAAATAACCCTTTTGTAAGCATAATAACACGTTTCCATTGAAAGAAACAGAAATATTCACATGTCAAGTTTTTATGCGTGCAAAATGCTTTTCAGAGCGAGAGAAGCACTTTTTGACCAACAATGTGATTTTTACCTTACAATGTTGATATTGCTCAAAACTAATGGAATTCACTCCCAAATGGTGGTTTATGCTTAAATAACCCTTTTGTATCATAATAACACGTTTGAATTGAAAGGAACAGAAATATTCACTTGTCAAGTTTTTATGCGTGCAAAATGCTTTTCAGAGCGAGAGAAGCACTTTTTGACCAACAATGTGATTCTGACCTTACAATGTTGATATTGCTCAAAACGAATGGAATTCACTCCCAAATGGTGGTTTATGCTTAAATAACCCTTTTGTATCATAATAACACGTTTGAATTGAAAGGAACAGAAATATTCACATGTCAAGTTTTTATGTGTGCAAAATGCTTTTCAGAGCGAGAGAAGCACTTTTTGACCAACAATGTGATTTTTACCTTTCAATTTTGATATTGCTCAAAACTAATGGAATTCACTCCCAAATGGTGGTTTATGCTTAAATAACCCTTTTGTAAGCATAATAACACGTTTCCATTGAAAGAAACAGAAATATTCACATGTCAAGTTTTTATGCGTGCAAAATGCTTTTCAGAGCGAGAGAAGCACTTTTTGACCAACAATGTGACTCTGACCTTTCAATTTTGATATTGCTCAAAACTAATGGAATTCACTCCCAAATGGTGGTTTATGCTTAAATAACCCTTTTGTAAGCATAATAACACGTTTCCATTGAAAGTAACAGAAATATTCACATGTCAAGTTTTTATGTGTGCAAAATGCTTTTCAGAGCGAGAGAAGCACTTTTTGACCAACAATGTGATTCTGACCTTTCAATTTTGATATTGCTCAAAACTAATGGAATTCACTCCCAAATGGTGGTTTATGCTTAAATAACCCTTTTGTAAGCATAATAACACGTTTCCATTGAAAGAAACAGAAATATTCACATGTCAAGTTTTTATGCGTGCAAAATGCTTTTCAGAGCGAGAGAAGCACTTTTTGACCAACAATGTGATTTTTACCTTACAATGTTGATATTGCTCAAAACTAATGGAATTCACTCCCAAATGGTGGTTTATGCTTAAATAACCCTTTTGTATCATAATAACACGTTTGAATTGAAAGGAACAGAAATATTCACTTGTCAAGTTTTTATGCGTGCAAAATGCTTTTCAGAGCGAGAGAAGCACTTTTTGACCAACAATGTGATTCTGACCTTACAATGTTGATATTGCTCAAAACGAATGGAATTCACTCCCAAATGGTGGTTTATGCTTAAATAACCCTTTTGTATCATAATAACACGTTTGAATTGAAAGGAACAGAAATATTCACTTGTCAAGTTTTTATGCGTGCAAAATGCTTTTCAGAGCGAGAGAAGCACTTTTTGACCAACAATGTGATTCTGACCTTACAATGTTGATATTGCTCAAAACGAATGGAATTCACTCCCAAATGGTGGTTTATGCTTAAATAACCCTTTTGTATCATAATAACACGTTTGAATTGAAAGGAACAGAAATATTCACTTGTCAAGTTTTTATGCGTGCAAAATGCTTTTCAGAGCGAGAGAAGCACTTTTTGACCAACAATGTGATTCTGACCTTACAATGTTGATATTGCTCAAAACGAATGGAATTCACTCCCAAATGGTGGTTTATGCTTAAATAACCCTTTTGTATCATAATAACACGTTTGAATTGAAAGGAACAGAAATATTCACTTGTCAAGTTTTTATGCGTGCAAAATGCTTTTCAGAGCGAGAGAAGCACTTTTTGACCAACAATGTGACTCTGACCTTTCAATTTTGATATTGCTCAAAACTAATGGAATTCACTCCCAAATGGTGGTTTATGCTTAAAAAACCCTTTTGTAAGCATAATAACACGTTTCCATTGAAAGAAACAGAAATATTCACATGTCAAGTTTTTATGCGTGCAAAATGCTTTTCAGAGCGAGAGAAGCACTTTTTGACCAACAATGTGATTTTTACCTTACAATGTTGATATTGCTCAAAACTAATGGAATTCACTCCCAAATGGTGGTTTATGCTTAAATAACCCTTTTGTAAGCATAATAACACGTTTCCATTGAAAGAAACAGAAATATTCACATGTCAAGTTTTTATGCGTGCAAAATGCTTTTCAGAGCGAGAGAAGCACTTTTTGACCAACAATGTGACTCTGACCTTTCAATTTTGATATTGCTCAAAACTAATGGAATTCACTCCCAAATGGTGGTTTATGCTTAAATAACCCTTTTGTAAGCATAATAACACGTTTCCATTGAAAGTAACAGAAATATTCACATGTCAAGTTTTTATGTGTGCAAAATGCTTTTCAGAGCGAGAGAAGCACTTTTTGACCAACAATGTGATTCTGACCTTTCAATTTTGATATTGCTCAAAACTAATGGAATTCACTCCCAAATGGTGGTTTATGCTTAAATAACCCTTTTGTAAGCATAATAACACGTTTCCATTGAAAGAAACAGAAATATTCACATGTCAAGTTTTTATGCGTGCAAAATGCTTTTCAGAGCGAGAGAAGCACTTTTTGACCAACAATGTGATTTTTACCTTACAATGTTGATATTGCTCAAAACGAATGGAATTCACTCCCAAATGGTGGTTTATGCTTAAATAACCCTTTTGTATCATAATAACACGTTTGAATTGAAAGGAACAGAAATATTCACTTGTCAAGTTTTTATGCGTGCAAAATGCTTTTCAGAGCGAGAGAAGCACTTTTTGACCAACAATGTGATTCTGACCTTACAATGTTGATATTGCTCAAAACGAATGGAATTCACTCCCAAATGGTGGTTTATGCTTAAATAACCCTTTTGTATCATAATAACACGTTTGAATTGAAAGGAACAGAAATATTCACTTGTCAAGTTTTTATGCGTGCAAAATGCTTTTCAGAGCGAGAGAAGCACTTTTTGACCAACAATGTGACTCTGACCTTTCAATTTTGATATTGCTCAAAACTAATGGAATTCACTCCCAAATGGTGGTTTATGCTTAAAAAACCCTTTTGTAAGCATAATAACACGTTTCCATTGAAAGAAACAGAAATATTCACATGTCAAGTTTTTATGCGTGCAAAATGCTTTTCAGAGCGAGAGAAGCACTTTTTGACCAACAATGTGATTTTTACCTTACAATGTTGATATTGCTCAAAACTAATGGAATTCACTCCCAAATGGTGGTTTATGCTTAAATAGCCCTTTTGTAAGCATAATAACATGTTTCCATTGAAAGAAACAGAAATATTCACTTGTCAAGTTTTTATGCGTGCAAAATGCTTTTCAGAGCGAGAGAAGCACTTTTTGACCAACAATGTGACTCTGACCTTTCAATTTTGATATTGCTCAAAACTAATGGAATTCACTCCCAAATGGTGGTTTATGCTTAAATAACCCTTTTGTAAGCATAATAACACGTTTCCATTGAAAGTAACAGAAATATTCACATGTCAAGTTTTTATGTGTGCAAAATGCTTTTCAGAGCGAGAGAAGCACTTTTTGACCAACAATGTGATTCTGACCTTTCAATTTTGATATTGCTCAAAACTAATGGAATTCACTCCCAAATGGTGGTTTATGCTTAAATAACCCTTTTGTAAGCATAATAACACGTTTCCATTGAAAGAAACAGAAATATTCACATGTCAAGTTTTTATGCGTGCAAAATGCTTTTCAGAGCGAGAGAAGCACTTTTTGACCAACAATGTGATTTTTACCTTACAATGTTGATATTGCTCAAAACTAATGGAATTCACTCCCAAATGGTGGTTTATGCTTAAATAACCCTTTTGTATCATAATAACACGTTTGAATTGAAAGGAACAGAAATATTCACTTGTCAAGTTTTTATGCGTGCAAAATGCTTTTCAGAGCGAGAGAAGCACTTTTTGACCAACAATGTGATTCTGACCTTACAATGTTGATATTGCTCAAAACGAATGGAATTCACTCCCAAATGGTGGTTTATGCTTAAATAACCCTTTTGTATCATAATAACACGTTTGAATTGAAAGGAACAGAAATATTCACTTGTCAAGTTTTTATGCGTGCAAATTGCTTTTCAGAGCGAGAGAAGCACTTTTTGACCAACAATGTGATTCTGACCTTACAATGTTGATATTGCTCAAAACGAATGGAATTCACTCCCAAATGGTGGTTTATGCTTAAATAACCCTTTTTTATCATAATAACACGTTTGAATTGAAAGGAACAGAAATATTCACTTGTCAAGTTTTTATGCGTGCAAAATGCTTTTCAGAGCGAGAGAAGCACTTTTTGACCAACAATGTGACTCTGAACTTTCAATTTTGATATTGCTCAAAACTAATGGAATTCACTCCCAAATGGTGGTTTATGCTTAAATAACCCTTTTGTAAGCATAATAACACGTTTCCATTGAAAGAAACAGAAATATTCACATGTCAAGTTTTTATGCGTGCAAAATGCTTTTCAGAGCGAGAGAAGCACTTTTTGACCAACAATGTGATTTTTACCTTACAATGTTGATATTGCTCAAAACGAATGGAATTCACTCCCAAATGGTGGTTTATGCTTAAATAACCCTTTTGTATCATAATAACACGTTTGAATTGAAAGGAACAGAAATATTCACTTGTCAAGTTTTTATGCGTGCAAAATGCTTTTCAGAGCGAGAGAAGCACTTTTTGACCAACAATGTGATTCTGACCTTACAATGTTGATATTGCTCAAAACGAATGGAATTCACTCCCAAATGGTGGTTTATGCTTAAATAACCCTTTTGTATCATAATAACACGTTTGAATTGAAAGGAACAGAAATATTCACATGTCAAGTTTTTATGTGTGCAAAATGCTTTTCAGAGCGAGAGAAGCACTTTTTGACCAACAATGTGATTTTTACCTTTCAATTTTGATATTGCTCAAAACTAATGGAATTCACTCCCAAATGGTGGTTTATGCTTAAATAACCCTTTTGTAAGCATAATAACACGTTTCCATTGAAAGAAACAGAAATATTCACATGTCAAGTTTTTATGCGTGCAAAATGCTTTTCAGAGCGAGAGAAGCACTTTTTGACCAACAATGTGATTTTTACCTTACAATGTTGATATTGCTCAAAACGAATGGAATTCACTCCCAAATGGTGGTTTATGCTTAAATAACCCTTTTTTATCATAATAACACGTTTGAATTGAAAGGAACAGAAATATTCACTTGTCAAGTTTTTATGCGTGCAAAATGCTTTTCAGAGCGAGAGAAGCACTTTTTGACCAACAATGTGACTCTGAACTTTCAATTTTGATATTGCTCAAAACTAATGGAATTCACTCCCAAATGGTGGTTTATGCTTAAATAACCCTTTTGTAAGCATAATAACACGTTTCCATTGAAAGAAACAGAAATATTCACATGTCAAGTTTTTATGCGTGCAAAATGCTTTTCAGAGCGAGAGAAGCACTTTTTGACCAACAATGTGATTTTTACCTTACAATGTTGATATTGCTCAAAACTAATGGAATTCACTCCCAAATGGTGGTTTATGCTTAAATAACCCTTTTGTATCATAATAACACGTTTGAATTGAAAGGAACAGAAATATTCACTTGTCAAGTTTTTATGCGTGCAAAATGCTTTTCAGAGCGAGAGAAGCACTTTTTGACCAACAATGTGATTCTGACCTTACAATGTTGATATTGCTCAAAACGAATGGAATTCACTCCCAAATGGTGGTTTATGCTTAAATAACCCTTTTGTATCATAATAACACGTTTGAATTGAAAGGAACAGAAATATTCACATGTCAAGTTTTTATGTGTGCAAAATGCTTTTCAGAGTGAGAGAAGCACTTTTTGACCAACAATGTGATTTTTACCTTTCAATTTTGATATTGCTCAAAACTAATGGAATTCACTCCCAAATGGTGGTTTATGCTTAAATAACCCTTTTGTAAGCATAATAACACGTTTCCATTGAAAGAAACAGAAATATTCACATGTCAAGTTTTTATGCGTGCAAAATGCTTTTCAGAGCGAGAGAAGCACTTTTTGACCAACAATGTGACTCTGACCTTTCAATTTTGATATTGCTCAAAACTAATGGAATTCACTCCCAAATGGTGGTTTATGCTTAAATAACCCTTTTGTAAGCATAATAACACGTTTCCATTGAAAGTAACAGAAATATTCACATGTCAAGTTTTTATGTGTGCAAAATGCTTTTCAGAGCGAGAGAAGCACTTTTTGACCAACAATGTGATTCTGACCTTTCAATTTTGATATTGCTCAAAACTAATGGAATTCACTCCCAAATGGTGGTTTATGCTTAAATAACCCATTTGTAAGCATAATAACACGTTTCCATTGAAAGAAACAGAAATATTCACATGTCAAGTTTTTATGCGTGCAAAATGCTTTTCAGAGCGAGAGAAGCACTTTTTGACCAACAATGTGATTTTTACCTTACAATGTTGATATTGCTCAAAACTAATGGAATTCACTCCCAAATGGTGGTTTATGCTTAAATAACCCTTTTGTATCATAATAACACGTTTGAATTGAAAGGAACAGAAATATTCACTTGTCAAGTTTTTATGCGTGCAAAATGCTTTTCAGAGCGAGAGAAGCACTTTTTGACCAACAATGTGATTCTGACCTTACAATGTTGATATTGCTCAAAACGAATGGAATTCACTCCCAAATGGTGGTTTATGCTTAAATAACCCTTTTGTATCATAATAACACGTTTGAATTGAAAGGAACAGAAATATTCACTTGTCAAGTTTTTATGCGTGCAAAATGCTTTTCAGAGCGAGAGAAGCACTTTTTGACCAACAATGTGATTCTGATCTTACAATGTTGATATTGCTCAAAACGAATGGAATTCACTCCCAAATGGTGGTTTATGCTTAAATAACCCTTTTGTATCATAATAACACGTTTGAATTGAAAGGAACAGAAATATTCACTTGTCAAGTTTTTATGCGTGCAAAATGCTTTTCAGAGCGAGAGAAGCACTTTTTGACCAACAATGTGATTCTGACCTTACAATGTTGATATTGCTCAAAACGAATGGAATTCACTCCCAAATGGTGGTTTATGCTTAAATAACCCTTTTGTATCATAATAACACGTTTGAATTGAAAGGAACAGAAATATTCAATTGTCAAGTTTTTATGCGTGCAAAATGCTTTTCAGAGCGAGAGAAGCACTTTTTGACCAACAATGTGACTCTGACCTTTCAATTTTGATATTGCTCAAAACTAATGGAATTCACTCCCAAATGGTGGTTTATGCTTAAAAAACCCTTTTGTAAGCATAATAACACGTTTCCATTGAAAGAAACAGAAATATTCACATGTCAAGTTTTTATGCGTGCAAAATGCTTTTCAGAGCGAGAGAAGCACTTTTTGACCAACAATGTGATTTTTACCTTACAATGTTGATATTGCTCAAAACGAATGGAATTCACTCCCAAATGGTGGTTTATGCTTAAATAACCCTTTTTTATCATAATAACACGTTTGAATTGAAAGGAACAGAAATATTCACTTGTCAAGTTTTTATGCGTGCAAAATGCTTTTCAGAGCGAGAGAAGCACTTTTTGACCAACAATGTGACTCTGAACTTTCAATTTTGATATTGCTCAAAACTAATGGAATTCACTCCCAAATGGTGGTTTATGCTTAAATAACCCTTTTGTAAGCATAATAACACGTTTCCATTGAAAGAAACAGAAATATTCACATGTCAAGTTTTTATGCGTGCAAAATGCTTTTCAGAGCGAGAGAAGCACTTTTTGACCAACAATGTGATTTTTACCTTACAATGTTGATATTGCTCAAAACTAATGGAATTCACTCCCAAATGGTGGTTTATGCTTAAATAACCCTTTTGTATCATAATAACACGTTTGAATTGAAAGGAACAGAAATATTCACTTGTCAAGTTTTTATGCGTGCAAAATGCTTTTCAGAGCGAGAGAAGCACTTTTTGACCAACAATGTGATTCTGACCTTACAATGTTGATATTGCTCAAAACGAATGGAATTCACTCCCAAATGGTGGTTTATGCTTAAATAACCCTTTTGTATCATAATAACACGTTTGAATTGAAAGGAACAGAAATATTCACATGTCAAGTTTTTATGTGTGCAAAATGCTTTTCAGAGCGAGAGAAGCACTTTTTGACCAACAATGTGATTTTTACCTTTCAATTTTGATATTGCTCAAAACTAATGGAATTCACTCCCAAATGGTGGTTTATGCTTAAATAACCCTTTTGTAAGCATAATAACACGTTTCCATTGAAAGAAACAGAAATATTCACATGTCAAGTTTTTATGCGTGCAAAATGCTTTTCAGAGCGAGAGAAGCACTTTTTGACCAACAATGTGACTCTGACCTTTCAATTTTGATATTGCTCAAAACTAATGGAATTCACTCCCAAATGGTGGTTTATGCTTAAATAACCCTTTTGTAAGCATAATAACACGTTTCCATTGAAAGTAACAGAAATATTCACATGTCAAGTTTTTATGTGTGCAAAATGCTTTTCAGAGCGAGAGAAGCACTTTTTGACCAACAATGTGATTCTGACCTTTCAATTTTGATATTGCTCAAAACTAATGGAATTCACTCCCAAATGGTGGTTTATGCTTAAATAACCCTTTTGTAAGCATAATAACACGTTTCCATTGAAAGAAACAGAAATATTCACATGTCAAGTTTTTATGCGTGCAAAATGCTTTTCAGAGCGAGAGAAGCACTTTTTGACCAACAATGTGATTTTTACCTTACAATGTTGATATTGCTCAAAACTAATGGAATTCACTCCCAAATGGTGGTTTATGCTTAAATAACCCTTTTGTATCATAATAACACGTTTGAATTGAAAGGAACAGAAATATTCACTTGTCAAGTTTTTATGCGTGCAAAATGCTTTTCAGAGCGAGAGAAGCACTTTTTGACCAACAATGTGATTCTGACCTTACAATGTTGATATTGCTCAAAACGAATGGAATTCACTCCCAAATGGTGGTTTATACTTAAATAACCCTTTTGTATCATAATAACACGTTTGAATTGAAAGGAACAGAAATATTCACTTGTCAAGTTTTTATGCGTGCAAAATGCTTTTCAGAGCGAGAGAAGCACTTTTTGACCAACAATGTGATTCTGATCTTACAATGTTGATATTGCTCAAAACGAATGGAATTCACTCCCAAATGGTGGTTTATGCTTAAATAACCCTTTTGTATCATAATAACACGTTTGAATTGAAAGGAACAGAAATATTCACTTGTCAAGTTTTTATGCGTGCAAAATGCTTTTCAGAGCGAGAGAAGCACTTTTTGACCAACAATGTGATTCTGACCTTACAATGTTGATATTGCTCAAAACGAATGGAATTCACTCCCAAATGGTGGTTTATGCTTAAATAACCCTTTTGTATCATAATAACACGTTTGAATTGAAAGGAACAGAAATATTCAATTGTCAAGTTTTTATGCGTGCAAAATGCTTTTCAGAGCGAGAGAAGCACTTTTTGACCAACAATGTGACTCTGACCTTTCAATTTTGATATTGCTCAAAACTAATGGAATTCACTCCCAAATGGTGGTTTATGCTTAAAAAACCCTTTTGTAAGCATAATAACACGTTTCCATTGAAAGAAACAGAAATATTCACATGTCAAGTTTTTATGCGTGCAAAATGCTTTTCAGAGCGAGAGAAGCACTTTTTGACCAACAATGTGATTTTTACCTTACAATGTTGATATTGCTCAAAACTAATGGAATTCACTCCCAAATGGTGGTTTATGCTTAAATAACCCTTTTGTATCATAATAACACGTTTGAATTGAAAGGAACAGAAATATTCACTTGTCAAGTTTTTATGCGTGCAAAATGCTTTTCAGAGCGAGAGAAGCACTTTTTGACCAACAATGTGATTCTGACCTTACAATGTTGATATTGCTCAAAACGAATGGAATTCACTCCCAAATGGTGGTTTATGCTTAAATAACCCTTTTGTATCATAATAACACGTTTGAATTGAAAGGAACAGAAATATTCACTTGTCAAGTTTTTATGCGTGCAAAATGCTTTTCAGAGCGAGAGAAGCACTTTTTGACCAACAATGTGATTTTTACCTTACAATGTTGATATTGCTCAAAACTAATGGAATTCACTCCCAAATGGTGGTTTATGCTTAAATAACCCTTTTGTATCATAATAACACGTTTGAATTGAAAGGAACAGAAATATTCACTTGTCAAGTTTTTATGCGTGCAAAATGCTTTTCAGAGCGAGAGAAGCACTTTTTGACCAACAATGTGATTCTGACCTTACAATGTTGATATTGCTCAAAACGAATGGAATTCACTCCCAAATGGTGGTTTATGCTTAAATAACCCTTTTGTATCATAATAACACGTTTGAATTGAAAGGAACAGAAATATTCACTTGTCAAGTTTTTATGCGTGCAAAATGCTTTTCAGAGCGAGAGAAGCACTTTTTGACCAACAATGTGATTTTTACCTTACAATGTTGATATTGCTCAAAACGAATGGAATTCATTCCCAAATGGTGGTTTATGCTTAAATAACCCTTTTGTAAGCATAATAACACGTTTCCATTGAAAGGAACAGAAATATTCACTTGTCAAGTTTTTATGCGTGCAAAATGCTTTTCAGAGCGAGAGAAGCACTTTTTGACCAACAATGTGATTCTGACCTTACAATGTTGATATTGCTCAAAACGAATGGAATTCACTCCCAAATGGTGGTTTATGCTTAAATAACCCTTTTGTATCATAATAACACGTTTGAATTGAAAGGAACAGAAATATTCACTTGTCAAGTTTTTATGCGTGCAAATTGCTTTTCAGAGCGAGAGAAGCACTTTTTGACCAACAATGTGATTCTGACCTTACAATGTTGATATTGCTCAAAACGAATGAAATTCACTCCCAAATTGTGGTTTATGCTTAAATAACCCTTTTGTATCATAATAACACGTTTGAATTGAAAGGAACAGAAATATTCACATGTCAAGTTTTTATGCGTGCAAAATGCTTTTCAGAGCGAGAGAAGCACTTTTTGACCAACAATGTGATTTTTACCTTACAATGTTGATATTGCTCAAAACTAATGGAATTCACTCCCAAATGGTGGTTTATGCTTAAATAACCCTTTTGTATCATAATAACACGTTTGAATTGAAAGGAACAGAAATATTCACTTGTCAAGTTTTTATGCGTGCAAAATGCTTTTCAGAGCGAGAGAAGCACTTTTTGACCAACAATGTGATTCTGACCTTACAATGTTGATATTGCTCAAAACGAATGGAATTCACTCCCAAATGGTGGTTTATGCTTAAATAACCCTTTTGTATCATAATAACACGTTTGAATTGAAAGGAACAGAAATATTCACTTGTCAAGTTTTTATGCGTGCAAATTGCTTTTCAGAGCGAGAGAAGCACTTTTTGACCAACAATGTGATTCTGACCTTACAATGTTGATATTGCTCAAAACGAATGGAATTCACTCCCAAATGGTGGTTTTTGCTTAAATAACCCTTTTGTATCATAATAACACGTTTGAATTGAAAGGAACAGAAATATTCACTTGTCAAGTTTTTATGCGTGCAAAATGCTTTTCAGAGCGAGAGAAGCACTTTTTGACCAACAATGTGACTCTGACCTTTCAATTTTGATATTGCTCAAAACTAATGGAATTCACTCCCAAATGGTGGTTTATGCTTAAATAACCCTTTTGTAAGCATAATAACACGTTTCCATTGAAAGAAACAGAAATATTCACATGTCAAGTTTTTATGCGTGCAAAATGCTTTTCAGAGCGAGAGAAGCACTTTTTGACCAACAATGTGATTCTGACCTTACAATGTTGATATTGCTCTAAACTAATGGAATTCACTCCCAAATGGTGGTTTATGCTTAAATAACCCTTTTGTAAGCATTATAACACGTTTGCATTGAAAGGAACAGAAATATTCACTTTTCTAGTTTTTATGTCTGCAAAATGCTTTTCAGAGCGAGAGAAGCACTTTTTGACCAACAATGTGATTATGACCTTACAATGTTGATATTGCTCAAAACTAATGGAATTCACTCCCAAATGGTGGTCTATGCTTAAATAACCCTTTTGTATGCATAATAACACGTTTGAATTGAAAGTAACAGAAATATTCACTTTTCTAGTTTTTATGTGTGCAAAATGCTTTTCAGAGCGAGAGAAGCACTTTTTGACCAACAATGTGATTCTGACCTTTGAATGTTGATATTGCTCAAAACTAATGGAATTCACTCCCAAATGGTTGTTTATGCTTAAATAACCCGTTTGTATGCATAATAACACGTTTGAATTGAAAGAAACAGAAATATTCACTTGTCAAGTTTTTATGCGTGCAAAATGCTTTTCAGAGCGAGAGAAGCACTTTTTGACCAACAATGTGATTCTGACCTTACAATGTTGATATTGCTCAAAACGAATGGAATTCACTCCCAAATGGTGGTTTATGCTTAAATAACCCTTTTGTAAGCATAAAAACACGTTTGAATTGAAATACACAGAAATATTCACTTGTCAAGTTTTTATGCGTGCAAAATGCTTTTCAGAGCGAGAGAAGCAGTTTTTGACCAACAATGTGATTCTGACCTTACAATGTTGATATTGCTCCAAACTAATGGAATTCACTCCCAAATGGTGGTCTATGCTTAAATAACCCTTTTGTAAGCATAATAAAACGTTTCCATTTAAAGTACAATAAATATTCACTTTTCTAGTTTTTATGTGTGCAAAATGCTTTTCAGAGCGAGAGAAGCACTTTTTGACCAACAATGTGATTCTGACCTTACAATGTTGATATTGCTCAAAACGAATGGAATTCACTCCCAAATGGTGGTTTATGCTTAAATAACCCTTTTGTAAGCATAAAAACACGTTTGAATTGAAATACACAGAAATATTCACTAGTCAAGTTTTTATGCGTGCAAAATGCTTTTCAGAGCGAGAGAAGCAGTTTTTGACCAACAATGTGATTCTGACCTTACAATGTTGATATTGCTCAAAACGAATGGAATTCACTTTCAAATGGTGGTTTATGCTTCAATAACCCTTTTGTAAGCATAATAACACGTTTCCATTGAAAGTAACAGAAATATTCACTTGTCAAGTTTTTATGCGTGCAAAATGCTTTTCAAAGCGAGAGAAGCACTTTTTGACCAACAATTTGATTCTGACCTTTGAATGTTGATATTGCACAAAACTAATGGATTTCACTCCCAAATGGTGGTTTATGCTTAAATAACCCTTTTGTACGCATTATGACACGTTTGCATTGAAAGTAACAGAAATATTCACTTTTTTAGTTTTTATGTCTGCAAAATGCTTTTCAGAGCGAGAGAAGCACTTTTTGACCAACAATGTGATTATGACCTTACAATGTTGATATTGCTCAAAACTAATGGAATTCACTCCCAAATGGTGGTTTATGCTTAAATAACCCTTTTGTAAGCATAATAACACGTTTGCATTGAAAGGAACGGAAATATTCACTTGTCATGTTTTTATGCGTGCAAAATGCTTTTCAGAGCGAGAGAAGCACTTTTTGAGCAACAATGCGATACTGACCTTACAATGTTGATATTGCTCAAAACGAATGGAATTCACTCCCAAATGGTGGTTTATGCCTAAATAACCCTTTTGTAAGCATAATAACAGGTTTGAATTGAAAGGAACAGAAATATTCACTTGTCAAGTTTTTATGCGTGCAAAATGCTTTTCAGAGCGAGAGAAGCACTTTTTGACCAACAATGTTATTCTGACCTTACAATGTTGATATTGCTCAAAACTAATGGAATTGACTCCCAAATGGTGGTTTATGCTTAAATAACCCCTTTGTAAGCATAATAACACGTTTGCATTGAAAGGAACAGAAATATTCACTTGTCATGTTTTTATGCGTGCAAAATGCTTTTCAGAGCGAGAGAAGCACTTTTTGACCAACAATGTGATTTTTACCTTACAATGTTGATATTGCTCAAAACTAATGGAATTCACTCCCAAATGGTGGTTTATGCTTAAATAACCCTTTTGTATCATAATAACACGTTTGAATTGAAAGGAACAGAAATATTCACTTGTCAAGTTTTTATGCGTGCAAAATGCTTTTCAGAGCGAGAGAAGCACTTTTTGACCAACAATGTGATTCTGACCTTACAATGTTGATATTGCTCAAAACGAATGGAATTCACTCCAAAATGGTGGTTTATGCTTAAATAACCCTTTTGTATCATAATAACACGTTTGAATTGAAAGGAACAGAAATATTCACTTGTCAAGTTTTTATGCGTGCAAAATGCTTTTCAGAGCGAGAGAAGCACTTTTTGACCAACAATGTGATTTTTACCTTACAATGTTGATATTGCTCAAAACGAATGGAATTCACTCCCAAATGGTTGTTTATGCTTAAATAACCCTTTTGTAAGCATAATAACACGTTTCCATTGAAAGGAACAGAAATATTCACTTGTCAAGTTTTTATGCGTGCAAAATGCTTTTCAGAGCGAGAGAAGCACTTTTTGACCAACAATGTGATTCTGACCTTACAATGTTGATATTGCTCAAAACGAATGGAATTCACTCCCAAATGGTGGTTTATGCTTAAATAACCCTTTTGTATCATAATAACACGTTTGAATTGAAAGGAACAGAAATATTCACTTGTCAAGTTTTTATGCGTGCAAATTGCTTTTCAGAGCGAGAGAAGCACTTTTTGACCAACAATGTGATTCTGACCTTACAATGTTGATATTGCTCAAAACGAATGGAATTCACTCCCAAATTGTGGTTTATGCTTAAATAACCCTTTTGTATCATAATAACACGTTTTAATTGAAAGGAACAGAAATATTCACTTGTCAAGTTTTTATGCGTGCAAATTGCTTTTCAGAGCGAGAGAAGCACTTTTTGACCAACAATGTGATTCTGACCTTACAATGTTGATATTGCTCAAAACGAATGGAATTCACTCCCAAATGGTGGTTTATGCTTAAATAACCCTTTTGTATCATAATAACACGTTTGAATTGAAAGGAACAGAAATATTCACTTGTCAAGTTTTTATGCGTGCAAAATGCTTTTCAGAGCAAGAGAAGCACTTTTTTACCAACAATGTGACTCTGACCTTTCAATTTTGATATTGCTCAAAACTAATGGAATTCACTCCCAAATGGTGGTTTATGCTTAAATAACCCTTTTGTAAGCATAATAACACGTTTCCATTGAAAGAAACAGAAATATTCACATGTCAAGTTTTTATGCGTGCAAAATGCTTTTCAGAGCGAGAGAAGCACTTTTTGACCAACAATGTGATTTTTACCTTACAATGTTGATATTGCTCAAAACTAATGGAATTCACTCCCAAATGGTGGTTTATGCTTAAATAACCCTTTTGTATCATAATAACACGTTTGAATTGAAAGGAACAGAAATATTCACTTGTCAAGTTTTTATGCGTGCAAAATGCTTTTCAGAGCGAGAGAAGCACTTTTTGACCAACAATGTGATTCTGACCTTACAATGTTGATATTGCTCAAAACGAATGGAATTCACTCCCAAATGGTGGTTTATGCTTAAATAACCCTTTTGTATCATAATAACACGTTTGAATTGAAAGGAACAGAAATATTCACTTGTCAAGTTTTTATGCGTGCAAAATGCTTTTCAGAGCGAGAGAAGCACTTTTTGACCAACAATGTGATTCTGACCTTACAATGTTGATATTGCTCAAAACGAATGGAATTCACTCCCAAATGGTGGTTTATGCTTAAATAACCCTTTTGTATCATAATAACACGTTTGAATTGAAAGGAACAGAAATATTCACTTGTCAAGTTTTAATGCGTGCAAAATGCTTTTCAGAGCGAGAGAAGCACTTTTTGACCAACAATGTGATTCTGACCTTACAATGTTGATATTGCTCAAAACGAATGGAATTCACTCCCAAATGGTGGTTTATGCTTAAATAACCCTTTTGTAAGCATAATAACACGTTTTCATTGAAAGTAACAGAAATATTCACGTTTCTAGTTTTTATGTGTGCAAAATGCTTTTCAGAGCGAGAGAAGCACTTTTTGACCAACAATGTGATTCTGACCTTACAATGTTGATATTGCTCAAAACTAATGGAATTCACTCCCAAATGGTGGTTTATGCTTAAATAACCCTTTTGTATCATAATAACACGTTTGAATTGAAAGGAACAGAAATATTCACTTGTCAAGTTTTTATGCGTGCAAAATGCTTTTCAGAGCGAGAGAAGCACTTTTTGACCAACAATGTGACTCTGACCTTTCAATTTTGATATTGCTCAAAACTAATGGAATTCACTCCCAAATGGTGGTTTATGCTTAAATAACCCTTTTGTAAGCATAATAACACGTTTGAATTGAAAGAAACAGAAATATTCACATGTCAAGTTTTTATGTGTGCAAAATGCTTTTCAGAGCGAGAGAAGCACTTTTTGACCAACAATGTGATTTTTACCTTTCAATTTTGATATTGCTCAAAACTAATGGAATTCACTCCCAAATGGTGGTTTATGCTTAAATAACCCTTTTGTAAGCATAATAACACGTTTCCATTGAAAGAAACAGAAATATTCACATGTCAAGTTTTTATGCGTGCAAAATGCTTTTCAGAGCGAGAGAAGCACTTTTTGACCAACAATGTGATTTTTACCTTACAATGTTGATATTGCTCAAAACTAATTGAATTCACTCCCAAATGGTGGTTTATGCTTAAATAACCCTTTTGTATCATAATAACACGTTTGAATTGAAAGGAACAGAAATATTCACTTGTCAAGTTTTTATGCGTGCAAAATGCTTTTCAGAGCGAGAGAAGCACTTTTTGACCAACAATGTGATTCTGACCTTACAATGTTGATATTGCTCAAAACGAATGGAATTCACTCCCAAATGGTGGTTTATGCTTAAATAACCCTTTTGTATCATAATAACACGTTTGAATTGAAAGGAACAGAAATATTCACTTGTCAAGTTTTTATGCGTGCAAATTGCTTTTCAGAGCGAGAGAAGCACTTTTTGACCAACAATGTGATTCTGACCTTACAATGTTGATATTGCTCAAAACGAATGGAATTCACTCCCAAATGGTGGTTTATGCTTAAATAACCCTTTTGTATCATAATAACACGTTTGAATTGAAAGGAACAGAAATATTCACTTGTCAAGTTTTTATGCGTGCAAAATGCTTTTCAGAGCGAGAGAAGCACTTTTTGACCAACAATGTGATTCTGACCTTACAATGTTGATATTGCTCAAAACGAATGGAATTCACTCCCAAATGGTGGTTTTTGCTTAAATAACCCTTTTGTATCATAATAACACGTTTGAATTGAAAGGAACAGAAATATTCACTTGTCAAGTTTTTATGCGTGCAAAATGCTTTTCAGAGCGAGAGAAGCACTTTTTGACCAACAATGTGACTCTGACCTTTCAATTTTGATATTGCTCAAAACTAATGGAATTCACTCCCAAATGGTGGTTTATGCTTAAATAACCCTTTTGTAAGCATAATAACACGTTTCCATTGAAAGAAACAGAAATATTCACATGTCAAGTTTTTATGCGTGCAAAATGCTTTTCAGAGCGAGAGAAGCACTTTTTGACCAACAATGTGATTCTGACCTTACAATGTTGATATTGCTCTAAACTAATGGAATTCACTCCCAAATGGTGGTTTATGCTTAAATAACCCTTTTGTAAGCATTATAACACGTTTGCATTGAAAGGAACAGAAATATTCACTTTTCTAGTTTTTATGTCTGCAAAATGCTTTTCAGAGCGAGAGAAGCACTTTTTGACCAACAATGTGATTATGACCTTACAATGTTGATATTGCTCAAAACTAATGGAATTCACTCCCAAATGGTGGTCTATGCTTAAATAACCCTTTTGTATGCATAATAACACGTTTGAATTGAAAGTAACAGAAATATTCACTTTTCTAGTTTTTATGTGTGCAAAATGCTTTTCAGAGCGAGAGAAGCACTTTTTGACCAACAATGTGATTCTGACCTTTGAATGTTGATATTGCTCAAAACTAATGGAATTCACTCCCAAATGGTTGTTTATGCTTAAATAACCCGTTTGTATGCATAATAACACGTTTGAATTGAAAGAAACAGAAATATTCACTTGTCAAGTTTTTATGCGTGCAAAATGCTTTTCAGAGCAAGAGAAGCACTTTTTGACCAACAATGTGATTCTGACCTTACAATGTTGATATTGCTCAAAACGAATGGAATTCACTCCCAAATGGTGGTTTATGCTTAAATAACCCTTTTGTAAGCATAAAAACACGTTTGAATTGAAATACACAGAAATATTCACTTGTCAAGTTTTTATGCGTGCAAAATGCTTTTCAGAGCGAGAGAAGCAGTTTTTGACCAACAATGTGATTCTGACCTTACAATGTTGATATTGCTCAAAACGAATGGAATTCACTTTCAAATGGTGGTTTATGCTTAAATAACCCTTTTGTAAGCATAATAACACGTTTGCATTGAAAGGAACAGAAATATTCACTTTTTTTGTTTTTATGTCTGCAAAATGCTTTTCAGAGCGAGAGAAGCACTTTTTGACCAACAATGTGATTATGACCTTACAATGTTGATATTGCTCAAAACTAATGGAATTCACTCCCAAATGGTGGTTTATGCTTAAATAACCCTTTTGTAAGCATAATAACACGTTTGCATTGAAAGGAACGGAAATATTCACTTGTCATGTTTTTATGCGTGCAAAATGCTTTTCAGAGCGAGAGAAGCACTTTTTGAGCAACAATGCGATACTGACCTTACAATGTTGATATTGCTCAAAACGAATGGAATTCACTCCCAAATGGTGGTTTATGCCTAAATAACCCTTTTGTAAGCATAATAACAGGTTTGAATTGAAAGGAACAGAAATATTCACTTGTCAAGTTTTTATGCGTGCAAAATGCTTTTCAGAGCGAGAGAAGCACTTTTTGACCAACAATGTGATTCTGACCTTACAATGTTGATATTGCTCCAAACTAATGGAATTCACTCCCAAATGGTGGTCTATGCTTAAATAACCCTTTTGTAAGCATAATAAAACGTTTCCATTGAAAGTACAATAAATATTCACTTTTCTAGTTTTTATGTGTGCAAAATGCTTTTCAGAGCGAGAGAAGCACTTTTTGACCAACAATGTGATTCTGACCTTTGAATGTTGATATTGCTCAAAACTAATGGAATTCACTCCCAAATGGTTGTTTATGCTTAAATAACCCGTTTGTATGCATAATAACACGTTTGAATTGAAAGAAACAGAAATATTCACTTGTCAAGTTTTTATGCGTGCAAAATACTTTTCAGAGCGAGAGAAGCACTTTTTGACCAACAATGTGATTCTGACCTTACAATGTTGATATTGCTCAAAACGAATGGAATTCACTCCCAAATGGTGGTTTATGCTTAAATAACCCTTTTGTAAGCATAAAAACACGTTTGAATTGAAATACACAGAAATATTCACTAGTCAAGTTTTTATGCGTGCAAAATGCTTTTCAGAGCGAGAGAAGCAGTTTTTGACCAACAATGTGATTCTGACCTTACAATGTTGATATTGCTCAAAACGAATGGAATTCACTTTCAAATGGTGGTTTATGCTTCAATAACCCTTTTGTAAGCATAATAACACGTTTCCATTGAAAGTAACAGAAATATTCACTTGTCAAGTTTTTATGCGTGCAAAATGCTTTTCAGAGCGAGAGAAGCACTTTTTGACCAACAATTTGATTCTGACCTTTGAATGTTGATATTGCACAAAACTAATGGATTTCACTCCCAAATGGTGGTTTATGCTTAAATAACCCTTTTGTACGCATTATGACACGTTTGCATTGAAAGTAACAGAAATATTCACTTTTTTAGTTTTTATGTCTGCAAAATGCTTTTCAGAGCGAGAGAAGCACTTTTGACCAACAATGTGATTATGACCTTACAATGTTGATATTGCTCAAAACTAATGGAATTCACTCCCAAATGGTGGTTTATGCTTAAATAACCCTTTTGTAAGCATAATAACACGTTTGCATTGAAAGGAACGGAAATATTCACTTGTCATGTTTTTATGCGTGCAAAATGCTTTTCAGAGCGAGAGAAGCACTTTTTGAGCAACAATGCGATACTGACCTTACAATGTTGATATTGCTCAAAACGAATGGAATTCACTCCCAAATGGTGGTTTATGCCTAAATAACCCTTTTGTAAGCATAATAACAGGTTTGAATTGAAAGGAACAGAAATATTCACTTGTCAAGTTTTTATGCGTGCAAAATGCTTTTCAGAGCGAGAGAAGCACTTTTTGACCAACAATGTTATTCTGACCTTACAATGTTGATATTGCTCAAAACGAATGGAATTCACTCCCAAATGGTGGTTTATGCTTAAATAACCCCTTTGTAAGCATAATAACACGTTTGCATTGAAAGGAACAGAAATATTCACTTGTCATGTTTTTATGCGTGCAAAATGCTTTTCAGAGCGAGAGAAGCACTTTTTGACCAACAATGTGATTCTGACCTTTCAATGTTGAAATTGCTCAAAACTTATGGAATTCACTCCCAAATGGTGGTTTATGCTTAAATAACCCTTTTGTAAGCATAATAACACGTTTGCATTAAAAGGAACAGAACTATTCACTTGTCAAGTTTTTATGCTTGCAAAATGCTTTTCAGAGCGAGAGAAGCACTTTTTGACCAACAATGTGATTCTGACCTTAAAATGTTGATATTGCTCTAAACTAATGGAATTCAATCCCAAATGGTTGTTTATGCTTAAATAACCCGTTTGTATGCATAATAACACGTTTGAATTGAAAGAAACAGAAATATTCACTTGTCAAGTTTTTATGCGTGCAAAATGCTTTTCAGAGCGAGAGAAGCACTTTTTGACCAACAATGTGATTCTGACCTTACAATGTTGATATTGCTCAAAACGAATGGAATTCACTCCCAAATGGTGGTTTATGCTTAAATAACCCTTTTGTAAGCATAAAAACACGTTTGAATTGAAATACACAGAAATATTCACTTGTCAAGTTTTTATGCGTGCAAAATGCTTTTCAGAGCGAGAGAAGCAGTTTTTGACCAACAATGTGATTCTGACCTTACAATGTTGATATTGCTCAAAACGAATGGAATTCACTTTCAAATGGTGGTTTATGCTTCAATAACCCTTTTGTAAGCATAATAACACGTTTCCATTGAAAGTAACAGAAATATTCACTTGTCAAGTTTTTATGCGTGCAAAATGCTTTTCAGAGCGAGAGAAGCACTTTTTGACCAACAATTTGATTCTGACCTTTGAATGTTGATATTGCACAAAACTAATGGATTTCACTCCCAAATGGTGGTTTATGCTTAAATAACCCTTTTGTACGCATTATGACACGTTTGCATTGAAAGTAACAGAAATATTCACTTTTTTAGTTTTTATGTCTGCAAAATGCTTTTCAGAGCGAGAGAAGCACTTTTGACCAACAATGTGATTATGACCTTACAATGTTGATATTGCTCAAAACTAATGGAATTCACTCCCAAATGGTGGTTTATGCTTAAATAACCCTTTTGTAAGCATAATAACACGTTTGCATTGAAAGGAACGGAAATATTCACTTGTCATGTTTTTATGCGTGCAAAATGCTTTTCAGAGCGAGAGAAGCACTTTTTGAGCAACAATGCGATACTGACCTTACAATGTTGATATTGCTCAAAACGAATGGAATTCACTCCCAAATGGTGGTTTATGCCTAAATAACCCTTTTGTAATCATAATAACAGGTTTGAATTGAAAGGAACAGAAATATTCACTTGTCAAGTTTTTATGCGTGCAAAATGCTTTTCAGAGCGAGAGAAGCACTTTTTGACCAACAATGTTATTCTGACCTTACAATGTTGATATTGCTCAAAACTAATGGAATTGACTCCCAAATGGTGGTTTATGCTTAAATAACCCCTTTGTAAGCATAATAACACGTTTGCATTGAAAGGAACAGAAATATTCACTTGTCATGTTTTTATGCGTGCAAAATGCTTTTCAGAGCGAGAGAAGCACTTTTTGACCAACAATGTGATTCTGACCTTTCAATGTTGAAATTGCTCAAAACTTATGGAATTCACTCCCAAATGGTGGTTTATGCTTAAATAACCCTTTTGTAAGCATAATAACACGTTTGCATTAAAAGGAACAGAACTATTCACTTGTCAAGTTTTTATGCTTGCAAAATGCTTTTCAGAGCGAGAGAAGCACTTTTTGACCAACAATGTGATTCTGACCTTACAATGTTGATATTGCTCTAAACTAATGGAATTCACTCCCAAATGGTGGTTTATGCTTAAATAACCCTTTTGTAAGCATTATAACACGTTTGCATTGAAAGGAACAGAAATATTCACTTTTCTAGTTTTTATGTCTGCAAAATGCTTTTCAGAGCGAGAGAAGCACTTTTTGACCAACAATGTGATTATGACCTTACAATGTTGATATTGCTCAAAACTAATGGAATTCACTCCCAAATGGTGGTCTATGCTTAAATAACCCTTTTGTATGCATAATAACACGTTTGAATTGAAAGTAACAGAAATATTCACTTTTCTAGTTTTTATGTGTGCAAAATGCTTTTCAGAGCGAGAGAAGCACTTTTTGACCAACAATGTGATTCTGACCTTTGAATGTTGATATTGCTCAAAACTAATGGAATTCAATCCCAAATGGTTGTTTATGCTTAAATAACCCGTTTGTATGCATAATAACACGTTTGAATTGAAAGAAACAGAAATATTCACTTGTCAAGTTTTTATGCGTGCAAAATGCTTTTCAGAGCGAGAGAAGCACTTTTTGACCAACAATGTGATTCTGACCTTACAATGTTGATATTGCTCAAAACGAATGGAATTCACTCCCAAATGGTGGTTTATGCTTAAATAACCCTTTTGTAAGCATAAAAACACGTTTGAATTGAAATACACAGAAATATTCACTTGTCAAGTTTTTATGCGTGCAAAATGCTTTTCAGAGCGAGAGAAGCAGTTTTTGACCAACAATGTGATTCTGACCTTAAAATGTTGATATTGCTCAAAACGAATGGAATTCACTTTCAAATGGTGGTTTATGCTTAAATAACCCTTTTGTAAGCATAATAACACGTTTCCATTGAAAGTAACAGAAATATTCACTTTTCTAGTTTTTATGTGTGCAAAATGCTTTTCAGAGCGAGAGAAGCACTTTTTGACCAACAATTTGATTCTGACCTTTGAATGTTGATATTGCTCAAAACTAATGGAATTCACTCCCAAATGGTGGTTTATGCTTAAATAACCCTTTTGTACGCATTATGACACGTTTGCATTGAAAGGAACAGAAATATTCACTTTTTTAGTTTTTATGTCTTCAAAATGCTTTTCAGAGCGAGAGAAGCACTTTTTGACCAACAATGTGATTATGACCTTACAATGTTGATATTGCTCAAAACTAATGGAATTCACTCCCAAATGGTGGTTTATGCTTAAATAACCCTTTTGTAAGCATAATAACACGTTTGCATTGAAAGGAACGGAAATATTCACTTGTCATGTTTTTATGCGTGCAAAATGCTTTTCAGAGCGAGAGAAGCACTTTTTGAGCAACAATGCGATACTGACCTTACAATGTTGATATTGCTCAAAAAGAATGGAATTCACTCCCAAATGGTGGTTTATGCCTAAATAACCCTTTTGTAAGCATAATAACAGGTTTGAATTGAAAGGAACAGAAATATTCACTTGTCAAGTTTTTATGCGTGCAAAATGCTTTTCAGAGCGAGAGAAGCACTTTTTGACCAACAATGTGATTCTGACCTTACTATGTTGATATTGCTCCAAACTAATGGAATTCACTCCCAAATGGTGGTCTATGCTTAAATAACCCTTTTGTATCATAATAACACGTTTGAATTGAAAGGAACAGAAATATTCACTTGTCAAGTTTTTATGCGTGCAAAATGCTTTTCAGAGCGAGAGAAGCACTTTTTGACCAACAATGTGATTCTGACCTTACAATGTTGATATTGCTCAAAACGAATGGAATTCACTCCCAAATGGTGGTTTATGCTTAAATAACCCTTTTGTATCATAATAACACGTTTGAATTGAAAGGAACAGAAATATTCACTTGTCAAGTTTTTATGCGTGCAAAATGCTTTTCAGAGCGAGAGAAGCACTTTTTGACCAACAATGTGATTCTGACCTTACAATGTTGATATTGCTCAAAACGAATGGAATTCACTCCCAAATGGTGGTTTTTGCTTAAATAACCCTTTTGTATCATAATAACACGTTTGAATTGAAAGGAACAGAAATATTCACTTGTCAAGTTTTTATGCGTGCAAAATGCTTTTCAGAGCGAGAGAAGCACTTTTTGACCAACAATGTGACTCTGACCTTTCAATTTTGATATTGCTCAAAACTAATGGAATTCACTCCCAAATGGTGGTTTATGCTTAAATAACCCTTTTGTAAGCATAATAACACGTTTCCATTGAAAGAAACAGAAATATTCACATGTCAAGTTTTTATGCGTGCAAAATGCTTTTCAGAGCGAGAGAAGCACTTTTTGACCAACAATGTGATTCTGACCTTACAATGTTGATATTGCTCTAAACTAATGGAATTCACTCCCAAATGGTGGTTTATGCTTAAATAACCCTTTTGTAAGCATTATAACACGTTTGCATTGAAAGGAACAGAAATATTCACTTTTCTAGTTTTTATGTCTGCAAAATGCTTTTCAGAGCGAGAGAAGCACTTTTTGACCAACAATGTGATTATGACCTTACAATGTTGATATTGCTCAAAACTAATGGAATTCACTCCCAAATGGTGGTCTATGCTTAAATAACCCTTTTGTATGCATAATAACACGTTTGAATTGAAAGTAACAGAAATATTCACTTTTCTAGTTTTTATGTGTGCAAAATGCTTTTCAGAGCGAGAGAAGCACTTTTTGACCAACAATGTGATTCTGACCTTTGAATGTTGATATTGCTCAAAACTAATGGAATTCACTCCCAAATGGTTGTTTATGCTTAAATAACCCGTTTGTATGCATAATAACACGTTTGAATTGAAAGAAACAGAAATATTCACTTGTCAAGTTTTTATGCGTGCAAAATGCTTTTCAGAGCGAGAGAAGCACTTTTTGACCAACAATGTGATTCTGACCTTACAATGTTGATATTGCTCAAAACGAATGGAATTCACTCCCAAATGGTGGTTTATGCTTAAATAACCCTTTTGTAAGCATAAAAACACGTTTGAATTGAAATACACAGAAATATTCACTTGTCAAGTTTTTATGCGTGCAAAATGCTTTTCAGAGCGAGAGAAGCAGTTTTTGACCAACAATGTGATTCTGACCTTACAATGTTGATATTGCTCAAAACGAATGGAATTCACTTTCAAATGGTGGTTTATGCTTAAATAACCCTTTTGTAAGCATAATAACACGTTTGCATTGAAAGGAACAGAAATATTCACTTTTTTTGTTTTTATGTCTGCAAAATGCTTTTCAGAGCGAGAGAAGCACTTTTTGACCAACAATGTGATTATGACCTTACAATGTTGATATTGCTCAAAACTAATGGAATTCACTCCCAAATGGTGGTTTATGCTTAAATAACCCTTTTGTAAGCATAATAACACGTTTGCATTGAAAGGAACGGAAATATTCACTTGTCATGTTTTTATGCGTGCAAAATGCTTTTCAGAGCGAGAGAAGCACTTTTTGAGCAACAATGCGATACTGACCTTACAATGTTGATATTGCTCAAAACGAATGGAATTCACTCCCAAATGGTGGTTTATGCCTAAATAACCCTTTTGTAAGCATAATAACAGGTTTGAATTGAAAGGAACAGAAATATTCACTTGTCAAGTTTTTATGCGTGCAAAATGCTTTTCAGAGCGAGAGAAGCACTTTTTGACCAACAATGTGATTCTGACCTTACAATGTTGATATTGCTCCAAACTAATGGAATTCACTCCCAAATGGTGGTCTATGCTTAAATAACCCTTTTGTAAGCATAATAAAACGTTTCCATTGAAAGTACAATATATATTCACTTTTCTAGTTTTTATGTGTGCAAAATGCTTTTCAGAGCGAGAGAAGCACTTTTTGACCAACAATGTGATTCTGACCTTTGAATGTTGATATTGCTCAAAACTAATGGAATTCACTCCCAAATGGTTGTTTATGCTTAAATAACCCGTTTGTATGCATAATAACACGTTTGAATTGAAAGAAACAGAAATATTCACTTGTCAAGTTTTTATGCGTGCAAAATGCTTTTCAGAGCGAGAGAAGCACTTTTTGACCAACAATGTGATTCTGACCTTACAATGTTGATATTGCTCAAAACGAATGGAATTCACTCCCAAATGGTGGTTTATGCTTAAATAACCCTTTTGTAAGCATAAAAACACGTTTGAATTGAAATACACAGAAATATTCACTAGTCAAGTTTTTATGCGTGCAAAATGCTTTTCAGAGCGAGAGAAGCAGTTTTTGACCAACAATGTGATTCTGACCTTACAATGTTGATATTGCTCAAAACGAATGGAATTCACTTTCAAATGGTGGTTTATGCTTCAATAACCCTTTTGTAAGCATAATAACACGTTTCCATTGAAAGTAACAGAAATATTCACTTGTCAAGTTTTTATGCGTGCAAAATGCTTTTCAGAGCGAGAGAAGCACTTTTTGACCAACAATTTGATTCTGACCTTTGAATGTTGATATTGCACAAAACTAATGGATTTCACTCCCAAATGGTGGTTTATGCTTAAATGACCCTTTTGTACGCATTATGACACGTTTGCATTGAAAGTAACAGAAATATTCACTTTTTTAGTTTTTATGTCTGCAAAATGCTTTTCAGAGCGAGAGAAGCACTTTTTGACCAACAATGTGATTATGACCTTACAATGTTGATATTGCTCAAAACTAATGGAATTCACTCCCAAATGGTGGTTTATGCTTAAATAACCCTTTTGTAAGCATAATAACACGTTTGCATTGAAAGGAACGGAAATATTCACTTGTCATGTTTTTATGCGTGCAAAATGCTTTTCAGAGCGAGAGAAGCACTTTTTGAGCAACAATGCGATACTGACCTTACAATGTTGATATTGCTCAAAACGAATGGAATTCACTCCCAAATGGTGGTTTATGCCTAAATAACCCTTTTGTAAGCATACTAACAGGTTTGAATTGAAAGGAACAGAAATATTCACTTGTCAAGTTTTTATGCGTGCAAAATGCTTTTCAGAGCGAGAGAAGCACTTTTTGACCAACAATGTTATTCTGACCTTACAATGTTGATATTGCTCAAAACTAATGGAATTGACTCCCAAATGGTGGTTTATGCTTAAATAACCCCTTTGTAAGCATAATAACACGTTTGCATTGAAAGGAACAGAAATATTCACTTGTCATGTTTTTATGCGTGCAAAATGCTTTTCAGAGCGAGAGAAGCACTTTTTGACCAACAATGTGATTCTGACCTTTCAATGTTGAAATTGCTCAAAACTTATGGAATTCACTCCCAAATGGTGGTTTATGCTTAAATAACCCTTTTGTAAGCATTATAACACGTTTGCATTGAAAGGAACAGAAATATTCACTTTTCTAGTTTTTATGTCTGCAAAATGCTTTTCAGAGCGAGAGAAGCACTTTTTGACCAACAATGTGATTATGACCTTACAATGTTGATATTGCTCAAAACTAATGGAATTCACTCCCAAATGGTGGTCTATGCTTAAATAACCCGTTTGTAAGCATAATAACACGTTTCCATTGAAAGTAACAGAAATATTCACTTTTCTAGTTTTTATGTGTGCAAAATGCTTTTCAGAGCGAGAGAAGCACTTTTTGACCAACAATTTGATTCTGACCTTTGAATGTTGATATTGCTCAAAACTAATGGAATTCACTCCCAAATGGTGGTTTATGCTTAAATAACCCTTTTGTACGCATTATGACACGTTTGCATTGAAAGGAACAGAAATATTCACTTTTTTAGTTTTTATGTCTGCAAAATGCTTTTCAGAGCGAGAGAAGCACTTTTTGACCAACAATGTGATTATGACCTTACAATGTTGATATTGCTCAAAACTAATGGAATTCACTCCCAAATGGTGGTTTATGCTTAAATAACCCTTTTGTAAGCATAATAACACGTTTGCATTGAAAGGAACGGAAATATTCACTTGTCATGTTTTTATGCGTGCAAAATGCTTTTCAGAGCGAGAGAAGCACTTTTTGAGCAACAATGCGATACTGACCTTACAATGTTGATATTGCTCAAAAAGAATGGAATTCACTCCCAAATGGTGGTTTATGCCTAAATAACCCTTTTGTAAGCATAATAACAGGTTTGAATTGAAAGGAACAGAAATATTCACTTGTCAAGTTTTTATGCGTGCAAAATGCTTTTCAGAGCGAGAGAAGCACTTTTTGACCAACAATGTGATTCTGACCTTACAATGTTGATATTGCTCCAAACTAATGGAATTCACTCCCAAATGGTGGTCTATGCTTAAATAACCCTTTTGTAAGCATAATAAAACGTTTCCATTGAAAGTAAAATAAATATTCACTTTTCTAGTTTTTATGTGTGCAAAATGCTTTTCAGAGCGAGAGAAGCACTTTTTGACCAACAATGTGATTCTGACCTTTGAATGTTGATATTGCTCAAAACTAATGGAATTCACTCCCAAATGGTTGTTTATGCTTAAATAACCCGTTTGTATGCATAATAACACGTTTGAATTGAAAGAAACAGAAATATTCACATGTCAAGTTTTTATGCGTGCAAAATGCTTTTCAGAGCGAGAGAAGCACTTTTTGACCAACAATGTGATTTTTACCTTACAATGTTGATATTGCTCAAAACTAATGGAATTCACTCCCAAATGGTGGTTTATGCTTAAATAACCCTTTTGTATCATAATAACACGTTTGAATTGAAAGGAACAGAAATATTCACTTGTCAAGTTTTTATGCGTGCAAAATGCTTTTCAGAGCGAGAGAAGCACTTTTTGACCAACAATGTGATTCTGACCTTACAATGTTGATATTGCTCAAAACGAATGGAATTCACTCCCAAATGGTGGTTTATGCTTAAATAACCCTTTTGTATCATAATAACACGTTTGAATTGAAAGGAACAGAAATATTCACTTGTCAAGTTTTTATGCGTGCAAAATGCTTTTCAGAGCGAGAGAAGCACTTTTTGACCAACAATGTGATTCTGACCTTACAATGTTGATATTGCTCAAAACGAATGGAATTCACTCCCAAATGGTGGTTTATGCTTAAATAACCCTTTTGTATCATAATAACACGTTTGAATTGAAAGGAACAGAAATATTCACTTGTCAAGTTTTTATGCGTGCAAAATGCTTTTCAGAGCGAGAGAAGCACTTTTTGACCAACAATGTGATTCTGACATTACAATGTTGATATTGCTCAAAACGAATGGAATTCACTCCCAAATGGTGGTTTATGCTTAAATAACCCTTTTGTATCATAATAACACGTTTGAATTGAAAGGAACAGAAATATTCACTTGTCAAGTTTTTATGCGTGCAAAATGCTTTTCAGAGCGAGAGAAGCACTTTTTGACCAACAATGTGACTCTGACCTTTCAATTTTGATATTGCTCAAAACTAATGGAATTCACTCCCAAATGGTGGTTTATGCTTAAAAAACCCTTTTGTAAGCATAATAACACGTTTCCATTGAAAGAAACAGAAATATTCACATGTCAAGTTTTTATGCGTGCAAAATGCTTTTCAGAGCGAGAGAAGCACTTTTTGACCAACAATGTGATTTTTACCTTACAATGTTGATATTGCTCAAAACTAATGGAATTCACTCCCAAATGGTGGTTTATGCTTAAATAACCCTTTTGTATCATAATAACACGTTTGAATTGAAAGGAACAGAAATATTCACTTGTCAAGTTTTTATGCGTGCAAAATGCTTTTCAGAGCGAGAGAAGCACTTTTTGACCAACAATGTGATTTTTACCTTACAATGTTGATATTGCTCAAAACTAATGGAATTCACTCCCAAATGGTGGTTTATGCTTAAATAACCCTTTTGTATCATAATAACACGTTTGAATTGAAAGGAACAGAAATATTCACTTGTCAAGTTTTTATGCGTGCAAAATGCTTTTCAGAGCGAGAGAAGCACTTTTTGACCAACAATGTGATTCTGACCTTACAATGTTGATATTGCTCAAAACGAATGGAATTCACTCCAAAATGGTGGTTTATGCTTAAATAACCCTTTTGTATCATAATAACACGTTTGAATTGAAAGGAACAGAAATATTCACTTGTCAAGTTTTTATGCGTGCAAAATGCTTTTCAGAGCGAGAGAAGCACTTTTTGACCAACAATGTGATTTTTACCTTACAATGTTGATATTGCTCAAAACGAATGGAATTCACTCCCAAATGGTGGTTTATGCTTAAATAACCCTTTTGTAAGCATAATAACACGTTTCCATTGAAAGGAACAGAAATATTCACTTGTCAAGTTTTTATGCGTGCAAAATGCTTTTCAGAGCGAGAGAAGCACTTTTTGACCAACAATGTGATTCTGACCTTACAATGTTGATATTGCTCAAAACGAATGGAATTCACTCCCAAATGGTGGTTTATGCTTAAATAACCCTTTTGTATCATAATAACACGTTTGAATTGAAAGGAACAGAAATATTCACTTGTCAAGTTTTTATGCGTGCAAATTGCTTTTCAGAGCGAGAGAAGCACTTTTTGACCAACAATGTGATTCTGACCTTACAATGTTGATATTGCTCAAAACGAATGGAATTCACTCCCAAATTGTGGTTTATGCTTAAATAACCCTTTTGTATCATAATAACACGTTTGAATTGAAAGGAACAGAAATATTCACATGTCAAGTTTTTATGCGTGCAAAATGCTTTTCAGAGCGAGAGAAGCACTTTTTGACCAACAATGTGATTTTTACCTTACAATGTTGATATTGCTCAAAACTAATGGAATTCACTCCCAAATGGTGGTTTATGCTTAAATAACCCTTTTGTATCATAATAACACGTTTGAATTGAAAGGAACAGAAATATTCACTTGTCAAGTTTTTATGCGTGCAAAATGCTTTTCAGAGCGAGAGAAGCACTTTTTGACCAACAATGTGATTCTGACCTTACAATGTTGATATTGCTCAAAACGAATGGAATTCACTCCCAAATGGTGGTTTATGCTTAAATAACCCTTTTGTATCATAATAACACGTTTGAATTGAAAGGAACAGAAATATTCACTTGTCAAGTTTTTATGCGTGCAAATTGCTTTTCAGAGCGAGAGAAGCACTTTTTGACCAACAATGTGATTCTGACCTTACAATGTTGATATTGCTCAAAACGAATGGAATTCACTCCCAAATGGTGGTTTATGCTTAAATAACCCTTTTTTATCATAATAACACGTTTGAATTGAAAGGAACAGAAATATTCACTTGTCAAGTTTTTATGCGTGCAAAATGCTTTTCAGAGCGAGAGAAGCACTTTTTGACCAACAATGTGACTCTGAACTTTCAATTTTGATATTGCTCAAAACTAATGGAATTCACTCCCAAATGGTGGTTTATGCTTAAATAACCCTTTTGTAAGCATAATAACACGTTTCCATTGAAAGAAACAGAAATATTCACATGTCAAGTTTTTATGCGTGCAAAATGCTTTTCAGAGCGAGAGAAGCACTTTTTGACCAACAATGTGATTTTTACCTTACAATGTTGATATTGCTCAAAACTAATGGAATTCACTCCCAAATGGTGGTTTATGCTTAAATAACCCTTTTGTATCATAATAACACGTTTGAATTGAAAGGAACAGAAATATTCACTTGTCAAGTTTTTATGCGTGCAAAATGCTTTTCAGAGCGAGAGAAGCACTTTTTGACCAACAATGTGATTCTGACCTTACAATGTTGATATTGCTCAAAACGAATGGAATTCACTCCCAAATGGTGGTTTATGCTTAAATAACCCTTTTGTATCATAATAACACGTTTGAATTGAAAGGAACAGAAATATTCACATGTCAAGTTTTTATGTGTGCAAAATGCTTTTCAGAGCGAGAGAAGCACTTTTTGACCAACAATGTGATTCTGACCTTTCAATTTTGATATTGCTCAAAACTAATGGAATTCACTCCCAAATGGTGGTTTATGCTTAAATAACCCTTTTGTAAGCATAATAACACGTTTCCATTGAAAGAAACAGAAATATTCACATGTCAAGTTTTTATGCGTGCAAAATGCTTTTCAGAGCGAGAGAAGCACTTTTTGACCAACAATGTGACTCTGACCTTTCAATTTTGATATTGCTCAAAACTAATGGAATTCACTCCCAAATGGTGGTTTATGCTTAAATAACCCTTTTGTAAGCATAATAACACGTTTCCATTGAAAGTAACAGAAATATTCACATGTCAAGTTTTTATGTGTGCAAAATGCTTTTCAGAGCGAGAGAAGCACTTTTTGACCAACAATGTGATTCTGACCTTTCAATTTTGATATTGCTCAAAACTAATGGAATTCACTCCCAAATGGTGGTTTATGCTTAAATAACCCTTTTGTAAGCATAATAACACGTTTCCATTGAAAGAAACAGAAATATTCACATGTCAAGTTTTTATGCGTGCAAAATGCTTTTCAGAGCGAGAGAAGCACTTTTTGACCAACAATGTGATTTTTACCTTACAATGTTGATATTGCTCAAAACTAATGGAATTCACTCCCAAATGGTGGTTTATGCTTAAATAACCCTTTTGTATCATAATAACACGTTTGAATTGAAAGGAACAGAAATATTCACTTGTCAAGTTTTTATGCGTGCAAAATGCTTTTCAGAGCGAGAGAAGCACTTTTTGACCAACAATGTGATTCTGACCTTACAATGTTGATATTGCTCAAAACGAATGGAATTCACTCCCAAATGGTGGTTTATGCTTAAATAACCCTTTTGTATCATAATAACACGTTTGAATTGAAAGGAACAGAAATATTCACTTGTCAAGTTTTTATGCGTGCAAAATGCTTTTCAGAGCGAGAGAAGCACTTTTTGACCAACAATGTGATTCTGACCTTACAATGTTGATATTGCTCAAAACGAATGGAATTCACTCCCAAATGGTGGTTTATGCTTAAATAACCCTTTTGTAAGCATAATAACACGTTTGCATTGAAAGGAACGGAAATATTCACTTGTCATGTTTTCATGCGTGCAAAATGCTTTTCAGAGCGAGAGAAGCACTTTTTGAGCAACAATGCGATACTGACCTTACAATGTTGATATTGCTCAAAAAGAATGGAATTCACTCCCAAATGGTGGTTTATGCCTAAATAACCCTTTTGTAAGCATAAAAACACGTTGGAATTGAAATACACAGAAATATTCACTTGTCAAGTTTTTATGCGTGCAAAATGCTTTTCAGAGCGAGAGAAGCACTTTTTGACCAACAATGTGATTCTGACCTTACAATGTTGATATTGCTCCAAACTAATGGAATTCACTCCCAAATGGTGGTCTATGCTTAAATAACCCTTTTGTAAGCATAATAAAACGTTTCCATTGAAAGTAAAATAAATATTCACTTTTCTAGTTTTTATGTGTGCAAAATGCTTTTCAGAGCGAGAGAAGCACTTTTTGACCAACAATGTGATTCTGACCTTTGAATGTTGATATTGCTCAAAACTAATGGAATTCACTCCCAAATGGTTGTTTATGCTTAAATAACCCGTTTGTATGCATAATAACACGTTTGAATTGAAAGAAACAGAAATATTCACTTGTCAAGTTTTTATGCGTGCAAAATGCTTTTCAGAGCGAGAGAAGCACTTTTTGACCAACAATGTGATTTTTACCTTACAATGTTGATATTGCTCAAAACTAATGGAATTCACTCCCAAATGGTGGTTTATGCTTAAATAACCCTTTTGTATCATAATAACACGTTTGAATTGAAAGGAACAGAAATATTCACTTGTCAAGTTTTTATGCGTGCAAAATGCTTTTCAGAGCGAGAGAAGCACTTTTTGACCAACAATGTGATTCTGACCTTACAATGTTGATATTGCTCAAAACGAATGGAATTCACTCCCAAATGGTGGTTTATGCTTAAATAACCCTTTTGTATCATAATAACACGTTTGAATTGAAAGGAACAAAAATATTCACTTGTCAAGTTTTTATGCGTGCAAAATGCTTTTCAGAGCGAGAGAAGCACTTTTTGACCAACAATGTGATTCTGACCTTACAATGTTGATATTGCTCAAAACGAATGGAATTCACTCCCAAATGGTGGTTTATGCTTAAATAACCCTTTTGTATCATAATAACACGTTTGAATTGAAAGGAACAGAAATATTCACTTGTCAAGTTTTTATGCGTGCAAAATGCTTTTCAGAGCGAGAGAAGCACTTTTTGACCAACAATGTGATTCTGACATTACAATGTTGATATTGCTCAAAACGAATGGAATTCACTCCCAAATGGTGGTTTATGCTTAAATAACCCTTTTGTATCATAATAACACGTTTGAATTGAAAGGAACAGAAATATTCACTTGTCAAGTTTTTATGCGTGCAAAATGCTTTTCAGAGCGAGAGAAGCACTTTTTGACCAACAATGTGACTCTGACCTTTCAATTTTGATATTGCTCAAAACTAATGGAATTCACTCCCAAATGGTGGTTTATGCTTAAAAAACCCTTTTGTAAGCATAATAACACGTTTCCATTGAAAGAAACAGAAATATTCACATGTCAAGTTTTTATGCGTGCAAAATGCTTTTCAGAGCGAGAGAAGCACTTTTTGACCAACAATGTGATTTTTACCTTACAATGTTGATATTGCTCAAAACTAATGGAATTCACTCCCAAATGGTGGTTTATGCTTAAATAACCCTTTTGTATCATAATAACACGTTTGAATTGAAAGGAACAGAAATATTCACTTGTCAAGTTTTTATGCGTGCAAAATGCTTTTCAGAGCGAGAGAAGCACTTTTTGACCAACAATGTGATTCTGACCTTACAATGTTGATATTGCTCAAAACGAATGGAATTCACTCCCAAATGGTGGTTTATGCTTAAATAACCCTTTTGTATCATAATAACACGTTTGAATTGAAAGGAACAGAAATATTCACTTGTCAAGTTTTTATGCGTGCAAAATGCTTTTCAGAGCGAGAGAAGCACTTTTTGACCAACAATGTGATTTTTACCTTACAATGTTGATATTGCTCAAAACTAATGGAATTCACTCCCAAATGGTGGTTTATGCTTAAATAACCCTTTTGTATCATAATAACACGTTTGAATTGAAAGGAACAGAAATATTCACTTGTCAAGTTTTTATGCGTGCAAAATGCTTTTCAGAGCGAGAGAAGCACTTTTTGACCAACAATGTGATTCTGACCTTACAATGTTGATATTGCTCAAAACGAATGGAATTCACTCCAAAATGGTGGTTTATGCTTAAATAACCCTTTTGTATCATAATAACACGTTTGAATTGAAAGGAACAGAAATATTCACTTGTCAAGTTTTTATGCGTGCAAAATTCTTTTCAGAGCGAGAGAAGCACTTTTTGACCAACAATGTGATTCTGACCTTACAATGTTGATATTGCTCAAAACGAATGGAATTCACTCCCAAATGGTGGTTTATGCTTAAATAACCCTTTTGTATCATAATAACACGTTTGAATTGAAAGGAACAGAAATATTCACATGTCAAGTTTTTATGTGTGCAAAATGCTTTTCAGAGCGAGAGAAGCACTTTTTGACCAACAATGTGATTTTTACCTTTCAATTTTGATATTGCTCAAAACTAATGGAATTCACTCCCAAATGGTGGTTTATGCTTAAATAACCCTTTTGTAAGCATAATAACACGTTGCCATTGAAAGAAACAGAAATATTCACATGTCAAGTTTTTATGCGTGCAAAATGCTTTTCAGAGCGAGAGAAGCACTTTTTGACCAACAATGTGACTCTGACCTTTCAATTTTGATATTGCTCAAAACTAATGGAATTCACTCCCAAATGGTGGTTTATGCTTAAATAACCCTTTTGTAAGCATAATAACACGTTTCCATTGAAAGTAACAGAAATATTCACATGTCAAGTTTTTATGTGTGCAAAATGCTTTTCAGAGCGAGAGAAGCACTTTTTGACCAACAATGTGATTCTGACCTTTCAATTTTGATATTGCTCAAAACTAATGGAATTCACTCCCAAATGGTGGTTTATGCTTAAATAACCCTTTTGTAAGCATAATAACACGTTACCATTGAAAGAAACAGAAATATTCACATGTCAAGTTTTTATGCGTGCAAAATGCTTTTCAGAGCGAGAGAAGCACTTTTTGACCAACAATGTGATTTTTACCTTACAATGTTGATATTGCTCAAAACTAATGGAATTCACTCCCAAATGGTGGTTTATGCTTAAATAACCCTTTTGTATCATAATAACACGTTTGAATTGAAAGGAACAGAAATATTCACTTGTCAAGTTTTTATGCGTGCAAAATGCTTTTCAGAGCGAGAGAAGCACTTTTTGACCAACAATGTGATTCTGACCTTACAATGTTGATATTGCTCAAAACGAATGGAATTCACTCCCAAATGGTGGTTTATGCTTAAATAACCCTTTTGTATCATAATAACACGTTTGAATTGAAAGGAACAGAAATATTCACTTGTCAAGTTTTTATGCGTGCAAAATGCTTTTCAGAGCGAGAGAAGCACTTTTTGACCAACAATGTGATTCTGACCTTACAATGTTGATATTGCTCAAAACGAATGGAATTCACTCCCAAATGGTGGTTTATGCTTAAATAACCCTTTTGTATCATAATAACACGTTTGAATTGAAAGGAACAGAAATATTCACTTGTCAAGTTTTTATGCGTGCAAAATGCTTTTCAGAGCGAGAGAAGCACTTTTTGACCAACAATGTGATTCTGACCTTACAATGTTGATATTGCTCAAAACGAATGGAATTCACTCCCAAATGGTGGTTTATGCTTAAATAACCCTTTTGTATCATAATAACACGTTTGAATTGAAAGGAACAGAAATATTCACTTGTCAAGTTTTTATGCGTGCAAAATGCTTTTCAGAGCGAGAGAAGCACTTTTTGACCAACAATGTGACTCTGACCTTTCAATTTTGATATTGCTCAAAACTAATGGAATTCACTCCCAAATGGTGGTTTATGCTTAAAAAACCCTTTTGTAAGCATAATAACACGTTTCCATTGAAAGAAACAGAAATATTCACATGTCAAGTTTTTATGCGTGCAAAATGCTTTTCAGAGCGAGAGAAGCACTTTTTGACCAACAATGTGATTTTTACCTTACAATGTTGATATTGCTCAAAACGAATGGAATTCACTCCCAAATGGTGGTTTATGCTTAAATAACCCTTTTGTAAGCATAATAACACGTTTCCATTGAAAGGAACAGAAATATTCACTTGTCAAGTTTTTATGCGTGCAAAATGCTTTTCAGAGCGAGAGAAGCACTTTTTGACCAACAATGTGATTCTGACCTTACAATGTTGATATTGCTCAAAACGAATGGAATTCACTCCCAAATGGTGGTTTATGCTTAAATAACCCTTTTGTATCATAATAACACGTTTGAATTGAAAGGAACAGAAATATTCACTTGTCAAGTTTTTATGCGTGCAAAATGCTTTTCAGAGCGAGAGAAGCACTTTTTGACCAACAATGTGATTTTTACCTTACAATGTTGATATTGCTCAAAACTAATGGAATTCACTCCCAAATGGTGGTTTATGCTTAAATAACCCTTTTGTATCATAATAACACGTTTGAATTGAAAGGAACAGAAATATTCACTTGTCAAGTTTTTATGCGTGCAAAATGCTTTTCAGAGCGAGAGAAGCACTTTTTGACCAACAATGTGATTCTGACCTTACAATGTTGATATTGCTCAAAACGAATGGAATTCACTCCAAAATGGTGGTTTATGCTTAAATAACCCTTTTGTATCATAATAACACGTTTGAATTGAAAGGAACAGAAATATTCACTTGTCAAGTTTTTATGCGTGCAAAATGCTTTTCAGAGCGAGAGAAGCACTTTTTGACCAACAATGTGATTTTTACCTTACAATGTTGATATTGCTCAAAACGAATGGAATTCACTCCCAAATGGTTGTTTATGCTTAAATAACCCTTTTGTAAGCATAATAACACGTTTCCATTGAAAGGAACAGAAATATTCACTTGTCAAGTTTTTATGCGTGCAAAATGCTTTTCAGAGCGAGAGAAGCACTTTTTGACCAACAATGTGATTCTGACCTTACAATGTTGATATTGCTCAAAACGAATGGAATTCACTCCCAAATGGTGGTTTATGCTTAAATAACCCTTTTGTATCATAATAACACGTTTGAATTGAAAGGAACAGAAATATTCACTTGTCAAGTTTTTATGCGTGCAAATTGCTTTTCAGAGCGAGAGAAGCACTTTTTGACCAACAATGTGATTCTGACCTTACAATGTTGATATTGCTCAAAACGAATGGAATTCACTCCCAAATTGTGGTTTATGCTTAAATAACCCTTTTGTATCATAATAACACGTTTGAATTGAAAGGAACAGAAATATTCACTTGTCAAGTTTTTATGCGTGCAAATTGCTTTTCAGAGCGAGAGAAGCACTTTTTGACCAACAATGTGATTCTGACCTTACAATGTTGATATTGCTCAAAACGAATGGAATTCACTCCCAAATGGTGGTTTATGCTTAAATAACCCTTTTGTATCATAATAACACGTTTGAATTGAAAGGAACAGAAATATTCACTTGTCAAGTTTTTATGCGTGCAAAATGCTTTTCAGAGCAAGAGAAGCACTTTTTTACCAACAATGTGACTCTGACCTTTCAATTTTGATATTGCTCAAAACTAATGGAATTCACTCCCAAATGGTGGTTTATGCTTAAATAACCCTTTTGTAAGCATAATAACACGTTTCCATTGAAAGAAACAGAAATATTCACATGTCAAGTTTTTATGCGTGCAAAATGCTTTTCAGAGCGAGGGAAGCACTTTTTGACCAACAATGTGATTTTTACCTTACAATGTTGATATTGCTCAAAACTAATGGAATTCACTCCCAAATGGTGGTTTATGCTTAAATAACCCTTTTGTATCATAATAACACGTTTGAATTGAAAGGAACAGAAATATTCACTTGTCAAGTTTTTATGCGTGCAAAATGCTTTTCAGAGCGAGAGAAGCACTTTTTGACCAACAATGTGATTCTGACCTTACAATGTTGATATTGCTCAAAACGAATGGAATTCACTCCCAAATGGTGGTTTATGCTTAAATAACCCTTTTGTATCATAATAACACGTTTGAATTGAAAGGAACAGAAATATTCACTTGTCAAGTTTTTATGCGTGCAAAATGCTTTTCAGAGCGAGAGAAGCACTTTTTGACCAACAATGTGATTCTGACCTTACAATGTTGATATTGCTCAAAACGAATGGAATTCACTCCCAAATGGTGGTTTATGCTTAAATAACCCTTTTGTATCATAATAACACGTTTGAATTGAAAGGAACAGAAATATTCACTTGTCAAGTTTTTATGCGTGCAAAATGCTTTTCAGAGCGAGAGAAGCACTTTTTGACCAACAATGTGATTCTGACCTTACAATGATGATATTGCTCAAAACGAATGGAATTCACTCCCAAATGGTGGTTTATGCTTAAATAACCCTTTTGTATCATAATAACACGTTTGAATTGAAAGGAACAGAAATATTCACTTGTCAAGTTTTTATGCGTGCAAAATGCTTTTCAGAGCGAGAGAAGCACTTTTTGAGCAACAATGTGATTTTTACCTTACAATGTTGATATTGCTCAAAACGAATGGAATTCACTCCCAAATGGTGGTTTATGCTTAAATAACCCTTTTGTAAGCATAATAACACGTTTCCATTGAAAGGAAAAGAAATATTCACTTGTCAAGTTTTTATGCGTGCAAAATGCTTTTCAGAGCGAGAGAAGCACTTTTTGACCAACAATGTGATTCTGACCTTACAATGTTGATATTGCTCAAAACGAATGGAATTCACTCCCAAATGGTGGTTTATGCTTAAATAACCCTTTTGTATCATAATAACACGTTTGAATTGAAAGGAACAGAAATATTCACTTGTCAAGTTTTTATGCGTGCAAAATGCTTTTCAGAGCGAGAGAAGCACTTTTTGACCAACAATGTGATTTTTACCTTACAATGTTGATATTGCTCAAAACTAATGGAATTCACTCCCAAATGGTGGTTTATGCTTAAATAACCCTTTTGTATCATAATAACACGTTTGAATTGAAAGGAACAGAAATATTCACTTGTCAAGTTTTTATGCGTGCAAAATGCTTTTCAGAGCGAGAGAAGCACTTTTTGACCAACAATGTGATTCTGACCTTACAATGTTGATATTGCTCAAAACGAATGGAATTCACTCCAAAATGGTGGTTTATGCTTAAATAACCCTTTTGTATCATAATAACACGTTTGAATTGAAAGGAACAGAAATATTCACTTGTCAAGTTTTTATGCGTGCAAAATGCTTTTCAGAGCGAGAGAAGCACTTTTTGACCAACAATGTGATTTTTACCTTACAATGTTGATATTGCTCAAAACGAATGGAATTCACTCCCAAATGGTTGTTTATGCTTAAATAACCCTTTTGTAAGCTTAATAACACGTTTTCATTGAAAGGAACAGAAATATTCACTTGTCAAGTTTTTATGCGTGCAAAATGCTTTTCAGAGCGAGAGAAGCACTTTTTGACCAACAATGTGATTCTGACCTTACAATGTTGATATTGCTCAAAACGAATGGAATTCACTCCCAAATGGTGGTTTATGCTTAAATAACCCTTTTGTATCATAATAACACGTTTGAATTGAAAGGAACAGAAATATTCACTTGTCAAGTTTTTATGCGTGCAAATTGCTTTTCAGAGCGAGAGAAGCACTTTTTGACCAACAATGTGATTCTGACCTTACAATGTTGATATTGCTCAAAACGAATGGAATTCACTCCCAAATTGTGGTTTATGCTTAAATAACCCTTTTGTATCATAATAACACGTTTGAATTGAAAGGAACAGAAATATTCACTTGTCAAGTTTTTATGCGTGCAAATTGCTTTTCAGAGCGAGAGAAGCACTTTTTGACCAACAATGTGATTCTGACCTTACAATGTTGATATTGCTCAAAACGAATGGAATTCACTCCCAAATGGTGGTTTATGCTTAAATAACCCTTTTGTATCATAATAACACGTTTGAATTGAAAGGAACAGAAATATTCACTTGTCAAGTTTTTATGCGTGCAAAATGCTTTTCAGAGCGAGAGAAGCACTTTTTGACCAACAATGTGATTTTTACCTTACAATGTTGATATTGCTCAAAACGAATGGAATTCACTCCCAAATGGTGGTTTATGCTTAAATAACCCTTTTGTATCATAATAACACGTTTCCATTGAAAGAAACAGAAATATTCACATGTCAAGTTTTTATGCGTGCAAAATGCTTTTCAGAGCGAGGGAAGCACTTTTTGACCAACAATGTGATTTTTACCTTACAATGTTGATATTGCTCAAAACTAATGGAATTCACTCCCAAATGGTGGTTTATGCTTAAATAACCCTTTTGTATCATAATAACACGTTTGAATTGAAAGGAACAGAAATATTCACTTGTCAAGTTTTTATGCGTGCAAAATGCTTTTCAGAGCGAGAGAAGCACTTTTTGACCAACAATGTGATTTTTACCTTACAATGTTGATATTGCTCAAAACGAATGGAATTCACTCCCAAATGGTTGTTTATGCTTAAATAACCCTTTTGTAAGCTTAATAACACGTTTTCATTGAAAGGAACAGAAATATTCACTTGTCAAGTTTTTATGCGTGCAAAATGCTTTTCAGAGCGAGAGAAGCACTTTTTGACCAACAATGTGATTCTGACCTTACAATGTTGATATTGCTCAAAACGAATGGAATTCACTCCCAAATGGTGGTTTATGCTTAAATAACCCTTTTGTATCATAATAACACGTTTGAATTGAAAGGAACAGAAATATTCACTTGTCAAGTTTTTATGCGTGCAAATTGCTTTTCAGAGCGAGAGAAGCACTTTTTGACCAACAATGTGATTCTGACCTTACAATGTTGATATTGCTCAAAACGAATGGAATTCACTCCCAAATTGTGGTTTATGCTTAAATAACCCTTTTGTATCATAATAACACGTTTGAATTGAAAGGAACAGAAATATTCACTTGTCAAGTTTTTATGCGTGCAAATTGCTTTTCAGAGCGAGAGAAGCACTTTTTGACCAACAATGTGATTCTGACCTTACAATGTTGATATTGCTCAAAACGAATGGAATTCACTCCCAAATGGTGGTTTATGCTTAAATAACCCTTTTGTATCATAATAACACGTTTGAATTGAAAGGAACAGAAATATTCACTTGTCAAGTTTTTATGCGTGCAAAATGCTTTTCAGAGCGAGAGAAGCACTTTTTGACCAACAATGTGATTTTTACCTTACAATGTTGATATTGCTCAAAACGAATGGAATTCACTCCCAAATGGTGGTTTATGCTTAAATAACCCTTTTGTATCATAATAACACGTTTCCATTGAAAGAAACAGAAATATTCACATGTCAAGTTTTTATGCGTGCAAAATGCTTTTCAGAGCGAGGGAAGCACTTTTTGACCAACAATGTGATTTTTACCTTACAATGTTGATATTGCTCAAAACTAATGGAATTCACTCCCAAATGGTGGTTTATGCTTAAATAACCCTTTTGTATCATAATAACACGTTTGAATTGAAAGGAACAGAAATATTCACTTGTCAAGTTTTTATGCGTGCAAAATGCTTTTCAGAGCGAGAGAAGCACTTTTTGACCAACAATGTGATTCTGACCTTACAATGTTGATATTGCTCAAAACGAATGGAATTCACTCCCAAATGGTGGTTTATGCTTAAATAACCCTTTTGTATCATAATAACACGTTTGAATTGAAAGGAACAGAAATATTCACTTGTCAAGTTTTTATGCGTGCAAAATGCTTTTCAGAGCGAGAGAAGCACTTTTTGACCAACAATGTGATTCTGACCTTACAATGTTGATATTGCTCAAAACGAATGGAATTCATTCCCAAATGGTGGTTTATGCTTAAATAACCCTTTTGTATCATAATAACACGTTTGAATTGAAAGGAACAGAAATATTCACTTGTCAAGTTTTAATGCGTGCAAAATGCTTTTCAGAGCGAGAGAAGCACTTTTTGACCAACAATGTGATTCTGACCTTACAATGTTGATATTGCTCAAAACGAATGGAATTCACTCCCAAATGGTGGTTTATGCTTAAATAACCCTTTTGTATCATAATAACACGTTTGAATTGAAAGGAACAGAAATATTCACATGTCAAGTTTTTATGCGTGCAAAATGCTTTTCAGAGCGAGAGAAGCACTTTTTGACCAACAATGTGATTCTGACCTTACAATGTTGATATTGCTCCAAACTAATGGAATTCACTCCCAAATAGTGGTCTATGCTTAAATAACCCTTTTGTAAGCATAATAAAACGTTTCCATTGAAAGTAAAATAAATATTCACTTTTCTAGTTTTTATGTGTGCAAAATGCTTTTCAGAGCGAGAGAAGCACTTTTTGACCAACAATGTGATTCTGACCTTTGAATGTTGATATTGCTCAAAACTAATGGAATTCACTCCCAAATGGTTGTTTATGCTTAAATAACCCGTTTGTATGCATAATAACACGTTTGAATTGAAAGAAACAGAAATATTCACTTGTCAAGTTTTTATGCGTGCAAAATGCTTTTCAGAGCGAGAGAAGCACTTTTTGACCAACAATGTGATTTTTACCTTACAATGTTGATATTGCTCAAAACTAATGGAATTCACTCCCAAATGGTGGTTTATGCTTAAATAACCCTTTTGTATCATAATAACACGTTTGAATTGAAAGGAACAGAAATATTCACTTGTCAAGTTTTTATGCGTGCAAAATGCTTTTCAGAGCGAGAGAAGCACTTTTTGACCAACAATGTGATTCTGACCTTACAATGTTGATATTGCTCAAAACGAATGGAATTCACTCCCAAATGGTGGTTTATGCTTAAATAACCCTTTTGTATCATAATAACACGTTTGAATTGAAAGGAACAGAAATATTCACTTGTCAAGTTTTTATGCGTGCAAAATGCTTTTCAGAGCGAGAGAAGCACTTTTTGACCAACAATGTGATTCTGACCTTACAATGTTGATATTGCTCAAAACGAATGGAATTCACTCCCAAATGGTGGTTTATGCTTAAATAACCCTTTTGTATCATAATAACACGTTTGAATTGAAAGGAACAGAAATATTCACTTGTCAAGTTTTTATGCGTGCAAAATGCTTTTCAGAGCGAGAGAAGCACTTTTTGACCAACAATGTGATTCTGACATTACAATGTTGATATTGCTCAAAACGAATGGAATTCACTCCCAAATGGTGGTTTATGCTTAAATAACCCTTTTGTATCATAATAACACGTTTGAATTGAAAGGAACAGAAATATTCACTTGTCAAGTTTTTATGCGTGCAAAATGCTTTTCAGAGCGAGAGAAGCACTTTTTGACCAACAATGTGACTCTGACCTTTCAATTTTGATATTGCTCAAAACTAATGGAATTCACTCCCAAATGGTGGTTTATGCTTAAAAAACCCTTTTGTAAGCATAATAACACGTTTCCATTGAAAGAAACAGAAATATTCACATGTCAAGTTTTTATGCGTGCAAAATGCTTTTCAGAGCGAGAGAAGCACTTTTTGACCAACAATGTGATTTTTACCTTACAATGTTGATATTGCTCAAAACTAATGGAATTCACTCCCAAATGGTGGTTTATGCTTAAATAACCCTTTTGTATCATAATAACACGTTTGAATTGAAAGGAACAGAAATATTCACTTGTCAAGTTTTTATGCGTGCAAAATGCTTTTCAGAGCGAGAGAAGCACTTTTGGACCAACAATGTGATTCTGACCTTACAATGTTGATATTGCTCAAAACGAATGGAATTCACTCCCAAATGGTGGTTTATGCTTAAATAACCCTTTTGTATCATAATAACACGTTTGAATTGAAAGGAACAGAAATATTCACTTGTCAAGTTTTTATGCGTGCAAAATGCTTTTCAGAGCGAGAGAAGCACTTTTTGACCAACAATGTGATTCTGACCTTACAATGTTGATATTGCTCAAAACGAATGGAATTCACTCCCAAATGGTGGTTTATGCTTAAATAACCCTTTTGTATCATAATAACACGTTTGAATTGAAAGGAACAGAAATATTCACTTGTCAAGTTTTTATGCGTGCAAATTGCTTTTCAGAGCGAGAGAAGCACTTTTTGACCAACAATGTGATTCTGACCTTACAATGTTGATATTGCTCAAAACGAATGGAATTCACTCCCAAATTGTGGTTTATGCTTAAATAACCCTTTTGTATCATAATAACACGTTTGAATTGAAAGGAACAGAAATATTCACTTGTCAAGTTTTTATGCGTGCAAATTGCTTTTCAGAGCGAGAGAAGCACTTTTTGACCAACAATGTGATTCTGACCTTACAATGTTGATATTGCTCAAAACGAATGGAATTCACTCCCAAATGGTGGTTTATGCTTAAATAACCCTTTTGTATCATAATAACACGTTTGAATTGAAAGGAACAGAAATATTCACTTGTCAAGTTTTTATGCGTGCAAAATGCTTTTCAGAGCAAGAGAAGCACTTTTTGACCAACAATGTGACTCTGACCTTTCAATTTTGATATTGCTCAAAACTAATGGAATTCACTCCCAAATGGTGGTTTATGCTTAAATAACCCTTTTGTAAGCATAATAACACGTTTCCATTGAAAGAAACAGAAATATTCACATGTCAAGTTTTTATGCGTGCAAAATGCTTTTCAGAGCGAGGGAAGCACTTTTTGACCAACAATGTGATTTTTACCTTACAATGTTGATATTGCTCAAAACTAATGGAATTCACTCCCAAATGGTGGTTTATGCTTAAATAACCCTTTTGTATCATAATAACACGTTTGAATTGAAAGGAACAGAAATATTCACTTGTCAAGTTTTTATGCGTGCAAAATGCTTTTCAGAGCGAGAGAAGCACTTTTTGACCAACAATGTGATTCTGACCTTACAATGTTGATATTGCTCAAAACGAATGGAATTCACTCCCAAATGGTGGTTTATGCTTAAATAACCCTTTTGTATCATAATAACACGTTTGAATTGAAAGGAACAGAAATATTCACTTGTCAAGTTTTTATGCGTGCAAAATGCTTTTCAGAGCGAGAGAAGCACTTTTTGACCAACAATGTGATTCTGACCTTACAATGTTGATATTGCTCAAAACGAATGGAATTCATTCCCAAATGGTGGTTTATGCTTAAATAACCCTTTTGTATCATAATAACACGTTTGAATTGAAAGGAACAGAAATATTCACTTGTCAAGTTTTAATGCGTGCAAAATGCTTTTCAGAGCGAGAGAAGCACTTTTTGACCAACAATGTGATTCTGACCTTACAATGTTGATATTGCTCAAAACGAATGGAATTCACTCCCAAATGGTGGTTTATGCTTAAATAACCCTTTTGTATCATAATAACACGTTTGAATTGAAAGGAACAGAAATATTCACATGTCAAGTTTTTATGCGTGCAAAATGCTTTTCAGAGCGAGAGAAGCACTTTTTGACCAACAATGTGATTCTGACCTTACAATGTTGATATTGCTCCAAACTAATGGAATTCACTCCCAAATAGTGGTCTATGCTTAAATAACCCTTTTGTAAGCATAATAAAACGTTTCCATTGAAAGTAAAATAAATATTCACTTTTCTAGTTTTTATGTGTGCAAAATGCTTTTCAGAGCGAGAGAAGCACTTTTTGACCAACAATGTGATTCTGACCTTTGAATGTTGATATTGCTCAAAACTAATGGAATTCACTCCCAAATGGTTGTTTATGCTTAAATAACCCGTTTGTATGCATAATAACACGTTTGAATTGAAAGAAACAGAAATATTCACTTGTCAAGTTTTTATGCGTGCAAAATGCTTTTCAGAGCGAGAGAAGCACTTTTTGACCAACAATGTGATTTTTACCTTACAATGTTGATATTGCTCAAAACTAATGGAATTCACTCCCAAATGGTGGTTTATGCTTAAATAACCCTTTTGTATCATAATAACACGTTTGAATTGAAAGGAACAGAAATATTCACTTGTCAAGTTTTTATGCGTGCAAAATGCTTTTCAGAGCGAGAGAAGCACTTTTTGACCAACAATGTGATTCTGACCTTACAATGTTGATATTGCTCAAAACGAATGGAATTCACTCCCAAATGGTGGTTTATGCTTAAATAACCCTTTTGTATCATAATAACACGTTTGAATTGAAAGGAACAGAAATATTCACTTGTCAAGTTTTTATGCGTGCAAAATGCTTTTCAGAGCGAGAGAAGCACTTTTTGACCAACAATGTGATTCTGACCTTACAATGTTGATATTGCTCAAAACGAATGGAATTCACTCCCAAATGGTGGTTTATGCTTAAATAACCCTTTTGTATCATAATAACACGTTTGAATTGAAAGGAACAGAAATATTCACTTGTCAAGTTTTTATGCGTGCAAAATGCTTTTCAGAGCGAGAGAAGCACTTTTTGACCAACAATGTGATTCTGACATTACAATGTTGATATTGCTCAAAACGAATGGAATTCACTCCCAAATGGTGGTTTATGCTTAAATAACCCTTTTGTATCATAATAACACGTTTGAATTGAAAGGAACAGAAATATTCACTTGTCAAGTTTTTATGCGTGCAAAATGCTTTTCAGAGCGAGAGAAGCACTTTTTGACCAACAATGTGACTCTGACCTTTCAATTTTGATATTGCTCAAAACTAATGGAATTCACTCCCAAATGGTGGTTTATGCTTAAAAAACCCTTTTGTAAGCATAATAACACGTTTCCATTGAAAGAAACAGAAATATTCACATGTCAAGTTTTTATGCGTGCAAAATGCTTTTCAGAGCGAGAGAAGCACTTTTTGACCAACAATGTGATTTTTACCTTACAATGTTGATATTGCTCAAAACTAATGGAATTCACTCCCAAATGGTGGTTTATGCTTAAATAACCCTTTTGTATCATAATAACACGTTTGAATTGAAAGGAACAAAAATATTCACTTGTCAAGTTTTTATGCGTGCAAAATGCTTTTCAGAGCGAGAGAAGCACTTTTGGACCAACAATGTGATTCTGACCTTACAATGTTGATATTGCTCAAAACGAATGGAATTCACTCCCAAATGGTGGTTTATGCTTAAATAACCCTTTTGTATCATAATAACACGTTTGAATTGAAAGGAACAGAAATATTCACTTGTCAAGTTTTTATGCGTGCAAAATGCTTTTCAGAGCGAGAGAAGCACTTTTTGACCAACAATGTGATTTTTACCTTACAATGTTGATATTGCTCAAAACTAATGGAATTCACTCCCAAATGGTGGTTTATGCTTAAATAACCCTTTTGTATCATAATAACACGTTTGAATTGAAAGGAACAGAAATATTCACTTGTCAAGTTTTTATGCGTGCAAAATGCTTCTCAGAGCGAGAGAAGCACTTTTTGACCAACAATGTGATTCTGACCTTACAATGTTGATATTGCTCAAAACGAATGGAATTCACTCCAAAATGGTGGTTTATGCTTAAATAACCCTTTTGTATCATAATAACACGTTTGAATTGAAAGGAACAGAAATATTCACTTGTCAAGTTTTTATGCGTGCAAAATGCTTTTCAGAGCGAGAGAAGCACTTTTTGACCAACAATGTGATTTTTACCTTACAATGTTGATATTGCTCAAAACTAATGGAATTCACTCCCAAATGGTGGTTTATGCTTAAATAACCCTTTTGTATCATAATAACACGTTTGAATTGAAAGGAACAGAAATATTCACTTGTCAAGTTTTTATGCGTGCAAAATGCTTTTCAGAGCGAGAGAAGCACTTTTTGACCAACAATGTGATTCTGACCTTACAATGTTGATATTGCTCAAAACGAATGGAATTCACTCCCAAATGGTGGTTTATGCTTAAATAACCCTTTTGTATCATAATAACACGTTTGAATTGAAAGGAACAGAAATATTCACTTGTCAAGTTTTTATGCGTGCAAAATGCTTTTCAGAGCGAGAGAAGCACTTTTTGACCAACAATGTGATTTTTACCTTACAATGTTGATATTGCTCAAAACTAATGGAATTCACTCCCAAATGGTGGTTTATGCTTAAATAACCCTTTTGTATCATAATAACACGTTTGAATTGAAAGGAACAGAAATATTCACTTGTCAAGTTTTTATGCGTGCAAAATGCTTTTCAGAGCGAGAGAAGCACTTTTTGACCAACAATGTGATTCTGACCTTACAATGTTGATATTGCTCAAAACGAATGGAATTCACTCCAAAATGGTGGTTTATGCTTAAATAACCCTTTTGTATCATAATAACACGTTTGAATTGAAAGGAACAGAAATATTCACTTGTCAAGTTTTTATGCGTGCAAAATGCTTTTCAGAGCGAGAGAAGCACTTTTTGACCAACAATGTGATTTTTACCTTACAATGTTGATATTGCTCAAAACGAATGGAATTCACTCCCAAATGGTGGTTTATGCTTAAATAACCCTTTTGTAAGCATAATAACACGTTTCCATTGAAAGGAACAGAAATATTCACTTGTCAAGTTTTTATGCGTGCAAAATGCTTTTCAGAGCGAGAGAAGCACTTTTTGACCAACAATGTGATTCTGACCTTACAATGTTGATATTGCTCAAAACGAATGGAATTCACTCCCAAATGGTGGTTTATGCTTAAATAACCCTTTTGTATCATAATAACACGTTTGAATTGAAAGGAACAGAAATATTCACTTGTCAAGTTTTTATGCGTGCAAATTGCTTTTCAGAGCGAGAGAAGCACTTTTTGACCAACAATGTGATTCTGACCTTACAATGTTGATATTGCTCAAAACTAATGGAATTCACTCCCAAATTGTGGTTTATGCTTAAATAACCCTTTTGTATCATAATAACACGTTTGAATTGAAAGGAACAGAAATATTCACATGTCAAGTTTTTATGCGTGCAAAATGCTTTTCAGAGCGAGAGAAGCACTTTTTGACCAACAATGTGATTTTTACCTTACAATGTTGATATTGCTCAAAACTAATGGAATTCACTCCCAAATGGTGGTTTATGCTTAAATAACCCTTTTGTATCATAATAACACGTTTGAATTGAAAGGAACAGAAATATTCACTTGTCAAGTTTTTATGCGTGCAAAATGCTTTTCAGAGCGAGAGAAGCACTTTTTGACCAACAATGTGATTCTGACCTTACAATGTTGATATTGCTCAAAACGAATGGAATTCACTCCCAAATGGTGGTTTATGCTTAAATAACCCTTTTGTATCATAATAACACGTTTGAATTGAAAGGAACAGAAATATTCACTTGTCAAGTTTTTATGCGTGCAAATTGCTTTTCAGAGCGAGAGAAGCACTTTTTGACCAACAATGTGATTCTGACCTTACAATGTTGATATTGCTCAAAACGAATGGAATTCACTCCCAAATGGTGGTTTATGCTTAAATAACCCTTTTTTATCATAATAACACGTTTGAATTGAAAGGAACAGAAATATTCACTTGTCAAGTTTTTATGCGTGCAAAATGCTTTTCAGACCGAGAGAAGCACTTTTTGACCAACAATGTGACTCTGAACTTTCAATTTTGATATTGCTCAAAACTAATGGAATTCACTCCCAAATGGTGGTTTATGCTTAAATAACCCTTTTGTAAGCATAATAACACGTTTCCATTGAAAGAAACAGAAATATTCACATGTCAAGTTTTTATGCGTGCAAAATGCTTTTCAGAGCGAGAGAAGCACTTTTTGACCAACAATGTGATTTTTACCTTACAATGTTGATATTGCTCAAAACTAATGGAATTCACTCCCAAATGGTGGTTTATGCTTAAATAACCCTTTTGTATCATAATAACACGTTTGAATTGAAAGGAACAGAAATATTCACTTGTCAAGTTTTTATGCGTGCAAAATGCTTTTCAGAGCGAGAGAAGCACTTTTTGACCAACAATGTGATTTTTACCTTACAATGTTGATATTGCTCAAAACTAATGGAATTCACTCCCAAATGGTGGTTTATGCTTAAATAACCCTTTTGTATCATAATAACACGTTTGAATTGAAAGGAACAGAAATATTCACTTGTCAAGTTTTTATGCGTGCAAAATGCTTTTCAGAGCGAGAGAAGCACTTTTTGACCAACAATGTGATTCTGACCTTACAATGTTGATATTGCTCAAAACGAATGGAATTCACTCCAAAATGGTGGTTTATGCTTAAATAACCCTTTTGTATCATAATAACACGTTTGAATTGAAAGGAACAGAAATATTCACTTGTCAAGTTTTTATGCGTGCAAAATGCTTTTCAGAGCGAGAGAAGCACTTTTTGACCAACAATGTGATTTTTACCTTACAATGTTGATATTGCTCAAAACGAATGGAATTCACTCCCAAATGGTGGTTTATGCTTAAATAACCCTTTTGTATCATAATAACACGTTTGAATTGAAAGGAACAGAAATATTCACATGTCAAGTTTTTATGCGTGCAAAATGCTTTTCAGAGCGAGAGAAGCACTTTTTGACCAACAATGTGATTTTTACCTTACAATGTTGATATTGCTCAAAACTAATGGAATTCACTCCCAAATGGTGGTTTATGCTTAAATAACCCTTTTGTATCATAATAACACGTTTGAATTGAAAGGAACAGAAATATTCACTTGTCAAGTTTTTATGCGTGCAAAATGCTTTTCAGAGCGAGAGAAGCACTTTTTGACCAACAATGTGATTCTGACCTTACAATGTTGATATTGCTCAAAACGAATGGAATTCACTCCCAAATGGTGGTTTATGCTTAAATAACCCTTTTGTATCATAATAACACGTTTGAATTGAAAGGAACAGAAATATTCACTTGTCAAGTTTTTATGCGTGCAAATTGCTTTTCAGAGCGAGAGAAGCACTTTTTGACCAACAATGTGATTCTGACCTTACAATGTTGATATTGCTCAAAACGAATGGAATTCACTCCCAAATGGTGGTTTATGCTTAAATAACCCTTTTTTATCATAATAACACGTTTGAATTGAAAGGAACAGAAATATTCACTTGTCAAGTTTTTATGCGTGCAAAATGCTTTTCAGACCGAGAGAAGCACTTTTTGACCAACAATGTGACTCTGAACTTTCAATTTTGATATTGCTCAAAACTAATGGAATTCACTCCCAAATGGTGGTTTATGCTTAAATAACCCTTTTGTAAGCATAATAACACGTTTCCATTGAAAGAAACAGAAATATTCACATGTCAAGTTTTTATGCGTGCAAAATGCTTTTCAGAGCGAGAGAAGCACTTTTTGACCAACAATGTGATTTTTACCTTACAATGTTGATATTGCTCAAAACTAATGGAATTCACTCCCAAATGGTGGTTTATGCTTAAATAACCCTTTTGTATCATAATAACACGTTTGAATTGAAAGGAACAGAAATATTCACTTGTCAAGTTTTTATGCGTGCAAAATGCTTTTCAGAGCGAGAGAAGCACTTTTTGACCAACAATGTGATTCTGACCTTACAATGTTGATATTGCTCAAAACGAATGGAATTCACTCCCAAATGGTGGTTTATGCTTAAATAACCCTTTTGTATCATAATAACACGTTTGAATTGAAAGGAACAGAAATATTCACTTGTCAAGTTTTTATGCGTGCAAAATGCTTTTCAGAGCGAGAGAAGCACTTTTTGACCAACAATGTGATTCTGACCTTACAATGTTGATATTGCTCAAAACGAATGGAATTCACTCCCAAATGGTGGTTTATGCTTAAATAACCCTTTTGTATCATAATAACACGTTTGAATTGAAAGGAACAGAAATATTCACTTGTCAAGTTTTTATGCGTGCAAAATGCTTTTCAGAGCGAGAGAAGCACTTTTTGACCAACAATGTGATTCTGACCTTACAATGATGATATTGCTCAAAACGAATGGAATTCACTCCCAAATGGTGGTTTATGCTTAAATAACCCTTTTGTATCATAATAACACGTTTGAATTGAAAGGAACAGAAATATTCACTTGTCAAGTTTTTATGCGTGCAAAATGCTTTTCAGAGCGAGAGAAGCACTTTTTGAGCAACAATGTGATTTTTACCTTACAATGTTGATATTGCTCAAAACGAATGGAATTCACTCCCAAATGGTGGTTTATGCTTAAATAACCCTTTTGTAAGCATAATAACACGTTTCCATTGAAAGGAAAAGAAATATTCACTTGTCAAGTTTTTATGCGTGCAAAATGCTTTTCAGAGCGAGAGAAGCACTTTTTGACCAACAATGTGATTCTGACCTTACAATGTTGATATTGCTCAAAACGAATGGAATTCACTCCCAAATGGTGGTTTATGCTTAAATAACCCTTTTGTATCATAATAACACGTTTGAATTGAAAGGAACAGAAATATTCACTTGTCAAGTTTTTATGCGTGCAAAATGCTTTTCAGAGCGAGAGAAGCACTTTTTGACCAACAATGTGATTTTTACCTTACAATGTTGATATTGCTCAAAACTAATGGAATTCACTCCCAAATGGTGGTTTATGCTTAAATAACCCTTTTGTATCATAATAACACGTTTGAATTGAAAGGAACAGAAATATTCACTTGTCAAGTTTTTATGCGTGCAAAATGCTTTTCAGAGCGAGAGAAGCACTTTTTGACCAACAATGTGATTCTGACCTTACAATGTTGATATTGCTCAAAACGAATGGAATTCACTCCAAAATGGTGGTTTATGCTTAAATAACCCTTTTGTATCATAATAACACGTTTGAATTGAAAGGAACAGAAATATTCACTTGTCAAGTTTTTATGCGTGCAAAATGCTTTTCAGAGCGAGAGAAGCACTTTTTGACCAACAATGTGATTTTTACCTTACAATGTTGATATTGCTCAAAACGAATGGAATTCACTCCCAAATGGTTGTTTATGCTTAAATAACCCTTTTGTAAGCATAATAACACGTTTCCATTGAAAGGAACAGAAATATTCACTTGTCAAGTTTTTATGCGTGCAAAATGCTTTTCAGAGCGAGAGAAGCACTTTTTGACCAACAATGTGATTCTGACCTTACAATGTTGATATTGCTCAAAACGAATGGAATTCACTCCCAAATGGTGGTTTATGCTTAAATAACCCTTTTGTATCATAATAACACGTTTGAATTGAAAGGAACAGAAATATTCACTTGTCAAGTTTTTATGCGTGCAAAATGCTTTTCAGAGCAAGAGAAGCACTTTTTGACCAACAATGTGACTCTGACCTTTCAATTTTGATATTGCTCAAAACTAATGGAATTCACTCCCAAATGGTGGTTTATGCTTAAATAACCCTTTTGTAAGCATAATAACACGTTTCCATTGAAAGAAACAGAAATATTCACATGTCAAGTTTTTATGCGTGCAAAATGCTTTTCAGAGCGAGGGAAGCACTTTTTGACCAACAATGTGATTTTTACCTTACAATGTTGATATTGCTCAAAACTAATGGAATTCACTCCCAAATGGTGGTTTATGCTTAAATAACCCTTTTGTATCATAATAACACGTTTGAATTGAAAGGAACAGAAATATTCACTTGTCAAGTTTTTATGCGTGCAAAATGCTTTTCAGAGCGAGAGAAGCACTTTTTGACCAACAATGTGATTCTGACCTTACAATGTTGATATTGCTCAAAACGAATGGAATTCACTCCCAAATGGTGGTTTATGCTTAAATAACCCTTTTGTATCATAATAACACGTTTGAATTGAAAGGAACAGAAATATTCACTTGTCAAGTTTTTATGCGTGCAAAATGCTTTTCAGAGCGAGAGAAGCACTTTTTGACCAACAATGTGATTCTGACCTTACAATGTTGATATTGCTCAAAACGAATGGAATTCATTCCCAAATGGTGGTTTATGCTTAAATAACCCTTTTGTATCATAATAACACGTTTGAATTGAAAGGAACAGAAATATTCACTTGTCAAGTTTTAATGCGTGCAAAATGCTTTTCAGAGCGAGAGAAGCACTTTTTGACCAACAATGTGATTCTGACCTTACAATGTTGATATTGCTCAAAACGAATGGAATTCACTCCCAAATGGTGGTTTATGCTTAAATAACCCTTTTGTATCATAATAACACGTTTGAATTGAAAGGAACAGAAATATTCACATGTCAAGTTTTTATGCGTGCAAAATGCTTTTCAGAGCGAGAGAAGCACTTTTTGACCAACAATGTGATTCTGACCTTACAATGTTGATATTGCTCCAAACTAATGGAATTCACTCCCAAATAGTGGTCTATGCTTAAATAACCCTTTTGTAAGCATAATAAAACGTTTCCATTGAAAGTAAAATAAATATTCACTTTTCTAGTTTTTATGTGTGCAAAATGCTTTTCAGAGCGAGAGAAGCACTTTTTGACCAACAATGTGATTCTGACCTTTGAATGTTGATATTGCTCAAAACTAATGGAATTCACTCCCAAATGGTTGTTTATGCTTAAATAACCCGTTTGTATGCATAATAACACGTTTGAATTGAAAGAAACAGAAATATTCACTTGTCAAGTTTTTATGCGTGCAAAATGCTTTTCAGAGCGAGAGAAGCACTTTTTGACCAACAATGTGATTTTTACCTTACAATGTTGATATTGCTCAAAACTAATGGAATTCACTCCCAAATGGTGGTTTATGCTTAAATAACCCTTTTGTATCATAATAACACGTTTGAATTGAAAGGAACAGAAATATTCACTTGTCAAGTTTTTATGCGTGCAAAATGCTTTTCAGAGCGAGAGAAGCACTTTTTGACCAACAATGTGATTCTGACCTTACAATGTTGATATTGCTCAAAACGAATGGAATTCACTCCCAAATGGTGGTTTATGCTTAAATAACCCTTTTGTATCATAATAACACGTTTGAATTGAAAGGAACAGAAATATTCACTTGTCAAGTTTTTATGCGTGCAAAATGCTTTTCAGAGCGAGAGAAGCACTTTTTGACCAACAATGTGATTCTGACCTTACAATGTTGATATTGCTCAAAACGAATGGAATTCACTCCCAAATGGTGGTTTATGCTTAAATAACCCTTTTGTATCATAATAACACGTTTGAATTGAAAGGAACAGAAATATTCACTTGTCAAGTTTTTATGCGTGCAAAATGCTTTTCAGAGCGAGAGAAGCACTTTTTGACCAACAATGTGATTCTGACATTACAATGTTGATATTGCTCAAAACGAATGGAATTCACTCCCAAATGGTGGTTTATGCTTAAATAACCCTTTTGTATCATAATAACACGTTTGAATTGAAAGGAACAGAAATATTCACTTGTCAAGTTTTTATGCGTGCAAAATGCTTTTCAGAGCGAGAGAAGCACTTTTTGACCAACAATGTGATTCTGACATTACAATGTTGATATTGCTCAAAACGAATGGAATTCACTCCCAAATGGTGGTTTATGCTTAAATAACCCTTTTGTATCATAATAACACGTTTGAATTGAAAGGAACAGAAATATTCACTTGTCAAGTTTTTATGCGTGCAAAATGCTTTTCAGAGCGAGAGAAGCACTTTTTGACCAACAATGTGACTCTGACCTTTCAATTTTGATATTGCTCAAAACTAATGGAATTCACTCCCAAATGGTGGTTTATGCTTAAAAAACCCTTTTGTAAGCATAATAACACGTTTCCATTGAAAGAAACAGAAATATTCACATGTCAAGTTTTTATGCGTGCAAAATGCTTTTCAGAGCGAGAGAAGCACTTTTTGACCAACAATGTGATTTTTACCTTACAATGTTGATATTGCTCAAAACTAATGGAATTCACTCCCAAATGGTGGTTTATGCTTAAATAACCCTTTTGTATCATAATAACACGTTTGAATTGAAAGGAACAGAAATATTCACTTGTCAAGTTTTTATGCGTGCAAAATGCTTTTCAGAGCGAGAGAAGCACTTTTGGACCAACAATGTGATTCTGACCTTACAATGTTGATATTGCTCAAAACGAATGGAATTCACTCCCAAATGGTGGTTTATGCTTAAATAACCCTTTTGTATCATAATAACACGTTTGAATTGAAAGGAACAGAAATATTCACTTGTCAAGTTTTTATGCGTGCAAAATGCTTTTCAGAGCGAGAGAAGCACTTTTTGACCAACAATGTGATTTTTACCTTACAATGTTGATATTGCTCAAAACTAATGGAATTCACTCCCAAATGGTGGTTTATGCTTAAATAACCCTTTTGTATCATAATAACACGTTTGAATTGAAAGGAACAGAAATATTCACTTGTCAAGTTTTTATGCGTGCAAAATGCTTCTCAGAGCGAGAGAAGCACTTTTTGACCAACAATGTGATTCTGACCTTACAATGTTGATATTGCTCAAAACGAATGGAATTCACTCCAAAATGGTGGTTTATGCTTAAATAACCCTTTTGTATCATAATAACACGTTTGAATTGAAAGGAACAGAAATATTCACTTGTCAAGTTTTTATGCGTGCAAAATGCTTTTCAGAGCGAGAGAAGCACTTTTTGACCAACAATGTGATTTTTACCTTACAATGTTGATATTGCTCAAAACTAATGGAATTCACTCCCAAATGGTGGTTTATGCTTAAATAACCCTTTTGTATCATAATAACACGTTTGAATTGAAAGGAACAGAAATATTCACTTGTCAAGTTTTTATGCGTGCAAAATGCTTTTCAGAGCGAGAGAAGCACTTTTTGACCAACAATGTGATTCTGACCTTACAATGTTGATATTGCTCAAAACGAATGGAATTCACTCCCAAATGGTGGTTTATGCTTAAATAACCCTTTTGTATCATAATAACACGTTTGAATTGAAAGGAACAGAAATATTCACTTGTCAAGTTTTTATGCGTGCAAAATGCTTTTCAGAGCGAGAGAAGCACTTTTTGACCAACAATGTGATTTTTACCTTACAATGTTGATATTGCTCAAAACTAATGGAATTCACTCCCAAATGGTGGTTTATGCTTAAATAACCCTTTTGTATCATAATAACACGTTTGAATTGAAAGGAACAGAAATATTCACTTGTCAAGTTTTTATGCGTGCAAAATGCTTTTCAGAGCGAGAGAAGCACTTTTTGACCAACAATGTGATTCTGACCTTACAATGTTGATATTGCTCAAAACGAATGGAATTCACTCCAAAATGGTGGTTTATGCTTAAATAACCCTTTTGTATCATAATAACACGTTTGAATTGAAAGGAACAGAAATATTCACTTGTCAAGTTTTTATGCGTGCAAAATGCTTTTCAGAGCGAGAGAAGCACTTTTTGACCAACAATGTGATTTTTACCTTACAATGTTGATATTGCTCAAAACGAATGGAATTCACTCCCAAATGGTGGTTTATGCTTAAATAACCCTTTTGTAAGCATAATAACACGTTTCCATTGAAAGGAACAGAAATATTCACTTGTCAAGTTTTTATGCGTGCAAAATGCTTTTCAGAGCGAGAGAAGCACTTTTTGACCAACAATGTGATTCTGACCTTACAATGTTGATATTGCTCAAAACGAATGGAATTCACTCCCAAATGGTGGTTTATGCTTAAATAACCCTTTTGTATCATAATAACACGTTTGAATTGAAAGGAACAGAAATATTCACTTGTCAAGTTTTTATGCGTGCAAATTGCTTTTCAGAGCGAGAGAAGCACTTTTTGACCAACAATGTGATTCTGACCTTACAATGTTGATATTGCTCAAAACTAATGGAATTCACTCCCAAATTGTGGTTTATGCTTAAATAACCCTTTTGTATCATAATAACACGTTTGAATTGAAAGGAACAGAAATATTCACATGTCAAGTTTTTATGCGTGCAAAATGCTTTTCAGAGCGAGAGAAGCACTTTTTGACCAACAATGTGATTTTTACCTTACAATGTTGATATTGCTCAAAACTAATGGAATTCACTCCCAAATGGTGGTTTATGCTTAAATAACCCTTTTGTATCATAATAACACGTTTGAATTGAAAGGAACAGAAATATTCACTTGTCAAGTTTTTATGCGTGCAAAATGCTTTTCAGAGCGAGAGAAGCACTTTTTGACCAACAATGTGATTCTGACCTTACAATGTTGATATTGCTCAAAACGAATGGAATTCACTCCCAAATGGTGGTTTATGCTTAAATAACCCTTTTGTATCATAATAACACGTTTGAATTGAAAGGAACAGAAATATTCACTTGTCAAGTTTTTATGCGTGCAAATTGCTTTTCAGAGCGAGAGAAGCACTTTTTGACCAACAATGTGATTCTGACCTTACAATGTTGATATTGCTCAAAACGAATGGAATTCACTCCCAAATGGTGGTTTATGCTTAAATAACCCTTTTTTATCATAATAACACGTTTGAATTGAAAGGAACAGAAATATTCACTTGTCAAGTTTTTATGCGTGCAAAATGCTTTTCAGACCGAGAGAAGCACTTTTTGACCAACAATGTGACTCTGAACTTTCAATTTTGATATTGCTCAAAACTAATGGAATTCACTCCCAAATGGTGGTTTATGCTTAAATAACCCTTTTGTAAGCATAATAACACGTTTCCATTGAAAGAAACAGAAATATTCACATGTCAAGTTTTTATGCGTGCAAAATGCTTTTCAGAGCGAGAGAAGCACTTTTTGACCAACAATGTGATTTTTACCTTACAATGTTGATATTGCTCAAAACTAATGGAATTCACTCCCAAATGGTGGTTTATGCTTAAATAACCCTTTTGTATCATAATAACACGTTTGAATTGAAAGGAACAGAAATATTCACTTGTCAAGTTTTTATGCGTGCAAAATGCTTTTCAGAGCGAGAGAAGCACTTTTTGACCAACAATGTGATTCTGACCTTACAATGTTGATATTGCTCAAAACGAATGGAATTCACTCCCAAATGGTGGTTTATGCTTAAATAACCCTTTTGTATCATAATAACACGTTTGAATTGAAAGGAACAGAAATATTCACATGTCAAGTTTTTATGTGTGCAAAATGCTTTTCAGAGCGAGAGAAGCACTTTTTGACCAACAATGTGACTCTGACCTTTCAATTTTGATATTGCTCAAAACTAATGGAATTCACTCCCAAATGGTGGTTTATGCTTAAATAACCCTTTTGTAAGCATAATAACACGTTTCCATTGAAAGTAACAGAAATATTCACATGTCAAGTTTTTATGTGTGCAAAATGCTTTTCAGAGCGAGAGAAGCACTTTTTGACCAACAATGTGATTCTGACCTTTCAATTTTGATATTGCTCAAAACTAATGGAATTCACTCCCAAATGGTGGTTTATGCTTAAATAACCCTTTTGTAAGCATAATAACACGTTTCCATTGAAAGAAACAGAAATATTCACATGTCAAGTTTTTATGCGTGCAAAATGCTTTTCAGAGCGAGAGAAGCACTTTTTGACCAACAATGTGATTTTTACCTTACAATGTTGATATTGCTCAAAACTAATGGAATTCACTCCCAAATGGTGGTTTATGCTTAAATAACACTTTTGTATCATAATAACACGTTTGAATTGAAAGGAACAGAAATATTCACTTGTCAAGTTTTTATGCGTGCAAAATGCTTTTCAGAGCGAGAGAAGCACTTTTTGACCAACAATGTGATTCTGACCTTACAATGTTGATATTGCTCAAAACGAATGGAATTCACTCCCAAATGGTGGTTTATGCTTAAATAACCCTTTTGTATCATAATAACACGTTTGAATTGAAAGGAACAGAAATATTCACTTGTCAAGTTTTTATGCGTGCAAATTGCTTTTCAGAGCGAGAGAAGCACTTTTTGACCAACAATGTGATTCTGACCTTACAATGTTGATATTGCTCAAAACGAATGGAATTCACTCCCAAATGGTGGTTTATGCTTAAATAACCCTTTTTTATCATAATAACACGTTTGAATTGAAAGGAACAGAAATATTCACTTGTCAAGTTTTTATGCGTGCAAAATGCTTTTCAGAGCAAGAGAAGCACTTTTTGACCAACAATGTGACTCTGACCTTTCAATTTTGATATTGCTCAAAACTAATGGAATTCACTCCCAAATGGTGGTTTATGCTTAAATAACCCTTTTGTAAGCATAATAACACGTTTCCATTGAAAGAAACAGAAATATTCACATGTCAAGTTTTTATGCGTGCAAAACGCTTTTCAGAGCGAGAGAAGCACTTTTTGACCAACAATGTGATTTTTACCTTACAATGTTGATATTGCTCAAAACTAATGGAATTCACTCCCAAATGGTGGTTTATGCTTAAATAACCCTTTTGTATCATAATAACACGTTTGAATTGAAAGGAACAGAAATATTCACTTGTCAAGTTTTTATGCGTGCAAAATGCTTTTCAGAGCGAGAGAAGCACTTTTTGACCAACAATGTGATTCTGACCTTACAATGTTGATATTGCTCAAAACGAATGGAATTCACTCCCAAATGGTGGTTTATGCTTAAATAACCCTTTTGTATCATAATAACACGTTTGAATTGAAAGGAACAGAAATATTCACTTGTCAAGTTTTTATGCGTGCAAAATGCTTTTCAGAGCGAGAGAAGCACTTTTTGACCAACAATGTGATTCTGACCTTACAATGTTGATATTGCTCAAAACGAATGGAATTCACTCCCAAATGGTGGTTTATGCTTAAATAACCCTTTTGTATCATAATAACACGTTTGAATTGAAAGGAACAGAAATATTCACTTGTCAAGTTTTAATGCGTGCAAAATGCTTTTCAGAGCGAGAGAAGCACTTTTTGACCAACAATGTGATTCTGACCTTACAATGTTGATATTGCTCAAAACGAATGGAATTCACTCCCAAATGGTGGTTTATGCTTAAATAACCCTTTTGTAAGCATAATAACACGTTTGAATTGAAAGAAACAGAAATATTCACATGTCAAGTTTTTATGCGTGCAAAATGCTTTTCAGAGCGAGAGAAGCACTTTTTGACCAACAATGTGATTTTTACCTTACAATGTTGATATTGCTCAAAACTAATGGAATTCACTCCCAAATGGTGGTTTATGCTTAAATAACCCTTTTGTAAGCATAATAACACGTTTCCATTGAAAGTAACAGAAATATTCACGTTTCTAGTTTTTATGTGTGCAAAATGCTTTTCAGAGCGAGAGAAGCACTTTTTGACCAACAATGTGATTCTGACCTTACAATGTTGATATTGCTCAAAACTAATGGAATTCACTCCCAAATGGTGGTTTATGCTTAAATAACCCTTTTGTATCATAATAACACGTTTGAATTGAAAGGAACAGAAATATTCACTTGTCAAGTTTTTATGCGTGCAAAATGCTTTTCAGAGCGAGAGAAGCACTTTTTGACCAACAATGTGACTCTGACCTTTCAATTTTGATATTGCTCAAAACTAATGGAATTCATTCCCAAATGGTGGTTTATGCTTAAATAACCCTTTTGTAAGCATAATAACACGTTTGAATTGAAAGAAACAGAAATATTCACATGTCAAGTTTTTATGTGTGCAAAATGCTTTTCAGAGCGAGAGAAGCACTTTTTGACCAACAATGTGATTTTTACCTTTCAATTTTGATATTGCTCAAAACTAATGGAATTCACTCCCAAATGGTGGTTTATGCTTAAATAACCCTTTTGTAAGCATAATAACACGTTTCCATTGAAAGAAACAGAAATATTCACATGTCAAGTTTTTATGCGTGCAAAATGCTTTTCAGAGCGAGAGAAGCACTTTTTGACCAACAATGTGATTTTTACCTTACAATGTTGATATTGCTCAAAACTAATGGAATTCACTCCCAAATGGTGGTTTATGCTTAAATAACCCTTTTGTATCATAATAACACGTTTGAATTGAAAGGAACAGAAATATTCACTTGTCAAGTTTTTATGCGTGCAAAATGCTTTTCAGAGCGAGAGAAGCACTTTTTGACCAACAATGTGATTCTGACCTTACAATGTTGATATTGCTCAAAACGAATGGAATTCACTCCCAAATGGTGGTTTATGCTTAAATAACCCTTTTGTATCATAATAACACGTTTGAATTGAAAGGAACAGAAATATTCACTTGTCAAGTTTTTATGCGTGCAAATTGCTTTTCAGAGCGAGAGAAGCACTTTTTGACCAACAATGTGATTCTGACCTTACAATGTTGATATTGCTCAAAACGAATGGAATTCACTCCCAAATGGTGGTTTATGCTTAAATAACCCTTTTGTATCATAATAACACGTTTGAATTGAAAGGAACAGAAATATTCACTTGTCAAGTTTTTATGCGTGCAAAATGCTTTTCAGAGCGAGAGAAGCACTTTTTGACCAACAATGTGATTCTGACCTTACAATGTTGATATTGCTCAAAACGAATGGAATTCACTCCCAAATGGTGGTTTATGCTTAAATAACCCTTTTGTATCATAATAACACGTTTGAATTGAAAGGAACAGAAATATTCACATGTCAAGTTTTTATGTGTGCAAAATGCTTTTCAGAGCGAGAGAAGCACTTTTTGACCAACAATGTGACTCTGACCTTTCAATTTTGATATTGCTCAAAACTAATGGAATTCACTCCCAAATGGTGGTTTATGCTTAAATAACCCTTTTGTAAGCATAATAACACGTTTCCATTGAAAGTAACAGAAATATTCACATGTCAAGTTTTTATGTGTGCAAAATGCTTTTCAGAGCGAGAGAAGCACTTTTTGACCAACAATGTGATTCTGACCTTTCAATTTTGATATTGCTCAAAACTAATGGAATTCACTCCCAAATGGTGGTTTATGCTTAAATAACCCTTTTGTAAGCATAATAACACGTTTCCATTGAAAGAAACAGAAATATTCACATGTCAAGTTTTTATGCGTGCAAAATGCTTTTCAGAGCGAGAGAAGCACTTTTTGACCAACAATGTGATTTTTACCTTACAATGTTGATATTGCTCAAAACTAATGGAATTCACTCCCAAATGGTGGTTTATGCTTAAATAACCCTTTTGTATCATAATAACACGTTTGAATTGAAAGGAACAGAAATATTCACTTGTCAAGTTTTTATGCGTGCAAAATGCTTTTCAGAGCGAGAGAAGCACTTTTTGACCAACAATGTGATTCTGACCTTACAATGTTGATATTGCTCAAAACGAATGGAATTCACTCCCAAATGGTGGTTTATGCTTAAATAACCCTTTTGTATCATAATAACACGTTTGAATTGAAAGGAACAGAAATATTCACTTGTCAAGTTTTTATGCGTGCAAATTGCTTTTCAGAGCGAGAGAAGCACTTTTTGACCAACAATGTGATTCTGACCTTACAATGTTGATATTGCTCAAAACGAATGGAATTCACTCCCAAATGGTGGTTTATGCTTAAATAACCCTTTTTTATCATAATAACACGTTTGAATTGAAAGGAACAGAAATATTCACTTGTCAAGTTTTTATGCGTGCAAAATGCTTTTCAGAGCAAGAGAAGCACTTTTTGACCAACAATGTGACTCTGACCTTTCAATTTTGATATTGCTCAAAACTAATGGAATTCACTCCCAAATGGTGGTTTATGCTTAAATAACCCTTTTGTAAGCATAATAACACGTTTCCATTGAAAGAAACAGAAATATTCACATGTCAAGTTTTTATGCGTGCAAAACGCTTTTCAGAGCGAGAGAAGCACTTTTTGACCAACAATGTGATTTTTACCTTACAATGTTGATATTGCTCAAAACGAATGGAATTCACTCCCAAATGGTGGTTTATGCTTAAATAACCCTTTTGTATCATAATAACACGTTTGAATTGAAAGGAACAGAAATATTCACTTGTCAAGTTTTTATGCGTGCAAAATGCTTTTCAGAGCGAGAGAAGCACTTTTTGACCAACAATGTGATTCTGACCTTACAATGTTGATATTGCTCAAAACGAATGGAATTCACTCCCAAATGGTGGTTTATGCTTAAATAACCCTTTTGTATCATAATAACACGTTTGAATTGAAAGGAACAGAAATATTCACTTGTCAAGTTTTTATGCGTGCAAAATGCTTTTCAGAGCGAGAGAAGCACTTTTTGACCAACAATGTGATTCTGACCTTACAATGTTGATATTGCTCAAAACTAATGGAATTCACTCCCAAATGGTGGTTTATGCTTAAATAACCCTTTTGTATCATAATAACACGTTTGAATTGAAAGGAACAGAAATATTCACTTGTCAAGTTTTAATGCGTGCAAAATGCTTTTCAGAGCGAGAGAAGCACTTTTTGACCAACAATGTGATTCTGACCTTACAATGTTGATATTGCTCAAAACGAATGGAATTCACTCCCAAATGGTGGTTTATGCTTAAATAACCCTTTTGTATCATAATAACACGTTTGAATTGAAAGGAACAGAAATATTCACTTGTCAAGTTTTTATGCGTGCAAAATGCTTTTCAGAGCGAGAGAAGCACTTTTTGACCAACAATGTGACTCTGACCTTTCAATTTTGATATTGCTCAAAACAAATGGAATTCACTCCCAAATGGTGGTTTATGCTTAAATAACCCTTTTGTAAGCATAATAACACGTTTGAATTGAAAGAAACAGAAATATTCACATGTCAAGTTTTTATGCGTGCAAAATGCTTTTCAGAGCGAGAGAAGCACTTTTTGACCAACAATGTGATTTTTACCTTACAATGTTGATATTGCTCAAAACTAATGGAATTCACTCCCAAATGGTGGTTTATGCTTAAATAACCCTTTTGTAAGCATAATAACACGTTTCCATTGAAAGTAACAGAAATATTCACGTTTCTAGTTTTTATGTGTGCAAAATGCTTTTCAGAGCGAGAGAAGCACTTTTTGACCAACAATGTGATTCTGACCTTACAATGTTGATATTGCTCAAAACTAATGGAATTCACTCCAAAATGGTGGTTTATGCTTAAATAACCCTTTTGTATCATAATAACACGTTTGAATTGAAAGGAACAGAAATATTCACTTGTCAAGTTTTTATGCGTGCAAAATGCTTTTCAGAGCGAGAGAAGCACTTTTTGACCAACAATGTGACTCTGACCTTTCAATTTTGATATTGCTCAAAACTAATGGAATTCATTCCCAAATGGTGGTTTATGCTTAAATAACCCTTTTGTAAGCATAATAACACGTTTGAATTGAAAGAAACAGAAATATTCACATGTCAAGTTTTTATGTGTGCAAAATGCTTTTCAGAGCGAGAGAAGCACTTTTTGACCAACAATGTGATTTTTACCTTTCAATTTTGATATTGCTCAAAACTAATGGAATTCACTCCCAAATGGTGGTTTATGCTTAAATAACCCTTTTGTAAGCATAATAACACGTTTCCATTGAAAGAAACAGAAATATTCACATGTCAAGTTTTTATGCGTGCAAAATGCTTTTCAGAGCGAGAGAAGCACTTTTTGACCAACAATGTGATTTTTACCTTACAATGTTGATATTGCTCAAAACTAATGGAATTCACTCCCAAATGGTGGTTTATGCTTAAATAACCCTTTTGTATCATAATAACACGTTTGAATTGAAAGGAACAGAAATATTCACTTGTCAAGTTTTTATGCGTGCAAAATGCTTTTCAGAGCGAGAGAAGCACTTTTTGACCAACAATGTGATTCTGACCTTACAATGTTGATATTGCTCAAAACGAATGGAATTCACTCCCAAATGGTGGTTTATGCTTAAATAACCCTTTTGTATCATAATAACACGTTTGAATTGAAAGGAACAGAAATATTCACTTGTCAAGTTTTTATGCGTGCAAATTGCTTTTCAGAGCGAGAGAAGCACTTTTTGACCAACAATGTGATTCTGACCTTACAATGTTGATATTGCTCAAAACGAATGGAATTCACTCCCAAATGGTGGTTTATGCTTAAATAACCCTTTTGTATCATAATAACACGTTTGAATTGAAAGGAACAGAAATATTCACTTGTCAAGTTTTTATGCGTGCAAAATGCTTTTCAGAGCGAGAGAAGCACTTTTTGACCAACAATGTGATTCTGACCTTACAATGTTGATATTGCTCAAAACGAATGGAATTCACTCCCAAATGGTGGTTTTTGCTTAAATAACCCTTTTGTATCATAATAACACGTTTGAATTGAAAGGAACAGAAATATTCACTTGTCAAGTTTTTATGCGTGCAAAATGCTTTTCAGAGCGAGAGAAGCACTTTTTGACCAACAATGTGACTCTGACCTTTCAATTTTGATATTGCTCAAAACTAATGGAATTCACTCCCAAATGGTGGTTTATGCTTAAATAACCCTTTTGTAAGCATAATAACACGTTTCCATTGAAAGAAACAGAAATATTCACATGTCAAGTTTTTATGCGTGCAAAATGCTTTTCAGAGCGAGAGAAGCACTTTTTGACCAACAATGTGATTCTGACCTTACAATGTTGATATTGCTCTAAACTAATGGAATTCACTCCCAAATGGTGGTTTATGCTTAAATAACCCTTTTGTAAGCATTATAACACGTTTGCATTGAAAGGAACAGAAATATTCACTTTTCTAGTTTTTATGTCTGCAAAATGCATTTCAGAGCGAGAGAAGCACTTTTTGACCAACAATGTGATTATGACCTTACAATGTTGATATTGCTCAAAACTAATGGAATTCACTCCCAAATGGTGGTCTATGCTTAAATAACCCTTTTGTATGCATAATAACACGTTTGAATTGAAAGTAACAGAAATATTCACTTTTCTAGTTTTTATGTGTGCAAAATGCTTTTCAGAGCGAGAGAAGCACTTTTTGACCAACAATGTGATTCTGACCTTTGAATGTTGATATTGCTCAAAACTAATGGAATTCACTCCCAAATGGTTGTTTATGCTTAAATAACCCGTTTGTATGCATAATAACACGTTTGAATTGAAAGAAACAGAAATATTCACTTGTCAAGTTTTTATGCGTGCAAAATGCTTTTCAGAGCGAGAGAAGCACTTTTTGACCAACAATGTGATTCTGACCTTACAATGTTGATATTGCTCAAAACGAATGGAATTCACTCCCAAATGGTGGTTTATGCTTAAATAACCCTTTTGTAAGCATAATAACACGTTTGCATTGAAAGGAACAGAAATATTCACTTTTTTTGTTTTTATGTCTGCAAAATGCTTTTCAGAGCGAGAGAAGCACTTTTTGACCAACAATGTGATTATGACCTTACAATGTTGATATTGCTCAAAACTAATGGAATTCACTCCCAAATGGTGGTTTATGCTTAAATAACCCTTTTGTAAGCATAATAACACGTTTGCATTGAAAGGAACGGAAATATTCACTTGTCATGTTTTTATGCGTGCAAAATGCTTTTCAGAGCGAGAGAAGCACTTTTTGAGCAACAATGCGATACTGACCTTACAATGTTGATATTGCTCAAAACGAATGGAATTCACTCCCAAATGGTGGTTTATGCCTAAATAACCCTTTTGTAAGCATAATAACAGGTTTGAATTGAAAGGAACAGAAATATTCACTTGTCAAGTTTTTATGCGTGCAAAATGCTTTTCAGAGCGAGAGAAGCACTTTTTGACCAACAATGTGATTCTGACCTTACAATGTTGATATTGCTCCAAACTAATGGAATTCACTCCCAAATGGTGGTCTATGCTTAAATAACCCTTTTGTAAGCATAATAAAACGTTTCCATTGAAAGTACAATAAATATTCACTTTTCTAGTTTTTATGTGTGCAAAATGCTTTTCAGAGCGAGAGAAGCACTTTTTGACCAACAATGTGATTCTGACCTTTGAATGTTGATATTGCTCAAAACTAATGGAATTCACTCCCAAATGGTTGTTTATGCTTAAATAACCCGTTTGTATGCATAATAACACGTTTGAATTGAAAGAAACAGAAATATTCACTTGTCAAGTTTTTATGCGTGCAAAATGCTTTTCAGAGCGAGAGAAGCACTTTTTGACCAACAATGTGATTCTGACCTTACAATGTTGATATTGCTCAAAACGAATGGAATTCACTCCCAAATGGTGGTTTATGCTTAAATAACCCTTTTGTAAGCATAAAAACACGTTTGAATTGAAATACACAGAAATATTCACTAGTCAAGTTTTTATGCGTGCAAAATGCTTTTCAGAGCGAGAGAAGCAGTTTTTGACCAACAATGTGATTCTGACCTTACAATGTTGATATTGCTCAAAACGAATGGAATTCACTTTCAAATGGTGGTTTATGCTTCAATAACCCTTTTGTAAGCATAATAACACGTTTCCATTGAAAGTAACAGAAATATTCACTTGTCAAGTTTTTATGCGTGCAAAATGCTTTTCAGAGCGAGAGAAGCACTTTTTGACCAACAATTTGATTCTGACCTTTGAATGTTGATTTTGCACAAAACTAATGGATTTCACTCCCAAATGGTGGTTTATGCTTAAATAACCCTTTTGTACGCATTATGACACGTTTGCATTGAAAGTAACAGAAATATTCACTTTTTTAGTTTTTATGTCTGCAAAATGCTTTTCAGAGCGAGAGAAGCACTTTTTGACCAACAATGTGATTATGACCTTACAATGTTGATATTGCTCAAAACTAATGGAATTCACTCCCAAATGGTGGTTTATGCTTAAATAACCCTTTTGTAAGCATAATAACACGTTTGCATTGAAAGGAACGGAAATATTCACTTGTCATGTTTTTATGCGTGCAAAATGCTTTTCAGAGCGAGAGAAGCACTTTTTGAGCAACAATGCGATACTGACCTTACAATGTTGATATTGCTCAAAACGAATGGAATTCACTCCCAAATGGTGGTTTATGCCTAAATAACCCTTTTGTAAGCATAATAACAGGTTTGAATTGAAAGGAACAGAAATATTCACTTGTCAAGTTTTTATGCGTGCAAAATGCTTTTCAGAGCGAGAGAAGCACTTTTTGACCAACAATGTTATTCTGACCTTACAATGTTGATATTGCTCAAAACTAATGGAATTGACTCCCAAATGGTGGTTTATGCTTAAATAACCCCTTTGTAAGCATAATAACACGTTTGCATTGAAAGGAACAGAAATATTCACTTGTCATGTTTTTATGCGTGCAAAATGCTTTTCAGAGCGAGAGAAGCACTTTTTGACCAACAATGTGATTCTGACCTTTCAATGTTGAAATTGCTCAAAACTTATGGAATTCACTCCCAAATGGTGGTTTATGCTTAAATAACCCTTTTGTAAGCATAATAACACGTTTGCATTAAAAGGAACAGAACTATTCACTTGTCAAGTTTTTATGCTTGCAAAATGCTTTTCAGAGCGAGAGAAGCACTTTTTGACCAACAATGTGATTCTGACCTTACAATGTTGATATTGCTCTAAACTAATGGAATTCACTCCCAAATGGTGGTTTATGCTTAAATAACCCTTTTGTAAGCATTATAACACGTTTGCATTGAAAGGAACAGAAATATTCACTTTTCTAGTTTTTATGTCTGCAAAATGCTTTTCAGAGCGAGAGAAGCACTTTTTGACCAACAATGTGATTATGACCTTACAATGTGATATTGCTCAAAACTAATGGAATTCACTCCCAAATGGTGGTCTATGCTTAAATAACCCTTTTGTATGCATAATAACACGTTTGAATTGAAAGTAACAGAAATATTCACTTTTCTAGTTTTTATGTGTGCAAAATGCTTTTCAGAGCGAGAGAAGCACTTTTTGACCAACAATGTGATTCTGACCTTTGAATGTTGATATTGCTCAAAACTAATGGAATTCAATCCCAAATGGTTGTTTATGCTTAAATATGACCAACATAATAACACGTTTGAATTGAAAGAAACAGAAATATTCACTTGTCAAGTTTTTATGCGTGCAAAATGCTTTTCAGAGCGAGAGAAGCACTTTTTGACCAACAATGTGATTCTGACCTTACAATGTTGATATTGCTCAAAACGAATGGAATTCACTCCCAAATGGTGGTTTATGCTTAAATAACCCTTTTGTAAGCATAAAAACACGTTTGAATTGAAATACACAGAAATATTCACTTGTCAAGTTTTTATGCGTGCAAAATGCTTTTCAGAGCGAGAGAAGCAGTTTTTGACCAACAATGTGATTCTGACCTTAAAATGTTGATATTGCTCAAAACGAATGGAATTCACTTTCAAATGGTGGTTTATGCTTAAATAACCCTTTTGTAAGCACAATAACACGTTTCCATTGAAAGTAACAGAAATATTCACTTTTCTAGTTTTTATGTGTGCAAAATGCTTTTCAGAGCGAGAGAAGCACTTTTTGACCAACAATTTGATTCTGACCTTTGAATGTTGATATTGCTCAAAACTAATGGAATTCACTCCCAAATGGTGGTTTATGCTTAAATAACCCTTTTGTACGTATTATGACACGTTTGCATTGAAAGGAACAGAAATATTCACTTTTTTAGTTTTTATGTCTGCAAAATGCTTTTCAGAGCGAGAGAAGCACTTTTTGACCAACAATGTGATTATGACCTTACAATGTTGATATTGCTCAAAACTAATGGAATTCACTCCCAAATGGTGGTTTATGCTTAAATAACCCTTTTGTAAGCATAATAACACGTTTGCATTGAAAGGAACGGAAATATTCACTTGTCATGTTTTTATGCGTGCAAAATGCTTTTCAGAGCGAGAGAAGCACTTTTTGAGCAACAATGCGATACTGACCTTACAATGTTGATATTGCTCAAAAAGAATGGAATTCACTCCCAAATGGTGGTTTATGCCTAAATAACCCTTTTGTAAGCATAATAACAGGTTTGAATTGAAAGGAACAGAAATATTCACTTGTCAAGTTTTTATGCGTGCAAAATGCTTTTCAGAGCGAGAGAAGCACTTTTTGACCAACAATGTGATTCTGACCTTACAATGTTGATATTGCTCCAAACTAATGGAATTCACTCCCAAATGGTGGTCTATGCTTAAATAACCCTTTTGTAAGCATAATAAAACGTTTCCATTGAAAGTAAAATAAATATTCACTTTTCTAGTTTTTATGTGTGCAAAATGCTTTTCAGAGCGAGAGAAGCACTTTTTGACCAACAATGTGATTCTGACCTTTCAATGTTGAAATTGCTCAAAACTTATGGAATTCACTCCCAAATGGTGGTTTATGCTTAAATAACCCTTTTGTAAGCATAATAACACGTTTGCATTAAAAGGAACAGAACTATTCACTTGTCAAGTTTTTATGCTTGCAAAATGCTTTTCAGAGCGAGAGAAGCACTTTTTGACCAACAATGTGATTCTGACCTTACAATGTTGATATTGCTCTAAACTAATGGAATTCACTCCCAAATGGTGGTTTATGCTTAAATAACCCTTTTGTAAGCATTATAACACGTTTGCATTGAAAGGAACAGAAATATTCACTTTTCTAGTTTTTATGTCTGCAAAATGCTTTTCAGAGCGAGAGAAGCACTTTTTGACCAACAATGTGATTATGACCTTACAATGTTGATATTGCTCAAAACTAATGGAATTCACTCCCAAATGGTGGTCTATGCTTAAATAACCCTTTTGTATGCATAATAACACGTTTGAATTGAAAGTAACAGAAATATTCACTTTTCTAGTTTTTATGTGTGCAAAATGCTTTTCAGAGCGAGAGAAGCACTTTTTGACCAACAATGTGATTCTGACCTTTGAATGTTGATATTGCTCAAAACTAATGGAATTCAATCCCAAATGGTTGTTTATGCTTAAATATGACCAACATAATAACACGTTTGAATTGAAAGAAACAGAAATATTCACTTGTCAAGTTTTTATGCGTGCAAAATGCTTTTCAGAGCGAGAGAAGCACTTTTTGACCAACAATGTGATTCTGACCTTACAATGTTGATATTGCTCAAAACGAATGGAATTCACTCCCAAATGGTGGTTTATGCTTAAATAACCCTTTTGTAAGCATAAAAACACGTTTGAATTGAAATACACAGAAATATTCACTTGTCAAGTTTTTATGCGTGCAAAATGCTTTTCAGAGCGAGAGAAGCAGTTTTTGACCAACAATGTGATTCTGACCTTAAAATGTTGATATTGCTCAAAACGAATGGAATTCACTTTCAAATGGTGGTTTATGCTTAAATAACCCTTTTGTAAGCATAATAACACGTTTCCATTGAAAGTAACAGAAATATTCACTTTTCTAGTTTTTATGTGTGCAAAATGCTTTTCAGAGCGAGAGAAGCACTTTTTGACCAACAATTTGATTCTGACCTTTGAATGTTGATATTGCTCAAAACTAATGGAATTCACTCCCAAATGGTGGTTTATGCTTAAATAACCCTTTTGTACGTATTATGACACGTTTGCATTGAAAGGAACAGAAATATTCACTTTTTTAGTTTTTATGTCTGCAAAATGCTTTTCAGAGCGAGAGAAGCACTTTTTGACCAACAATGTGATTATGACCTTACAATGTTGATATTGCTCAAAACTAATGGAATTCACTCCCAAATGGTGGTTTATGCTTAAATAACCCTTTTGTAAGCATAATAACACGTTTGCATTGAAAGGAACGGAAATATTCACTTGTCATGTTTTTATGCGTGCAAAATGCTTTTCAGAGCGAGAGAAGCACTTTTTGAGCAACAATGCGATACTGACCTTACAATGTTGATATTGCTCAAAAAGAATGGAATTCACTCCCAAATGGTGGTTTATGCCTAAATAACCCTTTTGTAAGCATAATAACAGGTTTGAATTGAAAGGAACAGAAATATTCACTTGTCAAGTTTTTATGCGTGCAAAATGCTTTTCAGAGCGAGAGAAGCACTTTTTGACCAACAATGTGATTCTGACCTTACAATGTTGATATTGCTCCAAACTAATGGAATTCACTCCCAAATGGTGGTCTATGCTTAAATAACCCTTTTGTAAGCATAATAAAACGTTTCCATTGAAAGTAAAATAAATATTCACTTTTCTAGTTTTTATGTGTGCAAAATGCTTTTCAGAGCGAGAGAAGCACTTTTTGACCAACAATGTGATTCTGACCTTTGAATGTTGATATTGCTCAAAACTAATGGAATTCACTCCCAAATGGTTGTTTATGCTTAAATAACCCGTTTGTATGCATAATAACACGTTTGAATTGAAAGAAACAGAAATATTCACTTGTCAAGTTTTTATGCGTGCAAAATGCTTTTCAGAGCGAGAGAAGCACTTTTTGACCAACAATGTGATTCTGACCTTACAATGTTGATATTGCTCAAAACGAATGGAATTCACTCCAAATGGTGGTTTATGCTTAAATAACCCTTTTGTAAGCATAAAAACACGTTTGAATTGAAATACACAGAAATATTCACTTGTCAAGTTTTTATGCGTGCAAAATGCTTTTCAGAGCGAGAGAAGCAGTTTTTGACCAACAATGTGATTCTGACCTTAAAATGTTGATATTGCTCAAAACGAATGGAATTCACTTTCAAATGGTGGTTTATGCTTAAATAACCCTTTTGTAAGCATAATAACACGTTTCCATTGAAAGTAACAGAAATATTCACTTTTCTAGTTTTTATGTGTGCAAAATGCTTTTCAGAGCGAGAGAAGCACTTTTTGACCAACAATTTGATTCTGACCTTTGAATGTTGATATTGCTCAAAACTAATGGAATTCACTCCCAAATGGTGGTTTATGCTTAAATAACCCTTTTGTACGTATTATGACACGTTTGCATTGAAAGGAACAGAAATATTCACTTTTTTAGTTTTTATGTCTGCAAAATGCTTTTCAGAGCGAGAGAAGCACTTTTTGACCAACAATGTGATTATGACCTTACAATGTTGATATTGCTCAAAACTAATGGAATTCACTCCCAAATGGTGGTTTATGCTTAAATAACCCTTTTGTAAGCATAATAACACGTTTGCATTGAAAGGAACGGAAATATTCACTTGTCATGTTTTTATGCGTGCAAAATGCTTTTCAGAGCGAGAGAAGCACTTTTTGAGCAACAATGCGATACTGACCTTACAATGTTGATATTGCTCAAAAAGAATGGAATTCACTCCCAAATGGTGGTTTATGCCTAAATAACCCTTTTGTAAGCATAATAACAGGTTTGAATTGAAAGGAACAGAAATATTCACTTGTCAAGTTTTTATGCGTGCAAAATGCTTTTCAGAGCGAGAGAAGCACTTTTTGACCAACAATGTGATTCTGACCTTACAATGTTGATATTGCTCCAAACTAATGGAATTCACTCCCAAATGGTGGTCTATGCTTAAATAACCCTTTTGTAAGCATAATAAAACGTTTCCATTGAAAGTAAAATAAATATTCACTTTTCTAGTTTTTATGTGTGCAAAATGCTTTTCAGAGCGAGAGAAGCACTTTTTGACCAACAATGTGATTCTGACCTTTGAATGTTGATATTGCTCAAAACTAATGGAATTCACTCCCAAATGGTTGTTTATGCTTAAATAACCCGTTTGTATGCATAATAACACGTTTGAATTGAAAGAAACAGAAATATTCACTTGTCAAGTTTTTATGCGTGCAAAATGCTTTTCAGAGCGAGAGAAGCACTTTTTGACCAACAATGTGATTCTGACCTTACAATGTTGATATTGCTCAAAACGAATGGAATTCACTCCCAAATGGTGGTTTATGCTTAAATAACCCTTTTGTAAGCATAAAAACACGTTTGAATTGAAATACACAGAAATATTCACTAGTCAAGTTTTTATGCATGCAAAATGCTTTTCAGAGCGAGAGAAGCAGTTTTTGACCAACAATGTGATTCTGACCTTACAATGTTGATATTGCTCAAAACGAATGGAATTCACTTTCAAATGGTGGTTTATGCTTCAATAACCCTTTTGTAAGCATAATAACACGTTTCCATTGAAAGTAACAGAAATATTCACTTGTCAAGTTTTTATGCGTGCAAAATGCTTTTCAGAGCGAGAGAAGCACTTTTTGACCAACAATTTGATTCTCACCTTTGAATGTTGATATTGCACAAAACTAATGGATTTCACTCCCAAATGGTGGTTTATGCTTAAATAACCCTTTTGTACGCATTATGACACGTTTGCATTGAAAGTAACAGAAATATTCACTTTTTTAGTTTTTATGTCTGCAAAATGCTTTTCAGACCGAGAGAAGCACTTTTTGACAAACAATGTGATTATGACCTTACAATGTTGATATTGCTCAAAACTAATGGAATTCACTCCCAAATGGTGGTTTATGCTTAAATAACCCTTTTGTAAGCATAATAACACGTTTGCATTGAAAGGAACGGAAATATTCACTTGTCATGTTTTTATGCGTGCAAAATGCTTTTCAGAGCGAGAGAAGCACTTTTTGAGCAACAATGCGATACTGACCTTACAATGTTGATATTGCTCAAAACGAATGGAATTCACTCCCAAATGGTGGTTTATGCCTAAATAACCCTTTTGTAAGCATAATAACAGGTTTGAATTGAAAGGAACAGAAATATTCACTTGTCAAGTTTTTATGCGTGCAAAATGCTTTTCAGAGCGAGAGAAGCACTTTTTGACCAACAATGTTATTCTGACCTTACAATGTTGATATTGCTCAAAACTAATGGAATTGACTCCCAAATGGTGGTTTATGCTTAAATAACCCCTTTGTAAGCATAATAACACGTTTGCATTGAAAGGAACAGAAATATTCACTTGTCATGTTTTTATGCGTGCAAAATGCTTTTCAGAGCGAGAGAAGCACTTTTTGACCAACAATGTGATTCTGACCTTTCAATGTTGAAATTGCTCAAAACTTATGGAATTCACTCCCAAATGGTGGTTTATGCTTAAATAACCCTTTTGTAAGCATAATAACACGTTTGCATTAAAAGGAACAGAACTATTCACTTGTCAAGTTTTTTATGCTTGCAAAATGCTTTTCAGAGCGAGAGAAGCACTTTTTGACCAACAATGTGATTCTGACCTTACAATGTTGATATTGCTCTAAACTAATGGAATTCACTCCCAAATGGTGGTTTATGCTTAAATAACCCTTTTGTAAGCATTATAACACGTTTGCATTGAAAGGAACAGAAATATTCACTTTTCTAGTTTTTATGTCTGCAAAATGCTTTTCAGAGCGAGAGAAGCACTTTTTGACCAACAATGTGATTATGACCTTACAATGTTGATATTGCTCAAAACTAATGGAATTCACTCCCAAATGGTGGTCTATGCTTAAATAACCCTTTTGTATGCATAATAAAACGTTTGAATTGAAAGTAACAGAAATATTCACTTTTCTAGTTTTTATGTGTGCAAAATGCTTTTCAGAGCGAGAGAAGCACTTTTTGACCAACAATGTGATTCTGACCTTTGAATGTTGATATTGCTCAAAACTAATGGAATTCAATCCCAAATGGTTGTTTATGCTTAAATAACCCGTTTGTATGCATAATAACACGTTTGAATTGAAAGAAACAGAAATATTCACTTGTCAAGTTTTTATGCGTGCAAAATGCTTTTCAGAGCGAGAGAAGCACTTTTGACCAACAATGTGATTCTGACCTTACAATGTTGATATTGCTCAAAACGAATGGAATTCACTCCCAAATGGTGGTTTATGCTTAAATAACCCTTTTGTAAGCATAAAAACACGTTTGAATATAAATACACAGAAATATTCACTTGTCAAGTTTTTATGCGTGCAAAATGCTTTTCAGAGCGAGAGAAGCAGTTTTTGACCAACAATGTGATTCTGACCTTAAAATGTTGATATTGCTCAAAACGAATGGAATTCACTTTCAAATGGTGGTTTATGCTTAAATAACCCTTTTGTAAGCATAATAACACGTTTCCATTGAAAGTAACAGAAATATTCACTTTTCTAGTTTTTATGTGTGCAAAATGCTTTTCAGAGCGAGAGAAGCACTTTTTGACCAACAATTTGATTCTGACCTTTGAATGTTGATATTGCTCAAAACTAATGGAATTCACTCCCAAATGGTGGTTTATGCTTAAATAACCCTTTTGTACGCATTATGACACGTTTGCATTGAAAGGAACAGAAATATTCACTTTTTTAGTTTTTATGTCTGCAAAATGCTTTTCAGAGCGAGAGAAGCACTTTTTGACCAACAATGTGATTATGACCTTACAATGTTGATATTGCTCAAAACTAATGGAATTCACTCCCAAATGGTGGTTTATGCTTAAATAATCCTTTTGTAAGCATAATAACACGTTTGCATTGAAAGGAACGGAAATATTCACTTGTCATGTTTTTATGCGTGCAAAATGCTTTTCAGAGCGAGAGAAGCACTTTTTGAGCAACAATGCGATACTGACCTTACAATGTTGATATTGCTCAAAAAGAATGGAATTCACTCCCAAATGGTGGTTTATGCCTAAATAACCCTTTTGTAAGCATAATAACAGGTTTGAATTGAAAGGAACAGAAATATTCACTTGTCAAGTTTTTATGCGTGCAAAATGCTTTTCAGAGCGAGAGAAGCACTTTTTGACCAACAATGTGATTCTGACCTTACAATGTTGATATTGCTCCAAACTAATGGAATTCACTCCCAAATGGTGGTCTATGCTTAAATAACCCTTTTGTAAGCATAATAAAACGTTTCCATTGAAAGTAAAATAAATATTCACTTTTCTAGTTTTTATGTGTGCAAAATGCTTTTCAGAGCGAGAGAAGCACTTTTTGACCAACAATGTGATTCTGACCTTTGAATGTTGATATTGCTCAAAACTAATGGAATTCACTCCCAAATGGTTGTTTATGCTTAAATAACCCGTTTGTATGCATAATAACACGTTTGAATTGAAAGAAACAGAAATATTCACTTGTCAAGTTTTTATGCGTGCAAAATGCTTTTCAGAGCGAGAGAAGCACTTTTTGACCAACAATGTGATTCTGACCTTACAATGTTGATATTGCTCAAAACGAATGGAATTCACTCCCAAATGGTGGTTTATGCTTAAATAACCCTTTTGTAAGCATAAAAACACGTTTGAATTGAAATACACAGAAATATTCACTAGTCAAGTTTTTATGCGTGCAAAATGCTTTTCAGAGCGAGAGAAGCAGTTTTTGACCAACAATGTGATTCTGACCTTACAATGTTGATATTGCTCAAAACGAATGGAATTCACTCCCAAATGGTGGTTTATGCTTAAATAACCCTTTTGTAAGCATAAAAACACGTTTGAATTGAAATACACAGAAATATTCACTAGTCAAGTTTTTATGCGTGCAAAATGCTTTTCAGAGCGAGAGAAGCAGTTTTTGACCAACAATGTGATTCTGACCTTACAATGTTGATATTGCTCAAAACGAATGGAATTCACTTTCAAATGGTGGTTTATGCTTCAATAACCCTTTTGTAAGCATAATAACACGTTTCCATTGAAAGTAACAGAAATATTCACTTGTCAAGTTTTTATGCGTGCAAAATGCTTTTCAGAGCGAGAGAAGCACTTTTTGACCAACAATTTGATTCTGACCTTTGAATGTTGATATTGCACAAAACTAATGGATTTCACTCCCAAATGGTGGTTTATGCTTAAATAACCCTTTTGTACGCATTATGACACGTTTGCATTGAAAGTAACAGAAATATTCACTTTTTTAGTTTTTATGTCTGCAAAATGCTTTTCAGAGCGAGAGAAGCACTTTTTGACAAACAATGTGATTATGACCTTACAATGTTGATATTGCTCAAAACTAATGGAATTCACTCCCAAATGGTGGTTTATGCTTAAATAACCCTTTTGTAAGCATAATAACACGTTTGCATTGAAAGGAACGGAAATATTCACTTGTCATGTTTTTATGCGTGCAAAATGCTTTTCAGAGCGAGAGAAGCACTTTTTGAGCAACAATGCGATACTGACCTTACAATGTTGATATTGCTCAAAACGAATGGAATTCACTCCCAAATGGTGGTTTATGCCTAAATAACCCTTTTGTAAGCATAATAACAGGTTTGAATTGAAAGGAACAGAAATATTCACTTGTCAAGTTTTTATGCGTGCAAAATGCTTTTCAGAGCGAGAGAAGCACTTTTTGACCAACAATGTTATTCTGACCTTACAATGTTGATATTGCTCAAAACTAATGGAATTGACTCCCAAATGGTGGTTTATGCTTAAATAACCCCTTTGTAAGCATAATAACACGTTTGCATTGAAAGGAACAGAAATATTCACTTGTCATGTTTTTATGCGTGCAAAATGCTTTTCAGAGCGAGAGAAGCACTTTTTGACCAACAATGTGATTCTGACCTTTCAATGTTGAAATTGCTCAAAACTTATGGAATTCACTCCCAAATGGTGGTTTATGCTTAAATAACCCTTTTGTAAGCATAATAACACGTTTGCATTAAAAGGAACAGAAATATTCACTTGTCAAGTTTTTATGCTTGCAAAATGCTTTTCAGAGCGAGAGAAGCACTTTTTGACCAACAATGTGATTCTGACCTTACAATGTTGATATTGCTCTAAACTAATGGAATTCACTCCCAAATGGTGGTTTATGCTTAAATAACCCTTTTGTAAGCATTATAACACGTTTGCATTGAAAGGAACAGAAATATTCACTTTTCTAGTTTTTATGTCTGCAAAATGCTTTTCAGAGCGAGAGAAGCACTTTTTGACCAACAATGTGATTATGACCTTACAATGTTGATATTGCTCAAAACTAATGGAATTCACTCCCAAATGGTGGTTTATGCTTAAATAACCCTTTTGTAAGCATAATAACACGTTTGCATTGAAAGGAATGGAAATATTCACTTGTCATGTTTTTATGCGTGCAAAATGCTTTTCAGAGCGAGAGAAGCACTTTTTGAGCAACAATGCGATACTGACCTTACAATGTTGATATTGCTCAAAACTAATGGAATTCACTCCCAAATGGTTGTTTATGCTTAAATAACCCTTTTGTATGCATAATAACACGTTTGAATTGAAAGAAACAGAAATATTCACTTGTCAAGTTTTTATGCGTGCAAAATGCTTTTCAGAGCGAGAGAAGCACTTTTTGACCAACAATGTGATTTTGACCTTACAATGTTGATATTGCTCTAAACTAATGGAATTCACTCCAAAATGGTGGTTTATGCTTAAATAACCCCTTTGTAAGCATAATAACACGTTTGCATTGAAAGGAACAGAAATATTCTCTTGTCATGTTTTTATGCGTGCAAAATGCTTTTCAGAGCGAGAGAAGCTCTTTTTGAGTAAAAATGCGATTCTAACCTTACAATGTTGATATTGCTCAAAACTAATGGAATTCACTCCCAAATGGTGGTTTATTCTTAAATAACCATTTTGTAAGCACAATAACACGTTTCCATTGAAAGTAACAGAAATATTCACTTTTCTAGTTTTTATGTGTGCAAAATGCTTTTCAGAGCGAGAGAAGCACTTTTTGACCAATAATGTGATTCTGACCTTTGAATGTTGATATTGCTCAAAACTAATGGAATTCACTCCCAAATGGTGGTTTATGCTTAAATAACCCTTTTGTAAGCATTATAACACGTTTGCATTGAAAGGAACAGAAATATTCACTTTTTTAGTTTTTATGTCTGCAAAATGCTTTTCAGAGCGAGAGAAGCACTTTTTGACCAACAATGTGATTATGACCTTACAATGTTGATATTGCTCAAAACTAATGGAATTCACTCCCAAATGGTGGTTTATGCTTAAATAACCCTTTTGTAAGCATAATAACACGTTTGCATTGAAAGGAACGGAAATATTCACTTGTCATGTTTTTATGCGTGCAAAATGCTTTTCAGAGCGAGAGAAGCACTTTTTGACCAACAATGTGATTATGACCTTACAATGTTGATATTGCTCAAAACTAATGGAATTCACTCCCAAATGGTGGTTTATGCTTAAATAACCCTTTTGTAAGCATAAAAACACGTTTGCATTGAAAGGAACGGAAATATTCACTTGTCATGTTTTTATGCGTGCAAAATGCTTTTCAGAGCGAGAGAAGCACTTTTTGAGCAACAATGCGATACTGACCTTACAATGTTGATATTGCTCAAAACTAATGGAATTCACTCCCAAATGGTGGTTTATGCTTAAATAACCCCTTTGTAAGCATAATAACACGTTTGCATTGAAAGGAACAGAAATATTCACTTGTCATGTTTTTATGCGTGCAAAATGCTTTTCAGAGCGAGAGAAGCACTTTTTGACCAACAATGTGATTCTGACCTTTCAATGTTGAAATTGCTCAAAACTTATGGAATTCACACCCAAATGGTGGTTTATGCTTAAATAACCCTTTTGTAAGCATAATAACACGTTTGCATTAAAAGGAACAGAACTATTCACTTGTCAAGTTTTTATGCTTGCAAAATGCTTTTCAGAGCGAGAGAAGCACTTTTTGACCAACAAATGTGATTCTGACCTTACAATGTTGATATTGCTCTAAACTAATGGAATTCACTCCCAAATGGTGGTTTATGCTTAAATAACCCTTTTGTAAGCATAATAACACGTTTCCATTGAAAGTAACAGAAATATTCACTTTTCTAGTTTTTATGTGTGCAAAATGCTTTTCAGAGCGAGAGAAGCACTTTTTGACCAATAATGTGATTCTGACCTTTGAATGTTGATATTGCTCAAAACTAATGGAATTCACTCCCAAATGGTGGTTTATGCTTAAATAACCCTTTTGTAAGCATTATAACACGTTTGCATTGAAAGGAACAGAAATATTCACTTTTTTAGTTTTTATGTCTGCAAAATGCTTTTCAGAGCGAGAGAAGCACTTTTTGACCAACAATGTGATTATGACCTTACAATGTTGATATTGCTCAAAACTAATGGAATTCACTCCCAAATGGTGGTTTATGCTTAAATAACCCTTTTGTAAGCATAATAACACGTTTGCATTGAAAGGAACGGAAATATTCACTTGTCATGTTTTTATGCGTGCAAAATGCTTTTCAGAGCATGAGAAGCACTTTTTGACCAACAATGTGATTATGACCTTACAATGTTGATATTGCTCAAAACTAATGGAATTCACTCCCAAATGGTGGTTTATGCTTAAATAACCCTTTTGTAAGCATAATAACACGTTTCCATTGAAAGGAACGGAAATATTCACTTGTCATGTTTTTATGCGTGCAAAATGCTTTTCAGAGCGAGAGAAGCACTTTTTGAGCAACAATGCGATACTGACCTTACAATGTTGATATTGCTCAAAACGAATGGAATTCACTCCCAAATGGTGGTTTATGCTTAAATAACCCCTTTGTAAGCATAATAACACGTTTGCATTGAAAGGAACAGAAATATTCACTTGTCATGTTTTTATGCGTGCAAAATGCTTTTCAGAGCGAGAGAAGCACTTTTTGACCAACAATGTGATTCTGACCTTTCAATGTTGAAATTGCTCAAAACTTATGGAATTCACACCCAAATGGTGGTTTATGCTTAAATAACCCTTTTGTAAGCATAATAACACGTTTGCATTAAAAGGAACAGAACTATTCACTTGTCAAGTTTTTATGCTTGCAAAATGCTTTTCAGAGCGAGAGAAGCACTTTTTGACCAACAAATGTGATTCTGACCTTACAATGTTGATATTGCTCTAAACTAATGGAATTCACTCCCAAATGGTGGTTTATGCTTAAATAACCCTTTTGTAAGCATTATAACACGTTTGCATTGAAAGGAACGGAAATATTCACTTTTCTAGTTTTTATGTCTGCAAAATGCTTTTCAGAGCGAGAGAAGCACTTTTTGACCAACAATGTGATTATGACCTTACAATGTTGATATTGCTCAAAACTAATGGAATTCACTCCCAAATGGTGGTTTATGCTTAAATAACCCTTTTGTAAACATTATAACACGTTTGCATTGAAAGGAATGGAAATATTCACTTGTCATGTTTTTATGCGTGCAAAATGCTTTTCAGAGCGAGAGAAGCACTTTTTGAGCAACAATGCGATACTGACCTTACAATGTTGATATTGCTCAAAACTAATGGAATTCACTCCCAAATGGTTGTTTATGCTTAAATAACCCTTTTGTATGCATAATAACACGTTTGAATTGAAAGAAACAGAAATATTCACTTGTCAAGTTTTTATGCGTGCAAAATGCTTTTCAGAGCGAGAGAAGCACTTTTTGACCAACAACGTTATTCTGACCTTACAATGTTGATATTGCTCAAAACTAATGGAATTGACTCCCAAATGGTGGTTTATGCTTAAATAACCCTTTTGTAAGCATAATAACACGTTTGCATTGAAATGAACAGAAATACTCACTTGTCAAGTTTTTATGCGTGCAAAATGCTTTTCAGAGCGAGAGAAGCACTTTTTGACCAACAATGTGATTTTGACCTTACAATGTTGATATTGCTCAAAACTAATGGAATTCACTCCCAAATGGTGGTTTATTCTTAAATAACCCCTTTGTAAGCATAATAACACGTTTGCATTGAAAGGAACAGAAATATTCACTTGTCATGTTTTTATGCGTGCAAAATGCTTTTCAGAGCGAGAGAAGCTCTTTTTGAGTAACAATGCGATTCTAACCTTACAATGTTGATATTGCTCAAAACTAATGGAATTCACTCCCAAATGGTGGTTTATGCTTAAATAACCATTTTGTAAGCATAATAACACGTTTCCATTGAAAGTAACAGAAATATTCACTTTTCTAGTTTTTATGTGTGCAAAATGCTTTTCAGAGCGAGAGAAGCACTTTTTGACCAATAATGTGATTCTGACCTTTGAATGTTGATATTGCTCAAAACTAATGGAATTCACTCCCAAATGGTGGTTAATGCTTAAATAACCCTTTTGTAAGCATTATAACACGTTTGCATTGAAAGGAACAGAAATATTCACTTTTTTAGTTTTTATGTCTGCAAAATGCTTTTCAGAGCGAGAGAAGCACTTTTTGACCAACAATGTGATTATGACCTTACAATGTTGATATTGCTCAAAACTAATGGAATTCACTCCCAAATGGTGGTTTATGCTTAAATAACCCTTTTGTAAGCATAATAACAGGTTTGAATTGAAAGGAACAGAAATATTCACTTGTCAAGTTTTTATACGTGCAAAATGCTTTTCAGAGCGAGAGAAGCACTTTTTGACCAACAATGTTATTCTGACGTTACACTGTTTAATATTGCTCAAAACTAATGGAATTGACTCCCAAATGGTGGCTTATACTTAAATAACCCCTTTGTAAGCATAATAACACGTTTGCATTTAAAGGAACTGAAATATTCACTTGTCATGTTTTTACGCGTGCAAAATGCTTTTCAGAGCGAGAGAAGCACTTTTTGACCAACAATGTGATTCTGACCTTTCAATGTTGATATTGCTCAAAACTTATGGAATTCACTCCCAAATGGTGGGTTATGCTTAAATAACCCTTTTGTTAGCATAATAACACGTTTGCATTAAAAGGAACAGAACTATTCACTTGTCAAGTTTTTATGCGTGCAAAATGCTTTTCAGAGCGAGAGAAGCACTTTTTGACCAACAATGTGATTCTGACCTTACAATGTTGATATTAATCTAAACTAATGGAATTCACTCCCAAATTGTGGTTTATGCTTAAATAACCCCTTTGTAAGCATAATAACACGTTTGCATTGAAAGGAACAGAAATATTCACCTGTCATGTTTTTATGCGTGCAAAATGCTTTTCAGAGGGAGAGAAGCTCTTTTTGAGTAACAATGCGATTCTAACCTTACAATGTTGATATTGCTCAAAACTAATGGAATTCACTCCCAAATGGTGGTTTATGCTTAAATAACCCATTTGTAAGCATAATAACACGTTTCCATTGAAAATAACAGAAATATTCACTTTTCTAGTTTTTATGTGTGCAAAATGCTTTTCAGAGCGAGAGAAGCACTTTTTGACCAATAATGTGATTCTGACCTTTGAATGTTGATATTGCTCAAAACTAATGGAATTCACTCCCAAATGGTGGTTTATGCTTAAATAACCCTTCTGTAAGCATTATAACACGTTTGCATTGAAAGGAACAGAAATATTCACTTTTCTAGTTTTTATGTCTGCAAAATGCTTTTCAGAGCAAGAGAAGCACTTTTTGACCAACAATGTGATTCTGACCTTACAATGTTGATATTGCTCTAAACTAATGGAATTCACTCCCAAATGGTGGTTTATGCTTAAATAACCCTTTTGTAAGCATAATAACACGTTTGCATTGAAAGGAACGGAAATATTCACTTGTCATGTTTTTATGCGTGCAAAATGCTTTTCAGAGCGAGAGAAGCACTTTTTGACCAACAATGTGATTCTGACCTTTGAATGTTGATATTGCTCAAAACTAATGGAATTCACTCCCAAATGGTTGTTTATGCTTAAATAACCCGTTTGTATGCATAATAAAACGTTTGAATTGAAAGAAACAGAAATATTCACTTGTCAAGTTTTAATGCGTGCAAAATGCTTTTCAGAGCGAGAGAAGCACTTTTTGACCAACAATGTGATTCTGACCTTACAATGTTGATATTGCTCAAAACGAATGGAAGTCACTCCCAAATGGTGGCTTATGCTTAAATAACCCTTTTGTAAGCATAAAAACACGTTTGAATTGAAATAAACAGAAATATTCACTTGTCAAGTTTTTATGCGTGCAAAATGCTTTTCAGAGCGAGAGAAGCACTTTTTGACTAACAATGTGACTCTGACCTTACAATGTTGATATTGCTCAAAACGAATGGAATTCACTTTCAAATGGTGGTTTATGCTTAAATAACCCTTTTGTAAGCATAATAACAAGTTTGAATTGAAAGGAACAGAAATATTCACTTGTCAAGTTTTTATGCGTGCAAAATGCTTTTCAGAGCGAGAGAAGCACTTTTTGACCAACAATGTGATTCTGACCTTACAATGTTGATATTGCTCTAAACTAATGGAATTCACTCCCAAATGGTGGTTCATGCTTAAATAACCCCTTTGTAAGCATAATAACACGTTTGCATTGAAAGGAACAGAAATATTCACTTGTCATGTTTTTATGCGTGCAAAATGCTTTTCAGAGCGAGAGAAGCTCTTTTTGAGCAACAATGCGATTCTAACCTTACAATGTTGATATTGCTCAAAAACTAATGGAATTCACTCCCAAATGCTGGTTTATGCTTAAATAACCCTTTTGTAAGCATAATAACACGTTTCCATTGAAAGTAACAGAAATATTCACTTTTTTAGTTTTTATGTCTGCAAAATACTTTTCAGAGCGAGAGAAGCACTTTTTGACCAACAATGTGATTCTGACCTTACAATGTTGATATTGCTCCAAACTAATGGAATTCACTCCCAAATGGTGGTCTATGCTTAAATAACCCTTTTGTAAGCATAATAAAACGTTTCCATTGAAAGTAACAGAAATATTCACTTTTCTAGTTTTTATGTGTGCAAAATGCTTTTCAGAGCGAGAGAAGCACTTTTTGACCAACAATGTGATTCTGACCTTTGAATGTTGATATTGCTCAAAACTAATGGAATTCACTCCCAAATGGTTGTTTATGCTTAAATAACCCGTTTGTATGCATAATAACACGTTTGAATTGAAAGAAACAGAAATATTCACTTGTCAAGTTTTTATGCGTGCAAAATGCTTTTCAGAGCGAGAGAAGCACTTTTTGACCAACAATGTGATTCTGACCTTACAATGTTGATATTGCTCAAAACGAATGGAATTCACTCCCAAATGGTGGTTTATGCTTAAATAACCCTTTTGTAAGCATAAAAACACGTTTGAATTGAAATACACAGAAATATTCACTTGTCAAGTTTTTATTTCTGCAAAATGCTTTTCAGAGCGAGAGAAGCACTTTTTGACCAACAATGTGATTATGACCTTACAATGTTGATATTGATCAAAACTAATGGAATTCACTCCCAAATGGTGGTTCATGCTTAAATAACCCTTTTGTAAGCATAATAACACGTTTGCATTGAAAGGAACGGAAATATTCACTTGTCATGTTTTTATGGGTGCAAAATGCTTTTCAGAGCGAGAGAAGCACTTTTTGAGCAACAATGCGATACTGACCTTACAATGTTGATATTGCTCAAAACGAATGGAATTCACTCCCAAATGGTGGTTTATGCCTAAATAACCCTTTTGTAAGCATAATAACAGGTTTGAATTGAAAGGAACAGAAATATTCACTTGTCAAGTTTTTATGCGTGCAAAATGCTTTTCAGAGCGAGAGAAGCACTTTTTGACCAACAATGTTATTCTGACCTTACAATGTTAATATTGCTCAAAACTAATGGAATTGACTCCCAAATGGTGGTTTATGCTTAAATAACCCCTTTGTAAGCATAATAACACGTTTGCATTGAAAGGAACAGAAATATTCACTTGTCATGTTTTTATGCGTGCAAAATGCTTTTCAGAGCGAGAGAAGCTCTTTTTGAGTAACAATGCGATTCTAACCTTACAATGTTGATATTGCTCAAAACTAATGGAATTCACTCCCAAATGGTGGTTTATGCTTAAATAACCATTTTGTAAGCATAATAACACGTTTCCATTGAAAGTAACAGAAATATTCACTTTTCTAGTTTTTATGTGTGCAAAATGCTTTTCAGAGCGAGAGAAGCACTTTTTGACCAATAATGTGATTCTGACCTTTGAATGTTGATATTGCTCAAAACTAATGGAATTCACTCCCAAATGGTGGTTTATGCTTAAATAACCCTTTTGTAAGCATTATAACACGTTTGCATTGAAAGGAACAGAAATATTCACTTTTTTAGTTTTTATGTCTGCAAAATGCTTTTCAGAGCGAGAGAAGCACTTTTTGACCAACAATGTGATTATGACCTTACAATGTTGATATTGCTCAAAACTAATGGAATTCACCCCCAAATGGTGGTTTATGCTTAAATAACCCTTTTGTAAGCATAATAACACGTTTGCATTGAAAGGAACGGAAATATTCACTTGTCATGTTTTTATGCGTGCAAAATGCTTTTCAGAGCGAGAGAAGCACTTTTTGACCAACAATGTGATTATGACCTTACAATGTTGATATTGCTCAAAACTAATGGAATTCACTCCCAAATGGTGGTTTATGCTTAAATAACCCTTTTGTAAGCATAATAACACGTTTGCATTGAAAGGAACGGAAATATTCACTTGTCATGTTTTTATGCGTGCAAAATGCTTTTCAGAGCGAGAGAAGCACTTTTTGAGCAACAATGCGATACTGACCTTACAATGTTGATATTGCTCAAAAAGAATGGAATTCACTCCCAAATGGTGGTTTATGCCTAAATAACCCTTTTGTAAGCATAATAACAGGTTTGAATTGAAAGGAACAGAAATATTCACTTGTCAAGTTTTTATGCGTGCAAAATGCTTTTCAGAGCGAGAGAAGCACTTTTTGACCAACAATGTGATTCTGACCTTACAATGTTGATATTGCTCAAAACGAATGGAATTCACTCCCAAATGGTGGTTTATGCTTAAATAACCCTTTTGTAAGCATAAAAACACGTTTGAATTGAAATACACAGAAATATTCACTAGTCAAGTTTTTATGCGTGCAAAATGCTTTTCAGAGCGAGAGAAGCAGTTTTTGACCAACAATGTGATTCTGACCTTACAATGTTGATATTGCTCAAAACGAATGGAATTCACTCCCAAATGGTGGTTTATGCTTAAATAACCCTTTTGTAAGCATAAAAACACGTTTGAATTGAAATACACAGAAATATTCACTAGTCAAGTTTTTATGCGTGCAAAATGCTTTTCAGAGCGAGAGAAGCAGTTTTTGACCAACAATGTGATTCTGACCTTACAATGTTGATATTGCTCAAAACGAATGGAATTCACTTTCAAATGGTGGTTTATGCTTCAATAACCCTTTTGTAAGCATAATAACATGTTTCCATTGAAAGTAACAGAAATATTCACTTGTCAAGTTTTTATGCGTGCAAAATGCTTTTCAGAGCGAGAGAAGCACTTTTTGACCAACAATTTGATTCTGACCTTTGAATGTTGATATTGCACAAAACTAATGGATTTCACTCCCAAATGGTGGTTTATGCTTAAATAACCCTTTTGTACGCATTATGACACGTTTGCATTGAAAGTAACAGAAATATTCACTTTTTTAGTTTTTATGTCTGCAAAATGCTTTTCAGAGCGAGAGAAGCACTTTTTGACAAACAATGTGATTATGACCTTACAATGTTGATATTGCTCAAAACTAATGGAATTCACTCCCAAATGGTGGTTTATGCTTAAATAACCCTTTTGTAAGCATAATAACACGTTTGCATTGAAAGGAACGGAAATATTCACTTGTCATGTTTTTATGCGTGCAAAATGCTTTTCAGAGCGAGAGAAGCACTTTTTGAGCAACAATGCGATACTGACCTTACAATGTTGATATTGCTCAAAACGAATGGAATTCACTCCCAAATGGTGGTTTATGCCTAAATAACCCTTTTGTAAGCATAATAACAGGTTTGAATTGAAAGGAACAGAAATATTCACTTGTCAAGTTTTTATGCGTGCAAAATGCTTTTCAGAGCGAGAGAAGCACTTTTTGACCAACAATGTTATTCTGACCTTACAATGTTGATATTGCTCAAAACTAATGGAATTGACTCCCAAATGGTGGTTTATGCTTAAATAACCCCTTTGTAAGCATAATAACACGTTTGCATTGAAAGGAACAGAAATATTCACTTGTCATGTTTTTATGCGTGCAAAATGCTTTTCAGAGCGAGAGAAGCACTTTTTGACCAACAATGTGATTCTGACCTTTCAATGTTGAAATTGCTCAAAACTTATGGAATTCACTCCCAAATGGTGGTTTATGCTTAAATAACCCTTTTGTAAGCATAATAACACGTTTGCATTAAAAGGAACAGAAATATTCACTTGTCAAGTTTTTATGCTTGCAAAATGCTTTTCAGAGCGAGAGAAGCACTTTTTGACCAACAATGTGATTCTGACCTTACAATGTTGATATTGCTCTAAACTAATGGAATTCACTCCCAAATGGTGGTTTATGCTTAAATAACCCTTTTGTAAGCATTATAACACGTTTGCATTGAAAGGAACAGAAATATTCACTTTTCTAGTTTTTATGTCTGCAAAATGCTTTTCAGAGCGAGAGAAGCACTTTTTGACCAACAATGTGATTATGACCTTACAATGTTGATATTGCTCAAAACTAATGGAATTCACTCCCAAATGGTGGTTTATGCTTAAATAACCCTTTTGTAAGCATAATAACACGTTTGCATTGAAAGGAATGGAAATATTCACTTGTCATGTTTTTATGCGTGCAAAATGCTTTTCAGAGCGAGAGAAGCACTTTTTGAGCAACAATGCGATACTGACCTTACAATGTTGATATTGCTCAAAACTAATGGAATTCACTCCCAAATGGTTGTTTATGCTTAAATAACCCTTTTGTATGCATAATAACACGTTTGAATTGAAAGAAACAGAAATATTCACTTGTCAAGTTTTTATGCGTGCAAAATGCTTTTCAGAGCGAGAGAAGCACTTTTTGACCAACAATGTGATTTTGACCTTACAATGTTGATATTGCTCTAAACTAATGGAATTCACTCCCAAATGGTGGTTTATGCTTAAATAACCCCTTTGTAAGCATAATAACACGTTTGCATTGAAAGGAACAGAAATATTCTCTTGTCATGTTTTTATGCGTGCAAAATGCTTTTCAGAGCGAGAGAAGCTCTTTTTGAGTAAAAATGCGATTCTAACATTACAATGTTGATATTGCTCAAAACTAATGGAATTCACTCCCAAATGGTGGTTTATTCTTAAATAACCATTTTGTAAGCACAATAACACGTTTCCATTGAAAGTAACAGAAATATTCACTTTTCTAGTTTTTATGTGTGCAAAATGCTTTTCAGAGCGAGAGAAGCACTTTTTGACCAATAATGTGATTCTGACCTTTGAATGTTGATATTGCTCAAAACTAATGGAATTCACTCCCAAATGGTGGTTTATGCTTAAATAACCCTTTTGTAAGCATTATAACACGTTTGCATTGAAAGGAACAGAAATATTCACTTTTTTAGTTTTTATGTCTGCAAAATGCTTTTCAGAGCGAGAGAAGCACTTTTTGACCAACAATGTGATTATGACCTTACAATGTTGATATTGCTCAAAACTAATGGAATTCACTCCCAAATGGTGGTTTATGCTTAAATAACCCTTTTGTAAGCATAATAACACGTTTGCATTGAAAGGAACGGAAATATTCACTTGTCATGTTTTTATGCGTGCAAAATGCTTTTCAGAGCGAGAGAAGCACTTTTTGACCAACAATGTGATTATGACCTTACAATGTTGATATTGCTCAAAACTAATGGAATTCACTCCCAAATGGTGGTTTATGCTTAAATAACCCTTTTGTAAGCATAATAACACGTTTGCATTGAAAGGAACGGAAATATTCACTTGTCATGTTTTTATGCGTGCAAAATGCTTTTCAGAGCGAGAGAAGCACTTTTTGAGCAACAATGCGATACTGACCTTACAATGTTGATATTGCTCAAAACTAATGGAATTCACTCCCAAATGGTGGTTTATGCTTAAATAACCCCTTTGTAAGCATAATAACACGTTTGCATTGAAAGGAACAGAAATATTCACTTGTCATGTTTTTATGCGTGCAAAATGCTTTTCAGAGCGAGAGAAGCACTTTTTGACCAACAATGTGATTCTGACCTTTCAATGTTGAAATTGCTCAAAACTTATGGAATTCACACCCAAATGGTGGTTTATGCTTAAATAACCCTTTTGTAAGCATAATAACACGTTTGCATTAAAAGGAACAGAACTATTCACTTGTCAAGTTTTTATGCTTGCAAAATGCTTTTCAGAGCGAGAGAAGCACTTTTTGACCAACAAATGTGATTCTGACCTTACAATGTTGATATTGCTCTAAACTAATGGAATTCACTCCCAAATGGTGGTTTATGCTTAAATAACCCTTTTGTAAGCATAATAACACGTTTCCAATGAAAGTAACAGAAATATTCACTTTTCTAGTTTTTATGTGTGCAAAATGCTTTTCAGAGCGAGAGAAGCACTTTTTGACCAATAATGTGATTCTGACCTTTGAATGTTGATATTGCTCAAAACTAATGGAATTCACTCCCAAATGGTGGTTTATGCTTAAATAACCCTTTTGTAAGCATTATAACACGTTTGCATTGAAAGGAACAGAAATATTCACTTTTTTAGTTTTTATGTCTGCAAAATGCTTTTCAGAGCGAGAGAAGCACTTTTTGACCAACAATGTGATTATGACCTTACAATGTTGATATTGCTCAAAACTAATGGAATTCACTCCCAAATGGTGGTTTATGCTTAAATAACCCTTTTGTAAGCATAATAACACGTTTGCATTGAAAGGAACGGAAATATTCACTTGTCATGTTTTTATGCGTGCAAAATGCTTTTCAGAGCAAGAGAAGCACTTTTTGACCAACAATGTGATTATGACCTTACAATGTTGATATTGCTCAAAACTAATGGAATTCACTCCCAAATGGTGGTTTATGCTTAAATAACCCTTTTGTAAGCATAATAACACGTTTCCATTGAAAGGAACGGAAATATTCACTTGTCATGTTTTTATGCGTGCAAAATGCTTTTCAGAGCGAGAGAAGCACTTTTTGAGCAACAATGCGATACTGACCTTACAATGTTGATATTGCTCAAAACGAATGGAATTCACTCCCAAATGGTGGTTTATGCTTAAATAACCCCTTTGTAAGCATAATAACACGTTTGCATTGAAAGGAACAGAAATATTCACTTGTCATGTTTTTATGCGTGCAAAATGCTTTTCAGAGCGAGAGAAGCACTTTTTGACCAACAATGTGATTCTGACCTTTCAATGTTGAAATTGCTCAAAACTTATGGAATTCACACCCAAATGGTGGTTTATGCTTAAATAACCCTTTTGTAAGCATAATAACACGTTTGCATTAAAAGGAACAGAACTATTCACTTGTCAAGTTTTTATGCTTGCAAAATGCTTTTCAGAGCGAGAGAAGCACTTTTTGACCAACAAATGTGATTCTGACCTTACAATGTTGATATTGCTCTAAACTAATGGAATTCACTCCCAAATGGTGGTTTATGCTTAAATAACCCTTTTGTAAGCATTATAACACGTTTGCATTGAAAGGAACAGAAATATTCACTTTTCTAGTTTTTATGTCTGCAAAATGCTTTTCAGAGCGAGAGAAGCACTTTTTGACCAACAATGTGATTATGACCTTACAATGTTGATATTGCTCAAAACTAATGGCATTCACTCCCAAATGGTGGTTTATGCTTAAATAACCCTTTTGTAAACATAATAACACGTTTGCATTGAAAGGAATGGAAATATTCACTTGTCATGTTTTTATGCGTGCAAAATGCTTTTCAGAGCGAGAGAAGCACTTTTTGAGCAACAATGCGATACTGACCTTACAATGTTGATATTGCTCAAAACTAATGGAATTCACTCCCAAATGGTTGTTTATGCTTAAATAACCCTTTTGTATGCATAATAACACGTTTGAATTGAAAGAAACAGAAATATTCACTTGTCAAGTTTTTATGCGTGCAAAATGCTTTTCAGAGCGAGAGAAGCACTTTTTGACCAACAACGTTATTCTGACCTTACAATGTTGATATTGCTCAAAACTAATGGAATTGACTCCCAAATGGTGGTTTATGCTTAAATAACCCTTTTGTAAGCATAATAACACGTTTGCATTGAAATGAACAGAAATACTCACTTGTCAAGTTTTTATGCGTGCAAAATGCTTTTCAGAGCGAGAGAAGCACTTTTTGACCAACAATGTGATTTTGACCTTACAATGTTGATATTGCTCAAAACTAATGGAATTCACTCCCAAATGGTGGTTTATTCTTAAATAACCCCTTTGTAAGCATAATAACACGTTTGCATTGAAAGGAACAGAAATATTCACTTGTCATGTTTTTATGCGTGCAAAATGCTTTTCAGAGCGAGAGAAGCTCTTTTTGAGTAACAATGCGATTCTAACCTTACAATGTTGATATTGCTCAAAACTAATGGAATTCACTCCCAAATGGTGGTTTATGCTTAAATAACCATTTTGTAAGCATAATAACACGTTTCCATTGAAAGTAACAGAAATATTCACTTTTCTAGTTTTTATGTGTGCAAAATGCTTTTCAGAGCGAGAGAAGCACTTTTTGACCAATAATGTGATTCTGACCTTTGAATGTTGATATTGCTCAAAACTAATGGAATTCACTCCCAAATGGTGGTTTATGCTTAAATAACCCTTTTGTAAGCATTATAACACGTTTGCATTGAAAGGAACAGAAATATTCACTTTTTTAGTTTTTATGTCTGCAAAATGCTTTTCAGAGCGAGAGAAGCACTTTTTGACCAACAATGTGATTATGACCTTACAATGTTGATATTGCTCAAAACTAATGGAATTCACTCCCAAATGGTGGTTTATGCTTAAATAACCCTTTTGTAAGCATAATAACACGTTTGCATTGAAAGGAACGGAAATATTCACTTGTCATGTTTTTATGCGTGCAAAATGCTTTTCAGAGCGAGAGAAGCACTTTTTGACCAACAATGTGATTATGACCTTACAATGTTGATATTGCTCAAAACTAATGGAATTCACTCCCAAATGGTGGTTTATGCTTAAATAACCCTTTTGTAAGCATAATAACACGTTTGCATTGAAAGGAACGGAAATATTCACTTGTCATGTTTTTATGCGTGCAAAATGCTTTTCAGAGCGAGAGAAGCACTTTTTGAGCAACAATGCGATACTGACCTTACAATGTTGATATTGCTCAAAACGAATGGAATTCACTCCCAAATGGTGGTTTATGCCTAAATAACCCTTTTGTAAGCATAATAACAGGTTTGAATTGAAAGGAACAGAAATATTCACTTGTCAAGTTTTTATACGTGCAAAATGCTTTTCAGAGCGAGAGAAGCACTTTTTGACCAACAATGTTATTCTGACGTTACACTGTTTAATATTGCTCAAAACTAATGGAATTGACTCCCAAATGGTGGTTTATACTTAAATAACCCCTTTGTAAGCATAATAACACGTTTGCATTTAAAGGAACAGAAATATTCACTTGTCATGTTTTTACGCGTGCAAAATGCTTTTCAGAGCGAGAGAAGCACTTTTTGACCAACAATGTGATTCTGACCTTTCAATGTTGATATTGCTCAAAACTTATGGAATTCACTCCCAAATGGTGGGTTATGCTTAAATAACCCTTTTGTTAGCATAATAACACGTTTGCATTAAAAGGAACAGAACTATTCACTTGTCAAGTTTTTATGCGTGCAAAATGCTTTTCAGAGCGAGAGAAGCACTTTTTGACCAACAATGTGATTCTGACCTTACAATGTTGATATTAATCTAAACTAATGGAATTCACTCCCAAATTGTGGTTTATGCTTAAATAACCCCTTTGTAAGCATAATAACACGTTTGCATTGAAAGGAACAGAAATATTCACCTGTCATGTTTTTATGCGTGCAAAATGCTTTTCAGAGGGAGAGAAGCTCTTTTTGAGTAACAATGCGATTCTAACCTTACAATGTTGATATTGCTCAAAACTAATGGAATTCACTCCCAAATGGTGGTTTATGCTTAAATAACCCATTTGTAAGCATAATAACACGTTTCCATTGAAAATAACAGAAATATTCACTTTTCTAGTTTTTATGTGTGCAAAATGCTTTTCAGAGCGAGAGAAGCACTTTTTGACCAATAATGTGATTCTGACCTTTGAATGTTGATATTGCTCAAAACTAATGGAATTCACTCCCAAATGGTGGTTTATGCTTAAATAACCCTTCTGTAAGCATTATAACACGTTTGCATTGAAAGGAACAGAAATATTCACTTTTCTAGTTTTTATGTCTGCAAAATGCTTTTCAGAGCAAGAGAAGCACTTTTTGACCAACAATGTGATTCTGACCTTACAATGTTGATATTGCTCTAAACTAATGGAATTCACTCCCAAATGGTGGTTTATGCTTAAATAACCCTTTTGTAAGCATAATAACACGTTTGCATTGAAAGGAACGGAAATATTCACTTGTCATGTTTTTATGCGTGCAAAATGCTTTTCAGAGCGAGAGAAGCACTTTTTGACCAACAATGTGATTCTGACCTTTGAATGTTGATATTGCTCAAAACTAATGGAATTCACTCCCAAATGGTTGTTTATGCTTAAATAACCCGTTTGTATGCATAATAAAACGTTTGAATTGAAAGAAACAGAAATATTCACTTGTCAAGTTTTAATGCGTGCAAAATGCTTTTCAGAGCGAGAGAAGCACTTTTTGACCAACAATGTGATTCTGACCTTACAATGTTGATATTGCTCAAAACGAATGGAAGTCACTCCCAAATGGTGGCTTATGCTTAAATAACCCTTTTGTAAGCATAAAAACACGTTTGAATTGAAATAAACAGAAATATTCACTTGTCAAGTTTTTATGCGTGCAAAATGCTTTTCAGAGCGAGAGAAGCACTTTTTGACTAACAATGTGACTCTGACCTTACAATGTTGATATTGCTCAAAACGAATGGAATTCACTTTCAAATGGTGGTTTATGCTTAAATAACCCTTTTGTAAGCATAATAACAAGTTTGAATTGAAAGGAACAGAAATATTCACTTGTCAAGTTTTTATGCGTGCAAAATGCTTTTCAGAGCGAGAGAAGCACTTTTTGACCAACAATGTGATTCTGACCTTACAATGTTGATATTGCTCTAAACTAATGGAATTCACTCCCAAATGGTGGTTCATGCTTAAATAACCCCTTTGTAAGCATAATAACACGTTTGCATTGAAAGGAACAGAAATATTCACTTGTCATGTTTTTATGCGTGCAAAATGCTTTTCAGAGCGAGAGAAGCTCTTTTTGAGCAACAATGCGATTCTAACCTTACAATGTTGATATTGCTCAAAAACTAATGGAATTCACTCCCAAATGCTGGTTTATGCTTAAATAACCCTTTTGTAAGCATAATAACACGTTTCCATTGAAAGTAACAGAAATATTCACTTTTTTAGTTTTTATGTCTGCAAAATACTTTTCAGAGCGAGAGAAGCACTTTTTGACCAACAATGTGATTCTGACCTTACAATGTTGATATTGCTCCAAACTAATGGAATTCACTCCCAAATGGTGGTCTATGCTTAAATAACCCTTTTGTAAGCATAATAAAACGTTTCCATTGAAAGTAACAGAAATATTCACTTTTCTAGTTTTTATGTGTGCAAAATGCTTTTCAGAGCGAGAGAAGCACTTTTTGACCAACAATGTGATTCTGACCTTTGAATGTTGATATTGCTCAAAACTAATGGAATTCACTCCCAAATGGTTGTTTATGCTTAAATAACCCGTTTGTATGCATAATAACACGTTTGAATTGAAAGAAACAGAAATATTCACTTGTCAAGTTTTTATGCGTGCAAAATGCTTTTCAGAGCGAGAGAAGCACTTTTTGACCAACAATGTGATTCTGACCTTACAATGTTGATATTGCTCAAAACGAATGGAATTCACTCCCAAATGGTGGTTTATGCTTAAATAACCCTTTTGTAAGCATAAAAACACGTTTGAATTGAAATACACAGAAATATTCACTTGTCAAGTTTTTATTTCTGCAAAATGCTTTTCAGAGCGAGAGAAGCACTTTTTGACCAACAATTTGCCTACAATGTGATAATGACTTACAATGATCAAAATGGAATTCACTCCCAAATGGTGGTTCATGCTTAAATAACCCCTTCCCCCCCCCTCCCCCCCCCCCCCCCCCCCCCGTGCCCACAGAAGACGAACAAAACACTTGTCATGTTTTTATGGGTGCAAAATGCTTTTCAGAGCGAGAGAAGCACTTTTTGAGCAACAATGCGATACTGACCTTACAATGTTGATATTGCTCAAAACGAATGGAATTCACTCCCAAATGGTGGTTTATGCCTAAATAACCCTTTTGTAAGCATAATAACAGGTTTGAATTGAAAGGAACAGAAATATTCACTTGTCAAGTTTTTATGCGTGCAAAATGCTTTTCAGAGCGAGAGAAGCACTTTTTGACCAACAATGTTATTCTGACCTTACAATGTTAATATTGCTCAAAACTAATGGAATTGACTCCCAAATGGTGGTTTATGCTTAAATAACCCCTTTGTAAGCATAATAACACGTTTGCATTGAAAGGAACAGAAATATTCACTTGTCATGTTTTTATGCGTGCAAAATGCTTTTCAGAGCGAGAGAAGCTCTTTTTGAGTAACAATGCGATTCTAACCTTACAATGTTGATATTGCTCAAAACTAATGGAATTCACTCCCAAATGGTGGTTTATGCTTAAATAACCATTTTGTAAGCATAATAACACGTTTCCATTGAAAGTAACAGAAATATTCACTTTTCTAGTTTTTATGTGTGCAAAATGCTTTTCAGAGCGAGAGAAGCACTTTTTGACCAATAATGTGATTCTGACCTTTGAATGTTGATATTGCTCAAAACTAATGGAATTCACTCCCAAATGGTGGTTTATGCTTAAATAACCCTTTTGTAAGCATTATAACACGTTTGCATTGAAAGGAACAGAAATATTCACTTTTTTAGTTTTTATGTCTGCAAAATGCTTTTCAGAGCGAGAGAAGCACTTTTTGACCAACAATGTGATTATGACCATACAATGTTGATATTGCTCAAAACTAATGGAATTCACTCCCAAATGGTGGTTTATGCTTAAATAACCCTTTTGTAAGCATAATAACACGTTTGCATTGAAAGGAACGGAAATATTCACTTGTCATGTTTTTATGCGTGCAAAATGCTTTTCAGAGCGAGAGAAGCACTTTTTGACCAACAATGTGATTATGACCTTACAATGTTGATATTGCTCAAAACTAATGGAATTCACTCCCAAATGGTGGTTTATGCTTAAATAACCCTTTTGTAAGCATAATAACACGTTTGCATTGAAAGGAACGGAAATATTCACTTGTCATGTTTTTATGCGTGCAAAATGCTTTTCAGAGCGAGAGAAGCACTTTTTGAGCAACAATGCGATACTGACCTTACAATGTTGATATTGCTCAAAACGAATGGAATTCACTCCCAAATGGTGGTTTATGCCTAAATAACCCTTTTGTAAGCATAATAACAGGTTTGAATTGAAAGGAACAGAAATATTCACTTGTCAAGTTTTTATACGTGCAAAATGCTTTTCAGAGCGAGAGAAGCACTTTTTGACCAACAATGTTATTCTGACCTTACACTGTTGATATTGCTCAAAACTAATGGAATTGACTCCCAAATGGTGGTTTATACTTAAATAACCCCTTTGTAAGCATAATAACACGTTTGCATTTAAAGGAACAGAAATATTCACTTGTCATGTTTTTACGCGTGCAAAATGCTTTTCAGAGCGAGAGAAGCACTTTTTGACCAACAATGTGATTCTGACCTTTCAATGTTGATATTGCTCAAAACTTATGGAATTCACTCCCAAATGGTGGTTTATGCTTAAATAACCCTTTTGTTAGCATAATAACACGTTTGCATTAAAAGGAACAGAACTATTCACTTGTCAAGTTTTTATGCGTGCAAAATGCTTTTCAGAGCGAGAGAAGCACTTTTTGACCAACAATGTGATTCTGACCTTACAATGTTGATATTAATCTAAACTAATGGAATTCACTCCCAAATTGTGGTTTATGCTTAAATAACCCCTTTTTAAGCATAATAACACGTTTGCATTGAAAGGAACAGAAATATTCACCTGTCATGTTTTTATGCGTGCAAAATGCTTTTCAGAGGGAGAGAAGCTCTTTTTGAGTAACAATGCGATTCTAACCTTACAATGTTGATATTGCTCAAAACTAATGGAATTCACTCCCAAATGGTGGTTTATGCTTAAATAACCCATTTGTAAGCATAATAACACGTTTCCATTGAAAATAACAGAAATATTCACTTTTCTAGTTTTTATGTGTGCAAAATGCTTTTCAGAGCGAGAGAAGCACTTTTTGACCAATAATGTGATTCTGACCTTTGAATGTTGATATTGCTCAAAACTAATGGAATTCACTCCCAAATGGTGGTTTATGCTTAAATAACCCTTCTGTAAGCATTATAACACGTTTGCATTGAAAGGAACAGAAATATTCACTTTTCTAGTTTTTATGTCTGCAAAATGCTTTTCAGAGCAAGAGAAGCACTTTTTGACCAACAATGTGATTCTGACCTTACAATGTTGATATTGCTCTAAACTAATGGAATTCACTCCCAAATGGTGGTTTATGCTTAAATAACCCTTTTGTAAGCATAATAACACGTTTGCATTGAAAGGAACGGAAATATTCACTTGTCATGTTTTTATGCGTGCAAAATGCTTTTCAGAGCGAGAGAAGCACTTTTTGACCAACAATGTGATTCTGACCTTTGAATGTTGATATTGCTCAAAACTAATGGAATTCACTCCCAAATGGTTGTTTATGCTTAAATAACCCGTTTGTATGCATAATAAAACGTTTGAATTGAAAGAAACAGAAATATTCACTTGTCAAGTTTTAATGCGTGCAAAATGCTTTTCAGAGCGAGAGAAGCACTTTTTGACCAACAATGTGATTCTGACCTTACAATGTTGATATTGCTCAAAACGAATGGAAGTCACTCCCAAATGGTGGCTTATGCTTAAATAACCCTTTTGTAAGCATAAAAACACGTTTGAATTGAAATAAACAGAAATATTCACTTGTCAAGTTTTTATGCGTGCAAAATGCTTTTCAGAGCGAGAGAAGCACTTTTTGACTAACAATGTGACTCTGACCTTACAATGTTGATATTGCTCAAAACGAATGGAATTCACTTTCAAATGGTGGTTTATGCTTAAATAACCCTTTTGTAAGCATAATAACAAGTTTGAATTGAAAGGAACAGAAATATTCACTTGTCAAGTTTTTATGCGTGCAAAATGCTTTTCAGAGCGAGAGAAGCACTTTTTGACCAACAATGTGATTCTGACCTTACAATGTTGATATTGCTCTAAACTAATGGAATTCACTCCCAAATGGTGGTTCATGCTTAAATAACCCCTTTGTAAGCATAATAACACGTTTGCATTGAAAGGAACAGAAATATTCACTTGTCATGTTTTTATGCGTGCAAAATGCTTTTCAGAGCGAGAGAAGCTCTTTTTGAGCAACAATGCGATTCTAACCTTACAATGTTGATATTGCTCAAAAACTAATGGAATTCACTCCCAAATGCTGGTTTATGCTTAAATAACCCTTTTGTAAGCATAATAACACGTTTCCATTGAAAGTAACAGAAATATTCACTTTTTTAGTTTTTATGTCTGCAAAATACTTTTCAGAGCGAGAGAAGCACTTTTTGACCAACAATGTGATTCTGACCTTACAATGTTGATATTGCTCCAAACTACTGGAATTCACTCCCAAATGGTGGTCTATGCTTAAATAACCCTTTTGTAAGCATAATAAAACGTTTCCATTGAAAGTAACAGAAATATTCACTTTTCTAGTTTTTATGTGTGCAAAATGCTTTTCAGAGCGAGAGAAGCACTTTTTGACCAACAATGTGATTCTGACCTTTGAATGTTGATGTTGCTCAAAACTAATGGAATTCACTCCCAAATGGTTGTTTATGCTTAAATAACCCGTTTGTATGCATAATAACACGTTTGAATTGAAAGAAACAGAAATATTCACTTGTCAAGTTTTTATGCGTGCAAAATGCTTTTCAGAGCGAGAGAAGCACTTTTTGACCAACAATGTGATTCTGACCTTACAATGTTGATATTGCTCAAAACGAATGGAATTCACTCCCAAATGGTGGTTTATGCTTAAATAACCCTTTTGTAAGCATAAAAACACGTTTGAATTGAAATACACAGAAATATTCACTTGTCAAGTTTTTATTTCTGCAAAATGCTTTTCAGAGCGAGAGAAGCACTTTTTGACCAACAATGTGATTATGACCTTACAATGTTGATATTGCTCAAAACTAATGGAATTCACTCCCAAATGGTGGTTCATGCTTAAATAACCCTTTTGTAAGCATAATAACACGTTTGCATTGAAAGGAACGGAAATATTCACTTGTCATGTTTTTATGGGTGCAAAATGCTTTTCAGAGCGAGAGAAGCACTTTTTGAGCAACAATGCGATACTGACCTTACAATGTTGATATTGCTCAAAACGAATGGAATTCACTCCCAAATGGTGGTTTATGCCTAAATAACCCTTTTGTAAGCATAATAACAGGTTTGAATTGAAAGGAACAGAAATATTCACTTGTCAAGTTTTTATGCGTGCAAAATGCTTTTCAGAGCGAGAGAAGCACTTTTTGACCAACAATGTTATTCTGACCTTACAATGTTAATATTGCTCAAAACTAATGGAATTGACTCCCAAATGGTGGTTTATGCTTAAATAACCCCTTTGTAAGCATAATAACACGTTTGCATTGAAAGGAACAGAAATATTCACTTGTCATGTTTTTATGCGTGCAAAATGCTTTTCAGAGCGACAGAAGCACTTTTTGACCAACAATGTGATTCTGACCTTTCAATGTTGATATTGCTCAAAACTTATGGAATTCACTCCCAAATGGTGGTTTATGCTTGAATAACCCTTTTGTAAGCATTATAACACGTTTGCATTGAAAGGAACAGAAATATTCACTTTTCTAGTTTTGCAAAATGCTTTTCAGAGCGAGAGAAGCACTTTTTGACCAACAATGTGATTATGACCTTACAATGTTGATATTGCTCAAAACTAATGGAATTCACTCCCAAATGGTGGTTTATGCTTAAATAACCCTTTTGTAAGCATAATAACACGTTTGCATTGAAAGGAATGGAAATATTCACTTGTCATGTTTTTATGCGTGCAAAATGCTTTTCAGAGCGAGAGAAGCACTTTTTGAGCAACAATGCGATACTGACCTTACAATGTTGATATTGCTCAAAACTAATGGAATTCACTCCCAAATGGTTGTTTATGCTTAAATAACCCTTTTGTATGCATAATAACACGTTTGAATTGAAAGAAACAGAAATATTCACTTGTCAAGTTTTTATGCGTGCAAAATGCTTTTCAGAGCGAGAGAAGCACTTTTTGACCAACAATGTGATTCTGACCTTACAATGTTGATATTGCTCAAAACGAATGGAATTTACTCCCAAATGGTGGTTTATGCCTAAATAACCCTTTTGTAAGCATAATAACACGGTTGAATTGAAAGGAACAGCAATATTCACTTGTCAAGTTTTTATGCGTGCAAAATGCTTTTCAGAGCGAGAGAAGCACTTTTTGACCAACAATGTGATTCTGACCTTACAATGTTGATATTGCTCTAAACTAATGGACTTCACTCCCAAATGGTGGTCTATGCTTAAATAACCCTTTTGTAAGCATAATAACACGTTTCCATTGAAAGGAACAGAAATATTCACTTGTCATGTTTTTATGCGTGCAAAATGCTTTTCAGAGCGAGAGAAGCTCTTTTTGAGCAACAATGCGATTCTAACCTTACAATGTTGATATTGCTCAAAAACTAATGGATTCACTCCCAAATGGTGGTTTATGCTTAAATAACCCTTTTGTAAGCATAATAACACGTTTCCATTGAAAGTAACAGAAATATTCACTTTTTTAGTTTTTATGTCTGCAAAATGCTTTTCAGAGCGAGAGAAGCACTTTTTGACCAACAATGTGATTATGACCTTACAATGTTGATATTGCTCAAAACTAATGGAATTCACTCCCAAATGGTGGTTTATGCTTAAATAATCCTTTTGTAAGCATAATAACACGTTTGCATTGAAAGGAACGGAAATATTCACTTGTCATGTTTTTATGCGTGCAAAATGCTTTTCAGAGCGAGAGAAGCACTTTTTGAGCAACAATGCGAAACTGACCTTACAATGTTGATATTGCTCAAAACGAATGGAATTCACTCCCAAATGGTGGTTTATGCCTAAATAACCCTTTTGTAAGCATAATAACAGGTTTGAATTGAAAGGAACAGAAATATTCACTTGTCAAGTTTTTATGCGTGCAAAATGCTTTTCAGAGCGAGAGAAGCACTTTTTGACCAACAATGTGATTCTGACCTTACAATGTTGATATTGCTCAAAACTAATGGACTTCACTTCCAAATGGTGGTGTATTGCTTGAATAACCTTTTTGTAAGCAAAGTAACACGTTTTCATTGAACAGAACAGTTATATCAACTGTTCTAGTTTTTATGCGTGCAAAATGCTTTTCAGAGCGAGCGAAGCACTTTTTGACCAACAATGCGATTCTGACCTTACAATGTTGATATTGCTCAAAACTAATGGACTTCACTTCCAAATGGTGGTGTATTGCTTAAATAACCTTTTTGTAAGCAAAGTAACACGTTTTCATTGAACAGAAACAGTTATATCAACTGTTCTAGTTTTTATGCGTGCAAAATGCTTTTCAGAGCGAGCGAAGCACTTTTTGACCAACAATGCGATTCTGACCTTACAATGTTGATATTGCTCAAAACTAATGGACTTCACTCCCAAATGGTGGTTTATGCTTAAAATAACCCTTTTGTAAGCATAATAACACGTTTGCATTGAAAGGAACAGAAATATTCACTTTTCTAGTTTTTTATGTGTGCAAAATGCTTTTCAGAGCGAGAGAATCACTTTTCGACCAACAACGTGATTCTGACCTTACAATGTTGATATTGCTCAAAACTGATGGAATTCACTTCCAAATGGTGGTTTATGCTTAAATAACCCTTTTGTAAGCATAATAACACGTTTGAATTGAAAGGAACAGAAATATTTACTTTTCTAGTTTTTATGTGTGCAAAATGCTTTTCAGAGCGAGAGAGGCACTTTTTGACCAACAATGTGATTCTGACCTTACATTGTTGATATTGCTCAAAACTAATGGAATTCACTCCCAAATGGTGGTTTATGCTTAAATAACCCTTTTGTAAGCATAATAACACGTTTCCATTGAAAGTAACAGAAATATTCACTTTTCTAGTTTTTATGTCTGCAAAATGCTTTTCAGAGCGAGAGAAGCACTTTTGACCAACAATGTGATTCTGACCTTACAATGTTGATATTGCTCAAAACGAATGGAATTTACTCCCAAATGGTGGTTTATGCCTAAATAACCCTTTTGTAAGCATAATAACACGGTTGAATTGAAAGGAACAGAAATATTCACTTGTCAAGTTTTTATGCGTGCAAAATGCTTTTCAGAGCGAGAGAAGCACTTTTTGACCAACAATGTGATTCTGACCTTACAATGTTGATATTGCTCTAAACTAATGGACTTCACTCCCAAATGGTGGTCTATGCTTAAATAACCCTTTTGTAAGCATAATAACACGTTTCCATTGAAAGGAACAGAAATATTCACTTGTCATGTTTTTATGCGTGCAAAATGCTTTTCAGAGCGAGAGAAGCTCTTTTTGAGCAACAATGCGATTCTAACCTTACAATGTTGATATTGCTCAAAAACTAATGGAATTCACTCCCAAATGGTGGTTTATGCTTAAATAACCCTTTTGTAAGCATAATAACACGTTTCCATTGAAAGTAACAGAAATATTCACTTTTCCAGTTTTTATGTGTGCAAAATGCTTTTCAGAGCGAGAGAAGCACTTTTTGACCAACAATTTGATTCTGACCTTTGAATGTTGATATTGCTCAAAACTAATGGAATTCACTCCCAAATGGTGGTTTATGCTTAAATAACCCTTTTGTAAGCATTATAACACGTTTGCATTGAAAGGAAGAGAAATATTCACTTTTTTAGTTTTTATGTCTGCAAAATGCTTTTCAGAGCGAGAGAAGCACTTTTTGACCAACAATGTGATTATGACCTTACAATGTTGATATTGCTCAAAACTAATGGAATTCACTCCCAAATGGTGGTTTATGCTTAAATAATCCTTTTGTAAGCATAATAACACGTTTGCATTGAAAGGAACGGAAATATTCACTTGTCATGTTTTTATGCGTGCAAAATGCTTTTCAGAGCGAGAGAAGCACTTTTTGAGCAACAATGCGAAACTGACCTTACAATGTTGATATTGCTCAAAATGAATGGAATTCACTCCCAAATGGTGGTTTATGCCTAAATAACCCTTTTGTAAGCATAATAACAGGTTTGAATTGAAAGGAACAGAAATATTCACTTGTCAAGTTTTTATGCGTGCAAAATGCTTTTCAGAGCGAGAGAAGCACTTTTTGACCAACAATGTGATTCTGACCTTACAATGTTGATATTGCTCAAAACTAATGGACTTCACTTCCAAATGGTGGTGTATTGCTTGAATAACCTTTTTGTAAGCAAAGTAACACGTTTTCATTGAACAGAACAGTTATATCAACTGTTCTAGTTTTTATGCGTGCAAAATGCTTTTCAGAGCGAGCGAAGCACTTTTTGACCAACAATGCGATTCTGACCTTACAATGTTGATATTGCTCAAAACTAATGGACTTCACTTCCAAATGGTGGTGTATTGCTTAAATAACCTTTTTGTAAGCAAAGTAACACGTTTTCATTGAACAGAACAGTTATATCAACTGTTCTAGTTTTTATGCGTGCAAAATGCTTTTCAGAGCGAGCGAAGCACTTTTTGACCAACAATGCGATTCTGACCTTACAATGTTGATATTGCTCAAAACTAATGGACTTCACTCCCAAATGGTGGTTTATGCTTAAAATAACCCTTTTGTAAGCATAATAACACGTTTGCATTGAAAGGAACAGAAATATTCACTTTTCTAGTTTTTTATGTGTGCAAAATGCTTTTCAGAGCGAGAGAATCACTTTTCGACCAACAACGTGATTCTGACCTTACAATGTTGATATTGCTCAAAACTGATGGAATTCACTTCCAAATGGTGGTTTATGCTTAAATAACCATTTTGTAAGCATAATAACACGTTTGAATTGAAAGGAACAGAAATATTTACTTTTCTAGTTTTTATGTGTGCAAAATGCTTTTCAGAGCGAGAGAGGCACTTTTTGACCAACAATGTGATTCTGACCTTACATTGTTGATATTGCTCAAAACGAATGGAATTCACTCCCAAATGGTGGTTTATGCTTAAATAACCCTTTTGTAAGCATAAAAACACGTTTGAATTGAAATACACAGAAATATTCACTTGTCAAGTTTTTATGCGTGCAAAATGCTTTTCAGAGCGAGAGAAGCACTTTTTGACCAACAATGTGATTCTGACCTTACAATGTTGATATTGCTCAAAACGAATGGAATTCACTTTCAAATGGTGGTTTATGCTTAAATAACCCTTTTGTAAGCATAATAACACGTTTCCATTGAAAGTAACAGAAATATTCACTTTTCTAGTTTTTATGTGTGCAAAATGCTTTTCAGAGCGAGAGAAGCACTTTTTGACCAACAATTTGATTCTGACCTTACAATGTTGATATTGCTCAAAACTAATGGAATTCACTCCCAAATGGTGGTTTATGCTTAAATAACCATTTTGTACGCATTATGACACGTTTGCATTGAAAGGAACAGAAATATTCACTTTTTTAGTTTTTATGTCTGCAAAACGCTTTTCAGAGCGAGAGAAGCACTTTTTGACCAACAATGTGATTATGACCTTACAATGTTGATATTGCTCAAAACTAATGGAATTCACTCCCAAATGGTGGTTTATGCTTAAATAACCCTTTTGTAAGCATAATAACACGTTTGCATTGAAAGGAACGGAAATATTCACTTGTCATGTTTTTATGCGTGCAAAATGCTTTTCAGAGCGAGAGAAGCACTTTTTGAGCAACAATGCGATACTGACCTTACAATGTTGATATTGCTCAAAACGAATGGAATTCACTCCCAAATGGTGGTTTATGCCTAAATAACCCTTTTGTAAGCATAATAACAGGTTTGAATTGAAAGGAACAGAAATATTCACTTGTCAAGTTTTTATGCGTGCAAAATGCTTTTCAGAGCGAGAGAAGCACTTTTTGACCAACAATGTTATTCTGACCTTACAATGTTAATATTGCTCAAAACTAATGGAATTGACTCCCAAATGGTGGTTTATGCTTAAATAACCCCTTTGTAAGCATAATAACACGTTTGCATTGAAAGGAACAGAAATATTCACTTGTCATGTTTTTATGCGTGCAAAATGCTTTTCAGAGCGAGAGAAGCACTTTTTGACCAACAGTGTGATTCTGACCTTTCAATGTTGATATTGCTCAAAACTTATGGAATTCACTCCCAAATGGTGGTTTATGCTTAAATAACCCTTTTGTAAGCATTATAACACGTTTGCATTGAAAGGAACAGAAATATTCACTTTTCTAGTTTTTATGTCTGCAAAATGCTTTTCAGAGCGAGAGAAGCACTTTTTGACCAACAATGTGATTATGACCTTACAATGTTGATATTGCTCAAAACTAATGGAATTCACTCCCAAATGGTGGTTTATGCTTAAATAACCCTTTTGTAAGCATAATAACACGTTTGCATTGAAAGGAATGGAAATATTCACTTGTCATGTTTTTATGCGTGCAAAATGCTTTTCAGAGCGAGAGAAGCACTTTTTGAGCAACAATGCGATACTGACCTTACAATGTTGATATTGCTCAAAACTAATGGAATTCACTCCCAAATGGTTGTTTATGCTTAAATAACCCTTTTGTATGCATAATAACACGTTTGAATTGAAAGAAACAGAAATATTCACTTGTCAAGTTTTTATGCGTGCAAAATGCTTTTCAGAGCGAGAGAAGCACTTTTTGACCAACAATGTGATTCTGACCTTACAATGTTGATATTGCTCAAAACGAATGGAATTTACTCCCAAATGGTGGTTTATGCCTAAATAACCCTTTTGTAAGCATAATAACACGGTTGAATTGAAAGGAACAGAAATATTCACTTGTCAAGTTTTTATGCGTGCAAAATGCTTTTCAGAGCGAGAGAAGCACTTTTTGACCAACAATGTGATTCTGACCTTACAATGTTGATATTGCTCTAAACTAATGGACTTCACTCCCAAATGGTGGTCTATGCTTAAATAACCCTTTTGTAAGCATAATAACACGTATGAAAGGAACAGAAATATTCACTTGTCATGTTTTTATGCGTGCAAAATGCTTTTCAGAGCGAGAGAAGCTCTTTTTGAGCAACAATGCGATTCCAACCTTACAATGTTGATATTGCTCAAAAACTAATGGAATTCACTCCCAAATGGTGGTTTATGCTTAAATAACCCTTTTGTAAGCATAATAACACGTTTCCATTGAAAGTAACAGAAATATTCACTTTTCCAGTTTTTATGTGTTCAAAATGCTTTTCAGAGCGAGAGAAGCACTTTTTGACCAACAATTTGATTCTGACCTTTGAATGTTGATATTGCTCAAAACTAATGGAATTCACTCCCAAATGGTGGTTTATGCTTAAATAACCCTTTTGTAAGCATTATAACACGTTTGCATTGAAAGGAACAGAAATATTCACTTTTTTAGTTTTTATGTCTGCAAAATGCTTTTCAGAGCGAGAGAAGCACTTTTTGACCAACAATGTGATTATGACCTTACAATGTTGATATTGCTCAAAACTAATGGAATTCACTCCCAAATGGTGGTTTATGCTTAAATAATCCTTTTGTAAGCATAATAACACGTTTGCATTGAAAGGAACGGAAATATTCACTTGTCATGTTTTTATGCGTGCAAAATGCTTTTCAGAGCGAGAGAAGCACTTTTTGAGCAACAATGCGAAACTGACCTTACAATGTTGATATTGCTCAAAATGAATGGAATTCACTCCCAAATGGTGGTTTATGCCTAAATAACCCTTTTGTAAGCATAATAACAGGTTTCAATTGAAAGGAACAGAAATATTCACTTGTCAAGTTTTTATGCGTGCAAAATGCTTTTCAGAGCGAGAGAAGCACTTTTTGACCAACAATGCGATTCTGACCTTACAATGTTGATATTGCTCAAAACTAATGGACTTCACTTCCAAATGGTGGTGTATTGCTTAAATAACCTTTTTGTAAGCAAAGTAACACGTTTTCATTGAACAGAACAGTTATATCAACTGTTCTAGTTTTTATGCGTGCAAAATGCTTTTCAGAGCGAGCGAAGCACTTTTTGACCAACAATGCGATTCTGACCTTACAATGTTGATATTGCTCAAAACTAATGGACTTCACTCCCAAATGGTGGTTTATGCTTAAAATAACCCTTTTGTAAGCATAATAACACGTTTGCATTGAAAGGAACAGAAATATTCACTTTTCTAGTTTTTTATGTGTGCAAAATGCTTTTCAGAGCGAGAGAATCACTTTTCGACCAACAACGTGATTCTGACCTTACAATGTTGATATTGCTCAAAACTGATGGAATTCACTTCCAAATGGTGGTTTATGCTTAAATAACCCTTTTGTAAGCATAATAACACGTTTGAATTGAAAGGAACAGAAATATTTACTTTTCTAGTTTTTATGTGTGCAAAATGCTTTTCAGAGCGAGAGAGGCACTTTTTGACCAACAACGTGATTCTGACCTTACAATGTTGATATTGCTCAAAACTAATGGACTTCACTTCCAAATGGTGGTGTATTGCTTAAATAACCTTTTTGTAAGCAAAGTAACACGTTTTCATTGAACAGAACAGTTATATCAACTGTTCTAGTTTTTATGCGTGCAAAATGCTTTTCAGAGCGAGCGAAGCACTTTTTGACCAACAATGCGATTCTGACCTTACAATGTTGATATTGTTCAAAACTAATGGACTTCACTTCCAAATGGTCGTGTATTACTTAAATAACCCTTTTGTAAGCAAAATAACACGTTTGCATTGAACGGATCAGAAATATCAACTGTTCTAGTTTTTATGCGTGCAAAATGCTTTTCAGAGCGAGAGAAGCACTTTTTGACCAACAACGTGATTCTGACCTTACAATGTTGATATTGCTCAAAACTAATGGACTTCACTTCCATATGCTTGTGTATTGCTTAAATAACCCTTTTGTAAGCATAATAACACGTTTGAATTGAAAGTAACAGAAATATTCACTTTTCAAGTTTTTATGCGTGCAAAATGCTTTTCAGAGCGAGAGAATCACTTTTTGACCAACAATGTGATTCTGACCTTACAATGTTGATATTGCTCAAAACGGATGGAATTCATTTCCAAATGGTAGTGTATGCTTAAATAACCCTTTTGTAAGCATAATAACACGTTTGCATTGAAAGGAACAGAAATATTCACTTTTTTAGTTTTTATGTCTGCAAAATGCTTTTCAGAGCGAGAGAAGCACTTTTTGACCAACAATGTGATTATGACCGTACAATGTTGATATTGCTCAAAACTAATGGAATTCACTCCCAAATGGTGGTTTATGCTTAAATAATCCTTTTGTAAGCATAATAACACGTTTGCATTGAAAGGAACGGAAATATTCACTTGTCATGTTTTTATGCGTGCAAAATGCTTTTCAGAGCGAGAGAAGCACTTTTTGAGCAACAATGCGAAACTGACCTTACAATGTTGATATTGCTCAAAATGAATGGAATTCACTCCCAAATGGTGGTTTATGCCTAAATAACCCTTTTGTAAGCATAATAACAGGTTTGAATTGAAAGGAACAGAAATATTCACTTGTCAAGTTTTTATGCGTGCAAAATGCTTTTCAGAGCGAGAGAAGCACTTTTTGACCAACAATGTGATTCTGACCTTACAATGTTGATATTGCTCAAAACTAATGGACTTCACTTCCAAATGGTGGTGTATTGCTTGAATAACCTTTTTGTAAGCAAAGTAACACGTTTTCATTGAACAGAACAGTTATATCAACTGTTCTAGTTTTTATGCGTGCAAAATGCTTTTCAGAGCGAGCGAAGCACTTTTTGACCAACAATGCGATTCTGACCTTACAATGTTGATATTGCTCAAAACTAATGGACTTCACTTCCAAATGGTGGTGTATTGCTTAAATAACCTTTTTGTAAGCAAAGTAACACGTTTTCATTGAACAGAACAGTTATATCAACTGTTCTAGTTTTTATGCGTGCAAAATGCTTTTCAGAGCGAGCGAAGCACTTTTTGACCAACAATGCGATTCTGACCTTACAATGTTGATATTGCTCAAAACTAATGGACTTCACTCCCAAATGGTGGTTTATGCTTAAAATAACCCTTTTGTAAGCATAATAACACGTTTGCATTGAAAGGAACAGAAATATTCACTTTTCTAGTTTTTTATGTGTGCAAAATGCTTTTCAGAGCGAGAGAATCACTTTTCGACCAACAACGTGATTCTGACCTTACAATGTTGATATTGCTCAAAACTGATGGAATTCACTTCCAAATGGTGGTTTATGCTTAAATAACCCTTTTGTAAGCATAATAACACGTTTGAATTGAAAGGAACAGAAATATTTACTTTTCTAGTTTTTATGTGTGCAAAATGCTTTTCAGAGCGAGAGAGGCACTTTTTGACCAACAACGTGATTCTGACCTTACAATGTTGATATTGCTCAAAACTAATGGACTTCACTTCCAAATGCTGGTGTATTGCTTAAATAACCTTTTTGAAAGCAAAGTAACACGTTTTCATTGAACAGAACAGTTATATCAACTGTTCTAGTTTTTATGCGTGCAAAATGCTTTTCAGAGCGAGCGAAGCACTTTTTGACCAACAATGCGATTCTGACCTTACAATGTTGATATTGTTCAAAACTAATGGACTTCACTTCCAAATGGTCGTGTATTGCTTAAATAACCCTTTTGTAAGCAAAATAACACGTTTGCATTGAACGGATCAGAAATATCAACTGTTCTAGTTTTTATGCGTGCAAAATGCTTTTCAGAGCGAGAGAAGCACTTTTTGACCAACAACGTGATTCTGACCTTACAATGTTGATATTGCTCAAAACTAATGGACTTCACTTCCATATGCTTGTGTATTGCTTAAATAACCCTTTTGTAAGCATAATAACACGTTTGAATTGAAAGTAACAGAAATATTCACTTTTCAAGTTTTTATGCGTGCAAAATGCTTTTCAGAGCGAGAGAATCACTTTTTGACTAACAATGTGATTCTGACCTTACAATGTTGATATTGCTCAAAACGGATGGAATTCATTTCCAAATGGTAGTGTATGCTTAAATAACCCTTTTGTAAGCATAATAACACGTTTGAATTGAAAGGAACAGAAATATTCACTTTTCAAGTTTTTATGCGTGCAAAATGCTTTTCAGAGCGAGAGAATCACTTTTTGACCAACAATGCGATTCTGACCTTACAATGTTGATATTGCTCAAAACTAATTGACTTCACTTCCAAATGGTGGTGTATTGCTTAAATAACCTTTTTGTAAGCAAAGTAACACGTTTTCATTGAACAGAACAGTTATATCAACTGTTCTAGTTTTTATGCGTGCAAAATGCTTTTCAGAGCGAGCGAAGCACTTTTTGACCAACAATGCGATTCTGACCTTACAATGTTGATATTGCTCAAAACTAATGGACTTCACTTCCAAATGGTGGTTTATGCTTAAATAACCCTTTTTTAAGCATAATAACACGTTTGCATTGAAAGGAACAGAACTATTCACTTTTCTAGTTTTTTACGTGTGCAAAATGCTTTTCAGAGCGAGAAGCACTTTTTGACCAACAACGTGATTCTGACCTTACAATGTTGATATTGCTCAAAACGGATGGAATTCACTTCCAAATGGTAGTGTATGCTTAAATAACCCTTTTGTAAGCATAATAACACGTTTGAATTGAAAGGAACAGAAATATTCACTTTTCTAGTTTTTTTGTGTGCAAAATGCTTTTCAGAGCGAGAGAAGCACTTTTTGACCAACAATGCGATTCTAACCTTACAATGTTGATATTGCTCAAAACTAATGGAATTCACTCCCAAATGGTGGTTTATGCTTAAATAACCCTTTTCTAAGCATTGTAACACGTTTGCATTGAAAGGAACAGAAATATTCACTTTTTTAGTTTTCATGTCTGCAAAATGCTTTTCAGAGCGAGAGAAGCACTTTTTGACCAACAATGCGATTCTGACCTGACAATGTTGATATTGCTCAAAACTAATGGACTTCACTTCCAAATGGTGGTGTATTGCTTAAATAACCTTTTTGTAAGCAAAGTAACACGTTTTCATTGAACAGAACAGTTATATCAACTGTTCTAGTTTTTATGCGTGCAAAATGCTTTTCAGAGCGAGCGAAGCACTTTTTGACCAACAATGCGATACTGACCTTACAATGTTGATATTGCTCAAAACTAATGGACTTCACTTCCAAATGGTCGTGTATTGCTTAAATAACCCTTTTGTAAGCATAATAACACGTTTCTGTTGAAAGTAACAGAAATATTCACTTTTCTAGTTTTTATGTGTGCAAAATGCTTTTCAGAGCGAGAGAAGCACTTTTTGACCAACAACGTGATTCTGACCTTACAATGTTGATATTGCTCAAAACTAATGGACTTCACTTCCAAATGGTGGTGTATTGCTTAGATAACCCTTTTGTGAGCAAAAAAACACGTTTGCATTGAAAGGAACAGAAATATCAACTTTCTACTTTTTTTCGTACAAAATGCTTTTCAGAGCGAGAGAATCACTTTTTGACCAACAATGTGATTCTGACCTTACAATGTTGATATTACTCAAAACTAATGGACTTCACTTCAAAATGGTGGTGTATTTCTTAAATAACCCTGTTGTAAGCATAACACCTTTGCATTGAAAGGAACAGAAATATCAACTTTTCTAGTTTTTATGTGTGCAAAATGCTTTTCAGAGCGAGAGAATCACTATTTGACCAACAATGTGATTCTGACCTTCAGCTTAGTCTACCCGGAGATTGGCTACTTAAATCGGCGTGCGCATATTCCTAGCCCCTCCTCCGACAATGTCGTCACCATTTGTGGGTGTTCCCGTGGACCTCGGCGCACTTATCGTACATGCGTCTCTCAGGAGACAGAGGGTTTTTAGGGACAGAAACGATCCCTTGGCATTGTCTGACGATATTCTTCATGAGAGATACAGATTCTCATCAGAGAGTATTCGTTATTTGATCGTCCTTGTTGGACCGTATGTAGGCAATGCTACACAAAGAAGCCGTGTGCTTACTGTTGCGCAGTGTGTCTGTGTTTCACTGCGATTTTTTGCCACGGGCACTTATTTCAACCCAGTCTCTTCAATATGTGTACAGATCGCGCGGTTTTACAATTCCAAAATGCGTGCAGTACATACGCCAGATGCCAATTTTGCGTGCATATGATACCCAAAACCCAGCATTAACTTATGCGGAGGGCAGATGCGTCCACATACCACGCATCACTTTATACGCATACCGACGTCACCCACGAGGCATGCTGCGTTCCGTTGTACTCAGAACTCTGGAATTTCCGTCTTCCGATAAGGAAAAGTGCAATAAAATGGTTGTTAAAGTCGGAAATTCGGGCAACACTTGACTTCACTGAGGTGACGCAGAGTAACCCAGCCCAGTCGCCAAAAGCATACGTTGACAGTGTACGTTTTCGTGAACACTGGATTACGTCGCATTTCAACGTAAAATAGCGTGTCATACCTACAGTATCTGCGCGTAGCACTGTGGAGGCGCCTGAAGAAAGCACAACCAACAAGGTTATAAAATACATAAATTCCTGGTTATATACAATACATAAATTATAATTATTTGGAAACTTCCCATCGCTGCCAGTACGGCGAAGGTGACGGTGATGCAGGGTTGCAAGCTTAACGGGTTGTTTTAAAAACTGAGTCGCGGGTGTCAACCTCAAAGGCGCGGGTCACGGTTTTCTTGGGAACTTTCAAAACCCACCGCAGGAACAGTTGGGGTGTAACATGTGTATTGTATAATCTTTATGAAAACTCAGTCAGAACTTTTAAACACCAGAGGATGGGCGGGGTTGGGCAGTGGACACGCACACGCACACACACACACACACACACACACACACACACAATGCATCTCGCTGCTACAACAAAAAAAAAAATAGAAGAAAAAGTTCCTGTACTGAAGAAAGTACCGGAGCCTATAAAGGACTGTATAATTACCAAAGGGATATAATCTGACTCAAGGAATTTATAACCAAATAATATAATAAACCTGTGTACGTATTTAACTAAGAGTGAGAGGAGACCAAAAACTATGTTTAACAATTTATTACAGACAATAAACTGCCCTAGAGATACACATTAAACACATTACCATATAAACACTTCAATACACACTCACACTCTACCTCCCCAATGCTGTACCCTCCCTTTAACCCAATCACACAGCCCGCACCCACACAGACAGTCCGACCTGAGGCCCCTCGGTGGGCCTAACGAATGTCCTCGTGCTCGTAGTGCGGCGCCGCTGGATCGTTGGTGCACGTGGAGTGGGGGAGGGGAAAGGGGGTGAGTCGAAACTGCCGGATACAAAGGGGGGCGTTGGAGAGGGGGGACACATCCCTTGTAGATGGGGTGAAGATCGGCGGTTCTGCCTGGTAGGGGGGTTTGAACCCGCCTCACGAACCTCGTCTGGATCGAGGGAGACCAGCCTCTTCCTCGGTCCCTCTGGCGACTGGGCCGCGAGCGTGTGCTCCTGGATAGCGCTCTTCACCGCGATAAACACTAGCGGGCGAACGGACGGCAAACGCACCTCCGTCTGCCGATACACCGTGCTGCCGACAGCACGAAACACACGAATATTCCAACCCGCTACAGCCCTCGACTCCACGTCCGCACCGCACAGCCTCCAACCGCAGGTTGCTAGCAAAAAACTAGTGATGTGTCGTTCGTGAACGATTCGTTCAATATGAACGAATCTTTCATATGACTCGGGAGTCATGAGTCATCTCAGTGAGTGATTCGTTCATTTTGATGCAGTACCTTACCTCGCCACATGGCAGGCAGCTGCATAAGCTCAGTCAGTAGGAGAGGAAGCAGAAATGATTCGTTCACGACTCACTCAGGTCCTCGTTCATTTGTCACGTGACAGCCATACGGATCGTTCATACGGATCGTTCATACGGTTCGTTCATACGGTTCGTTCATACGGATCGTTCATACGGATCGTTCATACGGATCATTCATACGGTTCGTTCATACGATTCGTTCATACGATTCGTTCATATGGATCGGTCTCTCGTTCATTTGTCACGTGACAGCTGTAGGCCAGCTACGAACAAGGAAATGAATGATATCTGATTTGTGACGTTCATTCATTTGTCACGTGAAACCCGACATACATTATTTATTCATGAAATCATAATTATTAGTGGTCTTCGGTTCTTGTAGATGTGTATAGTGTTATAGATTATATAATGTAAAGTGTGTTTGTAAATAAATACTTTCGAAAATTATATCAACGTGTTGATTTTGTGTTATACTCTACCATAGAATAATAAAATATCATAATACATTATTCATTCATGAAATCATAATTAATCAGTGGCCTTCAGTTCTTGTAATCTTTTTAATTTGAATTATATTATATATATAGTTAAACTTCTGAACTTTAATTGCTCATGTACTTCGTCTACAATGCGTTTTTGCTCATATTTTTCTTTACTTTCTGCACATCTGTGTTCTCTGACATGTCGGGAGAAAAAGTAAACATATTGTAAGGACCTCGCTGACATAACGATGTCCAGTCATCGGTATTGGAACAAACTTTTTAATGGCACCAAACTAGGTCACTGAAACATGTAAACCACGGCGAAAATCCCACACGAAGCAAAAACCCGTACTCCCCAACCCGCCGCACGGTCAGCCGCACGTGCCAGGCCCCACCCTCCAGTTCTTCCAAGGCCCCTCCCCCAGCTGACCTAATGATTCGCCCCCACACTGATTGACAAGAACAACATTGCAATACAAGCGCATAGATCAACTTGCATAACGGACAACGAAATACAATGCAACACATAACACACAAATTATTTAAATGTCCCAGGGTCGCTACAATATAATGAGAATTATTTTTTTTAAGTCTACCTGCGCTATACTAATAGAGCCGGGTCGATTGAAACACTTTTCAGTTAAACGTCTTTTTCATCTGTTGTATAGTCATATTATTATGGCATGAAACAAAAAACACAACTATCTATTACAGAAACACTACCGCAGGAAGGATTTTACTTAGCGCTCTCGAAAACAGGTTCGGGGGATAACATTTGAACGGTGGGACGTAAATTTCCCGGGGTTGGTCAGTCTTGCGTGCTGAACGTAGTGACGACGTAAAAGCCATGCGGTTTTCGAGGAAAACTGTGTTTCAATCGTCCCGTGTTTCAAATAATCGACCCAGCTCTCCCCTACCCTGCTCTGCTGCTGCGGTGACAGACACAACCATTTAGGATCGGATGAGGAAAGGAGGTGAAAAAGCACGACAAATCCTCCATAAATGTTAACTTCAGAGCCTCTGATAAAGTGCAGCTCACACAGACCAGGTTTGCATCTCGGTTTAAAGACCACTGTCACACACTGTCAGCGTTCACACTTTAACAGCGCAAGACGGGGTTCACTTGGTTACAGTCACGGCATATGCTGGTATCGCTGTTCGCACGGCATCGGCTAGGCAAAATCTGATTTACGTCGCAAGTTGACGTTATTATTTATATATTTCTTTTCCACTGCCTGAGCTAATTGATGTTTGGCATGAAAGGGTGTGAAAAGTGTCAATTGTTTGACTCTCATGAGACAGCTTTTCACCTCGTCACAATTTAATGTTTTACAGACTGGGCTACTAGGAGTGATGAGATCCTGTCCCACAAATTGAGTGCTCCCGTCATCCAAGGCTCCATGCGGGGGCAGTGACCCATCCCTCACTCATCCCCATACATTTACATTAGGTGTCAGGTTTAATCAGAACACAAACAACAGAGGTCTGAGCAGGTCAGGAAAATGAGTGGCAGGAAAAGAAGTGACATTTGGAACCACTTTGGTGAAATTTCAGCCACCAAAGCCAAGTGCAATATTTGCAAAAGACTTTTATCAGTGCAAGGAGGAAGCACTTCGAATTTGAGAAGGCACCTGAAAGCAGCACATCCAACTGTGCAGTTAGCACAAGTGAGGGTAGAGAGTGACGATGGAGCCACTGCAGCAGCTTCAAATATCTCCACCAGCAATACTTCATCTGGACCTCCAATCGCTGCTGCTGCAACACTGGCTACAGCTTCTGCAACATCCAGTACACCAGCAGCACCCACCACCACCACCACCACCACCCAAGCAGCAGTTAGGCCACGGAGGCCTCAACAAACACTGTTGGGCACTTATGTAACAAGGCCAATGGATCCGCTCAGGCAGATCAAACTGGATGAAGCACTGATAAAAATGATAGCTTGTGACTATCAACCATTCTCCATCGTTGAGGACAAAGGCTTCAAAGATTTTTCAAAGACCCTGGACCCTTCATACACTCTGCCTAGCAGGAAAACACTGTCTCAAGCTCTACTGCCTAAGATGTATGGAAAACTAAGAGCCGAGTTATTTGAAAAAATCAAGAGTGCTCCTGCTGTATGTCTCACAACAGACTGCTGGTGATCTGTGACGACCACAAGTTACATGTCTGTGACCTGCCACTATATTCAGGATTTTGCTATGACCTCCCATCTCCTGGACTGTTTTGCCTTGACAGACAGACACACTTCAGCTCACCTGGCAAGTGAGCTGAAGAGAGTTTTAACCGAATGGGGTGTCATAGACAAAGTTGTAGCTTGTGTCACAGACAATGCCAGCAACATTGTGGCAGCCCTGAGAGATCACCTGCACTGGGACCACATACCATGCTTTGCACATGTGTTGAACCTCATTCTTAGAGCTGCACTTAGGGAGGTTCAGGGCACAATTCAAAAAATAAAAGCTGTGGTTGAATATTTCCACAGAAGCACAGTTGCTTCAGACAAGCTGAAGGCCACACAGCAACAGATGGGCCAGGAGCAACTGCGTTTGAAGCAGGATGTAGCTACAAGGTGGAATTCAACATTCTACATGCTGCAAAGGTTCATTGAAGTGAAAGATCCAGTCATCTCCACCCTGGCACTTATCAATGCACCGCTATCCACACTGTCCACAGAGGAATGGGGAATTGCCCGTGAAACAGTGGGCATTATCAAGCCTTTTGAGGAGGTTACCATTGAAGTGAGCGCTGAGAGGTATGTAGATAAAGTGATTAATGTTTATATTAAATTAAAATCACTTTTATTGGATGAATCAGTGTACACATAAATGAATTTGACTCCTATCTAACTTTGCTCTCAATGTACATGCACATAATAAGCACAAACTTCATATTTTAAACAAAAATTATAGTTAGTGATAGATTTTTAACTGCATCCTTACTGTTAACAAAGAAGCATGACATTGACTTTGTAATAGTACACTGTTATAACTGCTTTTAAGAACAACATTTGAATAATTCAACTGTCTGTAGGTTTGTGACTGCCTCCAAAGTGATCCTGATGGCAAGGGGTCTTCAGAGGATTGTTGCCCGCCATCAAAGGAATCCATCCATCCATGAACCAGTTCAAAAACTGGTGGACGGTCTGATGGCAGAGATGCAGAAGAGGTTCAGCAAGGTGGAGCAAATTGAGAAGCTTGCTGATGCTACTTGTTTGGACCCAAGGTTCAAAAAGCAAGCCTTTGTGAACGACAAGGCAGCAGATGATGCTGTAAAGAGGATTACAGCTACTGCAGCACACCATCACCCTGGTCACAGTGAGGAGGAGGAGGGTCAAGATCCTGCTGCGGCTGCCAGCGCAGGGGCCATGTTTTGGGAAGACTTCGATGAGAGGGTAGCAAACACCAGCGCTTCCACTTCATCCAATTCTGCCACATCAAGCATCTCAACTGCTGCCATGATGGAGATACGGGCCTACCTTGCAGAGCCACTCCTACCCCGCACATCAGACCCTCTGGCATGGTGGAGGATGTGCTCTCCAGTATTTAAAAGTCTGTGTGAAGTGATGAAGACAAGACTGTGCATTGTGGCCACATCTGTGCCCTCTGAGAGAATTTTCTCAAAGACTGGGCAGATCATCACTGACAGACGGAACAGGCTCAGCCCCTCCAAGGTCCGCGAGCTTGTGTTTCTCAATGCCAACTTGCCTTAGAGCAGGCCTTAAACTGCTTAATATACTTGTGTTACTTTTACTTAATTGTGCAATATTGTTGTTGGTTTGGATTTGGGTTTATAAGTGTGTTTATAAATAAATACTTTTGAAAATTATATCAACATATTGATTTTGTGTTATACTCTGCCATAAAATATAATAATAATAACAAATGTAATAACAATAATAATAAGACACAATAAATGCACCATGTAACACTTTAAGGAACTTATTTATTTATACTTTTTGTCTTACTTAATTGTCTTACTAATTGTCAAAATGAGGATACAGGACACAAGTCACTTTATTGTGGTGTTTTTGCTTTCCTAGGTTTTCACATGGTTTGAATTGCTTGTGACATTGTGTGTATTCAGCAGCTCAGCTGAAGCAAACCATGTTGCCTTCAGTGTTAAGCGTTAAGAACCGCAGCCTTTTTTACAACGCCCACAAGGGGGCTACAGCGCCACCCGCTGTAAAAATGAACGAAATGAACGAAATGACTCAAAAAAAGATTCGTTCAATTTACTGACCGAGAGTTAAAGATCCGATTCAGTAAAAAGAGTCGAACTTCCCAACACTACAAAAAACCCTTTGCAAGTGGCCGACTACGCGAGACTGATCAATTGACTGAAAATAAAAAAATAAATAAAAATAACCGTGCTCCAAAAGAACGAAATGTAAACCAATGCATTCTTAATGGGAGTGCTTCTCCGATTTTTCCATGCCACACAGAACGAAATGTAAACCCATGCAAATAAAGGCTCCATGGTCATAATAATTTAAATATAATTAAATGAAAGCGTGTAACAAGGAAATGAGACGATTTACTTGTGGGCCAGCAGAGGCTGAATTTTAACCGAATTCGGCCCATAACCTTATTTTTTACATCGTTTTTATATTATGAATAGTTTAATATTTTCTGGTATAGCTGAACCACACTTACAAATTGGTGGAAGTGGATTTTCAACGGTCAATTAGGCTACAGATCTTGTTATAACGATAATTGAATAAAAGCTACATGGTCTAAATATTAGAGGCTAACTGAATAATTGTATATTTATATATATATATATATATATATAGTAATATTAAATTAATTCAATATTAAACCAATGCATTTCAATCTGGAGATTTTTTTCGACTTCAGAAGGGGGGGGCGGGCTGCTCAGTGCACGCTCTAGCATCATCTTGTTATAACGATAATTGAATAAAAGCTAGGCCTACATGTGTGCTTATAATATTATAACCAAATAATTGTATATTTCTATATATATATATATATATATATATATAATATACATTATAATATTTAATTAATTAAGTACAATAACGGCTTTAAACATGTGACATGCCTACGTGCCCTTTTTTCTTTTCAATAGGCCTGCGTCAACGTCACGTGACCTAGGGTCCCCTGGTTGGAAATAGACAGATATTCCAAGGTTTCCTTCAAAAGGCACCTTGAAATATGTTATTTTCCCCAGTTTAGACTTGTAATTAAGTTACTTTTTTAATGAACTTGAATCTTTTTTTTTTAATCGCTGTCTGGTGGTTTGTTACGTCACTCGTAACAAACCACCAGACACCAGAGAGACAGATTTTATAGTGACACAGCCTATAACCTATTCTTGAAAGCTAAACACCAAGCTCATTGATTTAACGAGGCAGGGTTATTTGAAACAATTAGTTGAATATGTGTGAGAGGTCATTTCTCCTCTTGAGTGTGCTTCCTATTTATGTCTAGTGTACCCCCCCACTGTCCACAAGCACCCCCCCCCCCCCATATGGATATGGAGAAAGGTTGGCACTTCCCAGTGGTGGTGGTATCATATATAATTAATTGTGGGTCTCTGGGAAGAAGCCGGCCCTAACCCTAACCCTAACCCTAACCCAAAACCTCAGACGCCCCCCTCCTTGCCCTCGGGGTCCGACCGGGCCAAGTTTCGGTGCGGGGGTCCCAGTTAGGCCGTAGAATAAGGTATTCAAATTTCAGGGCGGTAGGACCTTCCTATCTCAAAAACTGTTTTTCCACCACATTCTGAACCACGAGGTCTTGCAGGCAACACTTCTGAGGGGCTTTGTCCAAATAACAGTCCATTTTTTTCTCTAATGGCTAGAAATACAAATCTCGGATATGTCGTTCTCGGAACCCGGGAAATGTGTGCAGCTCTAGCTATCTCGAAAACGCCGGAAAAGGGGCTCCAACAGTAGAGTAAATGTACATAAGACAGAGGTTAGTTTCTAGTCCCCATTTTTTGTGGGATGGAAGTGTACATTTGTGGCTTAAGGTGTGTAGACACAGCTGGCCTTTGGCCAAGTATTTGAAGTCTGGGGTCAAAAGGTCAAAAGGAGCCGGCACCACGCAGCTTATGAGATAACAAAAAGTTAATGTGCATTTCTCTCATAACTTTTTGTCATTCTTAAAGAGAGGCCTCTCAGATATGCATGTTGGATGGCTAGGGGTGAATGTCTGGGAAGAACTTCAGGCCAAAATCTTGCAAGCGAGCCGCTGGGTGAGGTGCAACGAGATGGAGCACTTGCTGAGTCATTTCCTGTAGGGCTGGAGCCACAGGTTGATGCGTATGCTTCCTTTGAGACCCCCTTTTAAATAAGAACAACTTTCCATTTGTTCACTTGCTTTAATGAACGACAGCAGTGAAATGACAATAACCAAACATGTCATGAGCAGCTGAAAGTGCCGGTAGGTTTACATCTAAACAGAGTCATTAACTTCCTGTTCCGCTATGTGCAACAACATAGAGGTCCGTAGTGCAACAACATAGAGGACCGTAGTGCAATATTCCCTATCTCTCCCTGAGCCTTTAACACTCCAACACAAAGGCTGATAAAAATAAAAGAAAAACAGCATCGAACGAACGGTCGTATGCACTTTGTGCCATAAAAACGAGGGGAAAGTCCAACATGAACACAACGCCCACAGAACCCATTAAAGACTACTCCACAGCAAAGTCCTTATGCCAGGCAGGCACACAGGTCTTCCTGGTGGACCGGCGCAGGCCTGCCGCCGGCGACACGTCTGGTGGCGGTGGGAGAGGGGTCACAGGGGCCACAGAGGCCGGCGGCGGTGTACGAAGCACGCCCTGGGCCGGCACCACCTGCACGATAGAGGAGGGCTGCGTCCCGCGCCGGGGAGAGCCTGCAGGTGGCAGCGCCGGTGGCGGAGTGGGCCCTGACTCCGTCATGGGCCTTACTTGGCCACTCGCAAGACCAGGCAGCTGCGGCATTGCATGAAGTGCTGGCACAGCGACAAGAGATGCCAGATAATCAAAGATCGAACGAGGCGGGTGACAGTCGCTGTGGACCGGGTAGAACTTGCTCAGGAATCTTCAGTTCCGAGACCCTGCCCGACCCGTCAATCTTGACGACGTACTGATCGTGCTGGCGCACCTCAACGACACTGCCCGTCCTGTCCCACTTGTTAGGGTGAGGCCCCGTCTGGTTCTGTACGCGGACAAAGTCCCCCACCTCGAGAGGTGGGAGGTGTTTGGTGTGCTCCGCCCAAGTGCCAGCTGTGCGGAAGTGGCGTTTGCGGAGGGCCTCCTCCCTCGCCGTCAGCGTCTCACGCCACATTACGTGCGGCCTGTATCTCCCGGGGGGAATCAGGATGGGCCGGCCGAAGACACACATCGCCGGGGATAGCTTCGTGTCAGGGTCCGGCGTATTACGGTATTGGAGTATCGCCCTCTGCACAGCGTCGGTGTCGAGTTCGCCCTTGTATTCGGCCTGTATTGTCAGTGATGAGCCGCTTCATCGTCTTCACCCCGATCTCTGCGCGGCAATTGCTTTGGGGGAAGGCCACCGACGAGAGGTGGGGGTGCACGCCCCATCTGCGAAGGAAAGACCTGGTCTCGGCGGAGGTGAACTCTGGTCCCCCGTCCGATGCAAGCTCTTCCGGAGTCCCGTACGTGGCAAAGGCACGGCGTAGTTGGCATATGAGGTCCGCGGCGCCACCCGTCGACCTCGACATGATCGGCCAATTCGAGTAGCGTTCAACTATCACAAGATAGTGTACACCCCTGTGCATGAAAAAATCCGAACACACAGCGTGGAAGGGGTAAATGGCCATGACAGGCGGGGTCGGCGGCGCCGCGGGCTGAGAGGGCGCCATCCGGTGGCAGTGTTCACAGCCATTCCGATTGGCGCAGATGTCAGCCGACATGCCTGGCCAGAACACGGACGATTCCGCGCGGGCGGTCATCATGGAGACGCCTTGGTGGGCAGCGTGCAGAGCGCTCAGCACTTCGCCACGGAGTGAGGGTGGTATGACTACCCTATCCTTGTACAGGACCACCCCGTCAGCTGATGTGATGTCCTCGCGGTACTGATGGAAGCCACGAATCGCCACCGGCATCCCAGCCCTTGACTCGGGGAAGCCGTCTGCTGCCATCTCCTCCAACGTGCGCATATCGTCGCTGCTGCTCATGGCCTCCCTGACGCGGTCCCATGTCACGGACTGCAGCGATTCAAGCCCCACAGCGCACCAGGCCAGGTCACCTTCCTCAACATCATCGGCCCTCGGCCCTGCCCACCGTATCAGAGACAGCACATCAGTGTGTACGCTGGGTGAGAGGTGGGCCACCATGGCGGCATTGTCGTCCGGAAGATCCATGGGCGACGGGCACGGTGTGCCGACCGGCCTGCATGGCATGGCATCTGCAGCCCTGTTCTTCATTCCGGGGACATGTATGATGCGGAAATGATAGCGCAGGGTCTTCTCCTTGAGGTTCCTGAGATGGGGGTTGGGCACGTCGTCGAGTGCCCTGTTGCCAAGGAGTTTGAGCAGTGGCTTGTGGTCGACCGCAACAATCAGGTCCATGCTGCCCAACACGAAGTAGCGCGCTTTGTCCAAGGCGTCAGCGACTGCGAGCGCCTCGCCCTCTACAGGCGCGCATCTGGACTCGGCCGCATGTGTGAATCTGCTGCCAACCAGGGTCACCTTCCATCCATCAGCGCAGCAGAAGGGCCTGACCGGCGCGCACTGACAGTGCTTCTGGAACAGCCAGAAGCCAACGCCCTCTTTTGACCAGTCCGTGGCGAGGCATGTCGGCTTGGACTTGTCAAAGATGCGGACGCCGCGCTCGATCTCCTGGACAATCTCCTCCTTTGATTCGCGGAAAACGTTCTCCAATTCCGGAGACCACTCGAAGCGTACCCCATGCAGTAGGAGTTTCCGGAACGGTTGCCTGCGCTCGGCCATACTGAAGGCGTAGGCCACTTGGTTGACCAGTCCGAACCAGGACCTGACGTCAGTGACATTGCGGGGTCGTGGGAAGTCTCGGATAGCCTCCAGGTAACGGCTGCATGGCCGTACGTCGGACATGGTAATTGTGAAGCCCGCAAAGTCCACCGAGGGCGCGGCGAAGACAAATTTATCCGGGTTGAGGATGATGCCGTTCCTGCCACAAACGTCCAGTCATTGTGCCGCCTGGAAGTAGCTCTCTTCAACTGTATCAGCCCACAGGAGCGTGTCGTCCACACACTTGGTCTTGTTGCCGATGTCCACAACCACCTCATCATAGCGCCATGAGTAACCGTCACCTGACGCCACATACCCTTGTGGCGCTGAAAGGTACCGGTAGCGCCCCCATGGTGTGATAAATGTCGTCTTGTGGCGGTCATCTTCATGCACCGGGACGCTGTGGTAGCCATTCCAGGCGTCGAATACAGTCTTGCGTTTCCCACTGGGCACCTGTCTCGCTTGGTGGAAGGGAGATTGCGTGTGGTGGGTCTCACGGAGCGCATGCTTGTTTAGTGCTTGGAAATCGACCGTGCGTCGTGGCTTGCCGTTCTTTTTTGCGCAGATCACCATGCGGTGACACCACGTCACTGGCGTGCCAATGGGCACTTCTTCCAGCACTCCAAGACGAACGTCCTGGTCAAGGCCCGCTTTCACCTCACCTTACCAGTGTATGGCGACTGGGATGGGGGTGTGGCAGGCGACTGGCGTTGCATTCTCATCGAGCATGAGACGAAGCGGTGGACCAGACATCCTCGGCAAAGGCTGGTGGGGATGTATTGAATGTGCTCTGAGCGTATAGTCCAAGTAAGTGTCTCCATAGAGCTTCCCTGTTAGCCTCCGTGGCCGGCATGGGGAGCGTGGTTGGCCTGGTTGGAGGTTCCGCACGCCGCGGGCAGTCACATGGGTCTGAGGTCGCGAGGTTGACCTCCCCGAGTGTTGGGAACCTGTCTGAGATCATGCCCAGGTCCACACAGGCTGCACGAGATAGGAATATACGGTCTGAGGTGTCAGTCATGTACGCGATCTGGCGTGTCTCCATTCTTCGGGCGTCGCTGCTATTACCAGCGAACCTGACGACAGCGGCCCCGAGAATCCGTATGCCCTCATTATTCGCGGCCTTCATGGTCATGGATACGGGAATGAGGTCATCTGTGCTCAGGCCCATCTGTTGGGCGACCTTGACGCCGATCAGGCAGCTCTGGCACCCCGTGTCAGCCATAGCAGGCAGAGTCACAGTGCGGGTGCGCTTCCGGAGGTCGAGGCCCAGTGCTTTGTAATCCTCGTTTTCAATCGTGAGTGTGAGGTGGATGTATGGCTGTGAGTTGGACGGGCGCTTCATCCATTTGTCGCACATATCATCATACAGGTGGTGAGCGAGGGGGAGTTTGCGGACCATGTCGGCGGTGCTGGTGAGTGTGCACAGTTCGCCAAAGGCGGTCGTCTGCTGTTCGTCGCACACCCCATCAGCCTCCTCCGGAGCGGGCCTAGATGATCGGCCACCCAGGTAGCCCTTGTCGAGGTGGTTCTGATGGTTGCATTTCCGGCACGTCTTGCCGTACGCGGGGCACTCGGCGCGCCTGGCGCGCCACTGAGGTGTTTTGCCGTGGCCTGCCTCGCCGCAGTAGATGCACGTCCCATCGGCCTTGACCTTGGGTGTCTCTGCTCTGGCGCCGGCCCTGGCGCGGACGTCCTGCTGCTTCCCCCCGTCGATAAGAGCTGCTGATAGTGTTCGTGCTCTGAGGGTCAAGCAGGCGTAACGCTGAGCGCTTTCCTGACTCTTTGGCTTCGATGTACTCTATCATGTCCTTTAGTGGCATATCCTGATTCCTTTCGCCAATCAGATCGTGCTGTATTTCTTGGTCTGTTATGCCGTGGGCGATCACATCACACAATATTTCCTCTGTGAAGTCGTTGACTTGGTCACACCCCTCCTTAGTGCATGTCATTTCGTATTTACACGTGCCTGCCTGCCCCTTTAAGCGAGCATGAAATGATCGGATGGGCTCTTCGTGTCCCTGTCGCATGTTAGATAGGGCCACTCAAGCTACCATTGTGTTTTCTGCACGGACAGCAAGCGCCCTCATGGCAGAGAGAACGTCCTTTTCATCACTGTTCACTAGGCTTTTGCCGGCAGCACGGGTGAGGTCTTTTCTCAGATCCTCCTCACAGCACTCTAGCAGTTGTGTGACAACATCTGATCCAATTAGTTTAGTGCCCCTCTTGTACTCACTCCAGCGGGTTAGGAAGTATGACCAGGTCTCGGCTGTTCCAGCCAATGCTATGGACGGGCGCCTGAGTTTCTCCATTTTGACATTTGGGCGTGGTTCCCTAGGGGCTGCAGCGTGTGTGGTCGCGTGTATGTTCAGCATGGCCACCACCACTTCTGCTTCAGCATGTGAAGCCACATAGTCACACTCCTCAATAGGGCAAGGCACATTCATCCTTGGTCTCACAGTTTTGTATTTTTGTTTCTTTGTTTTCAATGATGCGCTCGTATATCCGGGTTCCCGGGCGACGTCACTTGTAAATACACTGGCGGTCCGGCCACTCGTATGGTCGCATTCTTTCGCGGCGTCGGAGATATCTGCTTGGCTTAATCGAGATGTTTGGTTATAAATAAGAACAATTTTCCATTTGTTCACTTGCTTTAATGAACGACAGCAGTGAAATGACAATAACCAAACATGTCATGAGCAGCTGAAAGTGCCGGTAAACAGAGTCATTAACTTCCTGTTCCGCTATGTGCAACAACATAGAGGTCCGTAGTGCAACAATATAGAGGACCGTAGTGCAATATTCCCTACCTTTGATATATAAGAGACCCCAAGGCATAGCTTACTTGTAAATGTTCTCGACTCAGTCACCTATTGCATCACTTCCTTTAGGGCTTCGGCCTCCTAATTGATCATTGTAGTATAATTGAATGCCCTCTTTCATATATATGATACCACCACCATTTACATTTACATTTACATTTAGGGCATTTAGCAGACGCTTTTATCCAAAGCGACTTACAATAAGTGCATTTGTTACAATAAGTACATTTGTCATAAGAAGTGAAACAATATATCGCTGTCGGTACAGTAAAGATGTTCATAGAACCAAGTACAAGTATTACAATCGCTAGGCTAACCCATTCCCCGTGTAAAGCAATGATAGCAGCTACTGTAGATGCTACACAATTAAGTACCTTGAATAAGTGCAATGTACAAGTGCCAGGACGTACAACATTCAATGGTGGCTGTGCATTGGTTTCTATGCAGAGTCGAGGTGAACTCTGAACAGGTGAGTTTTGAGTCTTTTGCGGAAGCTGGTGAGCGACTCTGCAATCCTGACATCGGTAGAGAGCTCGTTCCACCACTGAGGTCCCAAAACAGAGAAAAGTTATGACTTTGCTGATCGACCTTTGCTTGCTCTTAGCGATGGCGGTACCAGACGTCCAGCTGAGGTAGTTGAGCGAAGGGATCGAGCTGGGGTGTGTGGCTTTACTAATGCTTGGAGGTAGGCAGGGGCAGTTCCATCGACTGCCTTGTATGCCAGCACCATCATCTTGAATCTGATGCAAGCTATTACAGGGAGCCAGTGGAGGTCTCAGAAGAGGGGGGTTACATGTGAGAACTTTGGTAGGTTGAACACGAGGCGCGCTGCCGCATTCTGGATGCGCTGCAAGGGTTTAATCGCAGAGGCAGGGAGTCCAGCCAGGAGCGAGTTGCAGTAGTCGAGGCGGGAGATCACCAGTGATTGGACTAGAAGCTGAGCTGCTTCCCTTGTGAGGAAGGGCCGGATCCTGCGGATGTTGTAAAGTGCAAATCTGCAGGATCGGGCCACCCAGTGATGTTTGCGGTGCAGCATAACTGATTGTCCAACACTACACCAAGGTTTTTGGCAGTTGGAGGAGATACAGTGATGTTCTAAACAGTGACCAGTAAGTCCATGTGTGGGCAATCTTTCCCTGGTATTAGATATACATACAACAATTCGCCAAATCCATATGGGGAGGGGGGGGGTGCTTGTGGACAGTAGGGGTGTACAATAGACATAAATAGGAAGCAAACTCAGGAGGAGGAATGACCTCTCACACATATTTAATTAATTGTTTCAGATAACACTGCCTCGTTAAATCAATGAGCTTGGTGTTTTGCTTTCAAAAATAGGTTATAGACGAAGTCTAAACTGCAGAAAATAAAAACATCCAAGGTGCCTTTTAATGAAACCTTCGAATATCTGTCTATTTTTTAACCAGCGGACCCTAGTTTACGACAAAAACAACACAATTGACGGCAGCTCCGTTGCCGCGTGGTTTTTAGGGCCATGCAAGGGGCAGAGGGGGCGGTCGATAGCAACCACCATAGCAACCATGACAGTCAAGTGACGTGGATGCAGCCCCATTGAAAAGAATAGAATACACACCCTACACACTCAGGAGGAGGAATGACCTCTCACACATGATAACTTAATGAATTATTTCAAATAACCCTGCCACGTTAAATGTGTCCGTGCACATCTCTCAGAGTGACGTTATAGCCTAGGCCTACTAGCCACCAGACAGTGACGAAAAAAATTAAAGAAGTCACGTTGAATACAAAAGAAACGTATTAATTACAAGTCTAAACTGTGGGAAATAGAACGATATGGGGGGCGAGAGCATGCACTGCGCAGCCCTTCTGAAGTCGAAAAAAATCGTATGAAAAACCGATTGAAATGCATTGGTTTAATATTGAATTAATTAAAGATTAAAATATATATTATATAGGCCTATATATTTTTTTTAATATAAAATGATTAAGTTGTTATATTCTCTCATAACAAAAAGTTATGAGAGAAATGCACATTAACTTTTTGCTATCTCATAAGCGGCGTGGTGCCGGCTCCTTTTGACCTTTTGACCCCAGACTTCAAAAACTTGGCCACAGGCCAGCTGTGTCTACACACCTTAAGCCACAAATGTACACCTCCATCCCACAAAAAATGGGGACTAGAAACTAACCTCTGTCTTATGTACATTTCCTTGGAACTTTTTCTTCTATTATTTTTGTTGTTGTAGCAGAGAAATGCATTGTGTGTGCGTGTGTGTCCACTGCCCAACCCCGCCCATCCTCTGCTGTTTAAAAGTTCTGACTGAGTTTTCATAAAGATTATACAATGCAATACACCCCAACTGTTCCTGCGGTGGGTTTTGAAAGTTCCCAAGAAAACCGTGACCCGCGCCTTTGAGGTTGACACCCGCGACTCTGTTTTTAAAACAACCCGTGAAGCTTGCAACCCTGCATCACCGTCACCTTCGCCGTACTGGCAGCGATTGGAAGTTTCCAAATAATTATAATTTATGTAATGTATATAACCAGGAATTGATGTATTTTATAACCTTGTTGGTTGTGCTTTCTTCAGGCGCCACCACAGCGCTACGCGCGGATACTGTAGGTATAGCACGCTATTTTACGTTGAAATGCGACGTAATCCAGTGTTCACGAAAACGTACACTGTCAACGTATGCTTTTGGCGACTGGGTTGGGCTGTGACGTACTCTGCGTCACCTCAGTGAAGTCAAGTGTTGCCCGAATTTCCGACTTTAATAACCATTTTATTGCACTTTTCCTTACCGGAAGACGGAAATTCCCGAGTTCTGAGTACAATGGAACGCAGCATGCCTCGCTGGTGACGTCGGTATGGGTATAAACAGTGGTCGAGTTGTAAAAAAAAGCCAGGGGGGGATGGTGGATTTTAACTTTTAGGGACAGATCATTTGTGCTGATGACAGCGCATATGGTGGGAGACCAACGGTGTGATAATTATTATTATTATTATTATATTATTATATATTTTATCCCCAAAAATGCAGCTGATCGGACGCATCACACGATTTGGAGGCATGCATCACATTTAAGGATTTTAAAAACTGATTCTTATTCTATTTTTTCAAAAATGCATTCGGCAGAGGAGGGAAACTAGCGTTGCTCACGGGTTGGAATGAAAGGGACAAAAGGGGACAGAGTTGGCTGCGGAAGCGATGTCTGAGATGCAGAAACAGCTTCGCGCTACCAGTGTCTGTCTCGTACGGTGTGGAATGAGAGCTCGTTAAGGCACTATTGCGCAAGTACTTGCGCAATAGCACACTGCCCGAGAATGCAGTATCGCTGTCAAATCTGTCCCTGGGAAAAGTAACGTTGCGCCGAATTGAAAAAGGAAACCGCTATAATGAAATAGCGGTAATATTTCCACATTAATTGATAACATAACAGGGGATGGGAAGGGGGGATGGCTGTTTCAGAATGGGGATGATTTTGATCATTTTAATTCCAAAGGGGGATGCCATCCCCCCTCAACTCGAGTGCTGGGTATAAAGTGATGCGTGGTATGTGGACACATCTGCCCTCCACAGAAGTTAATGCTGGGTTTTGAGTATCATATGCACGCGAAATTGGCATCTGGTGTATGTACTGCACGCATTTTGAAATTGTAAACCCGTGTGATCTGTACGCATTTTGAAGAGACTGGGTTGCTATAGAATAAATGATTAAAAGGAAGAGTCATGTGAAACAGTTACAGCACTGCTCGGTTGAGTTTCCCCAGTGTGATGGCTTTTTAGAAAGTTCAAAGGTGGCCCCACGTTCAACGTACATTAACCTTGGATAGTCAAGTGCCGTGTTGTCCATTATCCCTTACATAACCGCTATGTCAGTGACACAATTAGGCCTAGGCATTTTTTATCCTACAAATTCATATTATAGCTGTGAGAATTGTTAAGAAAAATCACCTCCATAGTCGCCCTAGAGTCACGGGCTGACAGAGTCTCCTGAAAGAATCAGGGAAACCTATTATAGGACATTCTTTCCAAAAATGTAACATTTAGAAGAATACGTGACACTTTGCTTTGATAGTTATATACCTCTGATTGTAGATTGATTGTCGGCGGCTCCTCCAAAATAATGTTTATACCTTCAACTAAAATTGACACAATTAATTTACACTCAATCATTTCACGTTTGATTAGCAAGACAATTATTTATGTCCATTGCCAATACATCAATACATACTCATTACAAACTCCTTGGTTGTCGAGGCAGTGGGGTCAGAGGAAATCCCCCCTTCCACTCCTACCATCATCGGCCGACCTTCGTTATTGGCGAGAGCCAGATCCTCCGAAGTGGTGAAGGGCGGTGGAGCAGTCCCCCTCCCAGTCGTATTAATTTGGGTTTTCTTTTTATTTGCTACAGGTGATCAACATGAGAATAAAAGGTTGGAGCCTAGGCCATTGCAAATCATAGGCTAGATTCACCTGAAATTATTCAAATGGATGCTTATGTGGCATTAGATGAAACGGGGGTAAGCGACAACGCCACCCTAGGAATTGCACCCAGGGAAATATCAATCAATGAACGGAAAACAAGAACTTAGCACACACGTTCGTTGGCTAACGGCACCAGAGACGAGGTTACGAAAATAGGTTGTCTTTATTGACTAAAACATGTACGTTCCACACAAACATTACAATTACGATGACACTGTACGTTGGGGAAAGACAGAACGATCAGGGCTGAGGCTTACCGGCAAGGGGGGGGCAAGATACCAGGAACGCGGAGGGGAGAAACCAGCGACACCAACCAGTCACTCGTGTTCGCACATACTCACAACAAAAGCAAAACGCAGGTTCAACATGGCAAAATAAAAAGAGAATCCAAAAGGGCACACGTGACAGACACTCGGGAAGAAAGGGCACCACCACCTATGGGATCTAGTTGCCTCCCTGCCGTGGGCACTCAGCACCTGGAAACAAAAGGAGTAGAAGAAGCATATACACACGACCAAACTCACAACTTGTAAGTCACAAAAAAAGGAAATCAAATAAGAAATAAAAATAAAACCCAAATGCACCAAACAGGCCCCAAAAGATATTACACATGCGTGATAGCCCACTGGCTATCCGCAGCTATAAAAGGCCTCCTGCCAGTGGCTTAACAGAAACTGGACTCAAAACCAAATAAAGACAGAATCCCCCAAATTAAACCAAACACTTCCCCAGGACACACACGCACACGCACACACACACAGTCTACACGCACACAGACACACACTAATTGCGACACGGACAGGTGGAAACACACACGGACAATACAAACGGATCAGGTTAAAAAGGAGTGGTTGTTAGCGTCTTCGCCGCTATCTTCAAGGCTAGCCCGGGACAGCTAAGGCAGCCTTGCAGGTAAGCGAACGGGTGGCAAAAACAGCAGTCGGCAATGACGCAATCGGCAGTACCAGGAAGTTGGCAACTCCCTACTCAAGTCAGCGAGCTCACGGAGCACCGCTGGATTTTAACGTTCGGTAGGGGATCGAGGATGTTACACGATCAATAATCCCGCACGCACCACCAACCAAGGCAGGGCACCAGCAGGCGACAGGCAGAAGCGCTGCAAAGCGACCAGTGCGAAAAAGTAATCCCACACGCACCACCAACCGAGGCAGGGCACCAGCAGGCGACAGGCAGAAGCGCTGCAAAGCAACCAGTACGAAAAAGTAAATCACCATGCTACAAACAAATCAGAGTCAGAGCATCCATAACAGCCTGCGTACATACCGGCAGCCGGTTGACGGGAGGGGCGCAGCCGGAAGTAACGAGGAGACCAATTGTGGCACCTCCCGACACAAGGGCTACTCGTGAATAAATAAGGTGGAGACGCAAGCCATTGGCTGTGCCGGCCCCGATCATTAAGAAGGGCTCTGCCCCCTGCGTCTCACCACACTTACAACTTACCACATTGAATAATATTTTTATATTTATTTTTTACTTGGCCCCATGTTCGTACGAGCGTGCTGGCGCCACATCTATGGGGGTAAAAGGCATGATGATACATGATAGATATTTTTTAGACAATATGCAGAATCTTTTCACTTACGAATTAACACGGTCGGCTATTCTTTGCCAGCACGCCACCCTAGCCTTATTATGGGCAACCGTGTTCCCCTTGGCTGTGATTTCGACTTCGAATTCCTCGTAGGAATTCATAATAATACACTGCTCGTCTTGGATGAAATACACCGCTCTCGCTCGATTCATTTTGCATAAGGGTGAGTCAAATTACGCGATAAACGCCCCTTTTATGTGAACGCGCATTGAACCTAAAGCGGAAGACCTGGTTCGACTAATTGAATCTAAAGTGAGCGCCGTGGTACCATTTAGCTCTGATTGCGAGTTGCGTCTCTGTCGAGCCAGGTTTTCCCAAGAAAGCCTGGGTATGTTCAGCGAGGTTCGTGGTATACCCCCCACGTCTGGTCGAGACGTTGCCAACTTCAAAGCAATGAACACATCAGCAGGTGCTGTGTATGGATAAAAAGTTTCGAGTATGTTTATCTTTTCTTGATATCTAATTTGAACAATTATGGTCTAAATAGTTGATTGATTGCAGTATTGGAAATCTGCAAGGCTGCAATTCCCCTGGCTGGCCGCTGTTCGTCCCCATTTTGTCGGCGGCTGTTGCCCTCCAGGTAGCCATGGTAGTCACGTGACTGCAAAGTATGTATGGGGGATTATTTGTTTATCAACACGGCGGATGCGCGCGCAGAATGATCTCAAAAATAAAATTTGTTTTACTGGTTGCCATGGCCGTGTGGTTAATTTGCAGTTGCAAATCCTAGATTACTTGGCAAATAATAGTCAAAATACGAGGACAAGACAATTATTTGGTCTTTATTCAACAGTTTCCCTTTCTTACAGCTCATTGGTAGCTCATTAGAAGAAAAACTAACCTAAAGTCAGAGCCCATGGGGTCCCATCTGCTAGCCTGGGGGTCTCCAGAGACCCGTGGAGTCTGTAGGTACAGCGTAGACATGCTTCCTCCACACACCTCACCAGACACCAGACCGTTTGATGCCTTGTCACATCCGACCCAACAACCCAGTCTCACGGAAATACGTGACACTGTCACGTCATTTAATCTATTCATTTGTGATCTGGGACACGTAATTTCAATTTTTTCGTGCCTAAAAGCACAAATTTCTAACAATATTACAGCTTTTGGCCACCCGTTTCTGCTTTCACCTTTGATTTTGAGAAATTGTGACAATTCACGGATATATTTAATGCAGGTGCGCTGCTCTGTAGGCAAACCGCAACGAAAAAAAAGGTAGCTGCTTCATCTCTTCTTTTTAGAATGAGTTTGAAATGTGAAAAAAATTGAAATTACGTGTCTCAGATCACGAATGAATAGATTAAATGACGTGACGCGACAGTGTCACGTCACGTCATTTAATCTATTCATTCGTACTAACGTTCCGTGAGACTGGATTGGACCCAATGCCATCAGGCAATGGAAGCCGCAGGGATATGACATCTTTATTCAGACTATCTTAGAGTGTAATTTGAGACACATTACAGAACTGTACCCTTAACTAAAACTAAATCCCATTATTCTAATTGAGGCATCCTTCTACTGCTGGTAGAAGGATGCCGAACCAGAGTAGCCCAGACCACTGCACTATAGCCTATGTTGAAGCTAAGCTACGCAATCAGACTGAACCCTTACAGGAGGGCAGCTTGGCCAGAGGGAGAAGGTACACTTCATACATTTTGAAGAAGAATTGAAAAAATAAAAAACCCTTGTAGTGTGCAAGGTTTGCACACGTTACATATTTAATTTTAGTGTGGAAATAATTAGAATCAAAATCAATCACAAAACATATGAAAACCAAAACATACAAAGGAAAACCATATGAAACCATACCAACCGAATAAAACAAAGAGTATTCTTTTTTTTATCGAAAGCTTTAATGGTTTATACAGCATTCGATCTACATTGACATACTGCTTATTAACAGACAATGTACAACAAGATACTGAAAGTACCTTTCTGAGTAATAATAATAAAAAGAGATATAATGTACCCTGCATCACGTCAACTGTCATGTCATTATACAAAACATGTTTTATTTTAGGATCATTTTCAAAGAAAAAGTGCACATCCACTCTAATTGAAGAAACTAACTCCTGTCTCCTCATCTCCTCCCCTCAAACAGACAATACACCAAATAAAGAAAAGCCTAGTTTTTTGTTACACTTCTAAACTTTTTCACGCTTTTTACATTATGGGCATGTCCACCATTTTGGATACATAGCTACAGCCAATCACACGGCTCATATGGCCACAGTAGTGCTGCTAGCGTTAGCGTCTGGGGCTACGGGCCTCAGCAGTGCTCCGCTGACGGGGTTGTGGGGGGTGACCTTGATGGGCCGGTTCTCTCCATGGTGGCAGCATCCCCGCGGGCAGAGCTGGCAGGCGGAGCAGGTGGCGTTGCAGCAGGGCAGGCGGCGGCAGACGCTGCAGCGCCAGAGGAACCAGGCCGGGGACCAGCAGCACCAGCACAGCAGCAGGGCGGCGGCCAGCACGCCCAGCGCCACGTAGAGAGCCAGCATAGACACGGGGATCGTGGAGGCTATGGGGGGGAGAAGGAGACATGAAGGATGGGTCACTTCATCCTGCTCACCTCTCCTGGTTTTACTGAACAGCTCATCCTGTTGAGTGTAATGGCAGAAGAGTACAGAGCCCGGAAACCACAAGCTGCAAGGGTCGCGTCATGTCTTACGAGACATTCTGCTGATCAGAAACACATGTGGATAAAGCTTCAAAAGGAATTATTTATGAATGTATTTCTACAGTGTTGATTTGATACCTTTTTCAAACACATTAGTGTCCGGCCAGGACCGGTCCTCCCACCATGAACATCTGACGAGTGCTGGCCAAGTCTGTAATTGCTCTTCGCCAGCTAAGGGCTTACAGACCCCTGCATCCAGCCCCCAATTGGTCCGAACAAATATGAAGCAAAGGAGAGAGTACCCCTCAATCCAGACTGGAGCTGGTCTGCTACCAGACTTGAGATGAATTATTCCAAATCTGATTTGTAAGTCACGTCCGATTAAATGTAAACGTGGCGGATTAGGTGGGCGTTGGTGGTGGCAGCGGCGCCCTCACCTGTGGCTGACTCCAGGTTGTGCCTACTGTCCGGCGCGCCACAGTTCATACGCGTGGAAGCCGGCGCTGTGGTCAGGACAGATGCTCCAATGGACGTTGCATTGGTGGGCGGCGATGTGTGAGCTACCAACTGACCCCCTGAAATGTTAGGAAGACAATATGTGGGGTTAGGAAAAGGAAATTCAGAAGATTCGGTTTAAGTTTGCGTGGAAGAAAAAGTAATCTTAAATTATACTCCATTATTTAGTTTATATTGGAACTAATATGTTGTGTGGTGTTTTGGAGAATGATTCATGTTAGCATAATATCATCACTCCACTGCCCTTTGCAGATAGCTGGCTGACCTTTGCACCCAGAAGTCAGGTTCTCTTCCAGGTCGCTTCCATCCCCACAGTTGTCGATTCCTTTGTCATCACACACCAGACTCAGAGGTATACACTTGCCATTGCGACAGGTAAAGTACGGCTCCCCACTGCATTCGGATTGGTTGAACCCTGAAGATTAGAATTAATAGGAGGATGCAAATCTTTCAGCACTTGGCTTTGACAAAGATGCATCTGAGAGCTTTTAGGTGTCATTTCAAGAACACAGACAGTATCTCTATAGAGCCCTATGATGTACAGAGTTGTAATATTTCACATGTGAGAACAATAACAAAATATGCAGACAGGTCTTTTCTTTCTAAAAGATGTCTTGAATTCCTTTATATTCAAGACTCAGGATTCAAAGGGCTTTATTGGCATGGAAAACATACATTTTGGTGCCAAGGAAGATAAAGTAAAATAAGATAAAGGAATAGAATATCTCAAAGCTCTTTCTCTGTGAAACACTGAGCCTCACCCAGCCTGAAGGAGGTGAAGTCCCCCACGAAGTCCACGCGGGGCTGGGTCCCTCGGGTCACCAGCCTCAGCGTCAGGTAGCTCCCCGTGGAGAGCACCGGCCGGGGGGGGCTCTTCCCACACAGTGGGGGGCCCACTGGCGGGGAGCTCCTCTCCCTGCCGTCGTAGAACTGGAGGTAGGAGCCAGCGTGGCAGGGGTCCTCGGGCCCCTGGCCAGGCCCGGGATCCGGGCGGGGGCTGTCCAGGGGGGCAGACCCCCGGGGAAACTCTGGGAAGGGCGGGGCGGGACTGAGCGGGGCCACCCTCAACAAGCTGTACACCAGGAAGAAGCGGAAGTGGAACTGGATCTTGTCCCGGGGGGAGGCAGCCTGCATGGTGAGGTGGCAGTCGGTGCCCATGGTCACAAAGTAGTACTTCTTAGAGTCCTTATGCGAGTTCACCACCATGCCGTCCCCCTTGATGGTCTGACCGCAGAAGTCCACCACGTTCACTGTCGAGAAATAAGAGAACAAATATGTGTCCGAATAATCCTTCATCACAATGCATCCTTTATTTGAAGTTAAGGATGTGGTTGACAAAAGGATGAGCTTTTGGTCTCTTATTTTTATAAAACATAAAAGAGAAATGACATTGGTTCTCCTTCATCTGAATGCACATGGCCTGCTGAACAAAAGACGATGATGACTAACTGTGGGAATAACGTTTTTTTGCCTTTTGATTTGATGGATGATATTGTTACTTGCTACTACTTTACTCTCCTTGAATACAGAATGTAGGAAAGATGTAATGTGGAGGCTACTCATTATTTGTATATTTAGTAACTTTACATCATGAGGCTGCTCATCTCACACCGCAAGTTCAAGTGGGTATGAGCAGAGAGCAGATGGGGGAGACAGATCATGTTCAGGCGGTCCCAGACCCACCCCCCTGACCACACGCCCCCATGGCTGGGCTGCAGGCCAAGTAATGCCTGGATTTACTGCCGCCTCAGGATTTATTAGCTCTGTTGCCATGGAAGACCACTAAGTCGCTCTGCTCTGACCTCCCGGAATGTCCCAAGAAGACAGTGAGCCCCCATTGTTGCCCCGCTAGTTCATACCATACAGGTTATGTGTGTGTGTGCATTTTAGAAGTGCTACATGATAGCACTTCTAAGATGCTATCATGTAGGGTCCAACTCAGAGCCAATCCTTGGGAGCAGGGTGGTTGAGGGGCGGATGGTATACACTTTAGTGAACACCTTCTCAAATCGTTTTCCTAAAGGCCAGCTGCTGCCGGCTTTGTGTTATCCTGCCCTCAATGTAGTTTTGATACCGGGACTAGATGAAGGCTCCAACTTTACTATGATGTGCTTTCAGCTTCACTGACACACAAATGAAGGAATATCATGTATGTAGAATGAATAAGCTATACTGAAAATGAAGACAAGAAGAAATACCACTAGTATCCTAGTTTATTAAAAATTTAAACAAAATACTTAATATAGTCTAGGCTAACTTTTAATATTGGCTTCTTTAGCCACAACAATTATGTGTATATATATGTAGATAATAAAAATGTTGGCTAACTACACCAATATTAAAAGTTAGCCAAGACCTATATCAAGTATTTCGTTTAAATCGAATATTTGGTTGTATAATGATCTATTATAAGAAATCCAGACTAGGCTAGGAGCCAAGAGTATCGCCAGCCGGTTGTAATTAATCACATAGTGGAAAGTTTGGACCCAATCTAAGATGTTAAACACTGAAGAGGGGGAGAGGGAGGAAGGATAAGAGAAAGGTTATTATTGGAGTAGGCTATTACAGTAGCCAGAAACCTGGTAATAAAGTATGTTAACGTGATTAAGTGGAATGCCGCCAATGAAACTAGTTAGACGTGCTTATCTAAAGTCGCATCCTCTTACCCGTCTCGATGGCTCTGGTGTTCACCGCCAGTAATCCCATCAGGAGAGTCATCTTCATCACTTGATGAAACAGGCTGTCGATTGGAAACTCCATAGTGGAAAACGTATTCAGTGGCGCCCAGTAAGCAGTCTGAATTCTTAAACTAATAGTTCACATAAGTTATGTCGGTGTCTCTAAATGATCATCCTTAAACCTTGATCTTACACTAAACTACTGAAGACGCTTGGACTCTGAACACAGGACATTTAAATGTGCGGACCGAGATGTGTATATATATATGAACTCAACCAGCTCCGTGCGTGCCCATTCGAAGTCTCCGCTTTCGCATGCTGCTGTTTCCATGACAATAGCCCAATGACGTGAGGGAGGAGGGGCGAGGGTCTCCCATCAGACGGAATGTCAAGGGTTTGAGTCCCCGCGTGACCATCGGGCTTTTCTACAGGATCAGAATTTAGATATTATATTGAATTGGAACGAATGTTCATGGAACCTAAAAAGAGCAAAGAAATAAACCAGTGTGGACCAACTGAAGCCCACATCAAACCTTTCATGCCGTCAAGATTTTAACACAATAACCTGAATTTGGGTTCATTTCATTTTTTTCTTTACCAATCTCCATCAGTCCCTTTTGCCCCATCTTACGGCTAAATAAAGGGCAAAGGGACTGCTAATGCGGGAGGCGAAATTAAAGGGTAGAGAGAGGCATCATTAGTTGTTGTTCTGTAAGATCATACAAGCATAACTTTCATAAAACCTTAGCTTTTTCTGTATGTTGGACTTGAACATTTTATTCACACATAATCTTTTATCTAACAAATGTATCTAAACATATTTACTATTATAACAATTAAAATGTACACTTTGATATTTGAACACGACGAACATCTTTTGACAGAAAAAAAATCTCAATTCACTTAAATACTATAAACTATAAAAATGTACACTTCACGTTCTTGAACTGAACACTAATAACAGTGTTGGGGGCAACGCGTTACTATTACAGTAACGATATTACTTTATTGGGTAACGAAGTAAAGTAGTGTGGTGCGTGCATGCGTGCTGCCTGTGTGTCTGCAGCGCCTGCTTGCCGCGGCAAGTTGCCATAGCGATCGATTTGAGTGACGTAGCTGCTTGTGCGAAGGAGTGTTCAAGTGTTGGAGCACAGAAGCAGGTTACACAGAAAGACCGTCTGGTTGAATGGTTCATTGTAGAAGACATGCTTCCCCTGTCCACTATTGAATCGCCAAGATTTAGAAAAATACTAGATAAAATACCCGCGACTCGCAAGCCAACATCCGACAGGGAGACATTTTCCTATTGCCTGAACAAGCGTCCACCACCGCGGACATTTGGTCCGCAAACAACAAAAGTTACTTAGGAATGACGGTGCACTGGATAGACAGCATTACTTTAAAACTTAAGAAGGCTGCTCTTGCCTGCAAGAGGGTGAGAGGAAGACACACTTACGATGCCATAGCTTGCAAAATAGATCAGGCTGATTCATCAGTTGGACCACATAAAGTAACAGCATGTGTCACCGCCGCTTAAGTGCATTTCTGTTTTAATTATATGGGATAAAGTGACCTTTTCATATTTTTCATTGACCACTTCATTTTTGTTCTCATGTTTCCCAAAGCCTGTGTTTTGAAACTTGTGTGTTGCTACTGATTGACCTCACCATAGCCTACTTTATCCTGTTGTTTGTGGATTTTACAGGAAGGCATTTCTTTGTGCAGACAGGGATATCGTTCTTTCATCTTTTCTATTAATTCATTTTAAATAAATTTTATTGTATGACAAGGTTTATATGTGAAGCACTTTGAGTCTGCCTTGTGTATGAAAAGTGCTATCTAAATAAAGTTACCTTGCCTTGCCTTTCATATGGTTTTATATGCTATTTTGTATAGATTTATACAATAAACACTAAGTGATGATAGGGCTATGAAGTTTGTCCATGTATCTACAGTAAATTAAGAAACAGGAAATTAAAGTAATAAGTAGTGAAGTTACTTTTCAAATGCAGTAACTACTAAAGTAATCCCATTACAATTTACAGAAGTAACTAGTAATAAGTAACTAATTACTTTTTTTTTGAGTAACTACCCCAACACTGCATATAGACTAAGCCTTAGCTTAGTCTATATGCAGTCCATCCAGTTGCTGGACAGTACCACTTTCCCTTGATCTCGGAATGGCCAGTGGTTTTACTTTTGGACTGACAACATGTTTTACACTGTTAGTGATAGCCCTCTTGGCTGTGTCACCTTTTTGGTGGCTCCCATCTAGCCACCCATTCCTGTCTGCCTTTTGCAGCCTCCATTTTGGGTGATGATTAAACCCTAATGATTCATGAAGTGACGATACGGTTGCCGTTGGTTCTGACACTTGAGATAGTGGGTATTGTGTTGCTGATACAAGGCTGACAGGTAGTATTGCTGAGAGGGGGTGGTGGTGATATTATCAATATTAACAGATTGTTCCCGTCTTTCACATTTCTGTGGAATACTGCACACAGTCACTCTAGCCATATCCGGCTACATATATGTTGGACATTCAATACTGTTTTTTGGACAGCATAATCTGCACACATACACATAATGGGCCCTATTTTAACGATCTGAAATGCAAGTGAGAAGCACCAAGCTTCTTTGTGGAAGCATCAGTAGCTTTGTGGGCGGTTCTATGGCAATGTCGCTAGTTTACCGGTGCAAAAATGACTCTTGCGCCCGGCGCAAATCTAAAAAGGGTTGGTCTGAAGTAGTCTAATTACCCGTAGGTGTGGTTTGGGCGTAACGTGCATAAACCAATGAGAGTTCCAGCTCCCATCCCCTTTAAGAGCCATGAGCGCATTTGAATCTGACGAGTTGATATTTTGACAGCGCGTCTGCAGTCTCCGATGAGACAGATGCACATGAATTTCTGCACATGAACATGAACTTCAAATGGCTCAGTTTATGGCCAAATAATATGGCCTAATTCACACATGGAATAAGATTTTCTTCCACAACTTCAGAAATACTGAGTCCGCAAATAAATTTCGGCAAAGAAAACTTAACACACATATGATATGCGATAACTGTGGTTCTATTTAATGATATACGCAATACATTATAAACATTGTTTCTTATCAGTATTGTAGGCATTATCGACTTGTGTTCCTAATATGCATGTGTCCCGCCGTTAATATACATTGCCATGGACTGTTTTATACGTTACGTGTTTAGTTTGCGTGTGTTTAAACAGATGGACGCACACACGCACGCCCACATTCATTAATTATTTATTTTATTTATTTATTATTGGATTATGTCTTTATTCGCCACGACGCCCACCGTGGTCCCCTACGCCCTCCTTACGATGGCCCGTTCAGGGTTTTACGCCGCGGCGACAAGTGCCTGGTGGTAGACGTCGGGGGCAGGCCTGAGACCATTTCCTGGGATAGGATTAAGCCAGCTAACGTGGGCATTTCCAGACAGGTGGAGGTGGCGCCATCCCCACCCCGGGGACGACCGCCTGCGCCGCGCCCCCACGCTGGCCGTTGAGACTCCCTCGACCTCGTTGACCCCCGGGACCTCCGAGTTGGTGGACGGCACCGACGTGCCTGCTGCTTACTCTGCCACGGCCCCTGTCATCCGCTCGCGACGGGGTCGGGTCGTCCCCCCTTTCTGTCACAAGGACTTTGACTAGGGGTGAATTCTGGGGGGGCTTGTGTGGTGGTTAACATAATTCACCCACGGAACTATGGGTGGGGGGCGTGTTTAGTTCAGTCCTGCTTGTTTTTCGAATGTACTGGTTTTCAAGTTGTGTTAATTAAAACTCAATGCTGGATACTCCGCCTCCGACTCCCATCTCTCGGCACTATATTACCAAGAATGTGTGGCTAGGTAGATGAGAGAAGCAAAGTGTATGCGCGAGGTGCACAAGCAATATTGTGCATGCGCCCTTAAAATAGCATCTGAACAACGCGCCACTGACTTTAAACCAGGTATTTCCTAGTTTGTGGCGCAAGTGGTTTCTGAAACTGCAAAATAGCACCAGGGAACGTTTGCGCCAGAACACGCCTCCTCCTTTCGCCGAACCGCCCCTTGGGGCCCAAGATCATTCCCTAATTTACCGACGCGTGGCGCAGGAGGGAAAAGAACGCTCTGCGCCAGTTGCAAACTAACGACACATGCGCCAGTGATTAAGTCAATTGCACCGGATGCAAGATAGGGCCCAATGACTTATATACTGTGATTTAATTGCATTCAAATGTCATTTTGCTCTATGTTATTTTGTATATACAGTAGTACTTTTATTTCATAATTATAATTAGTCCAATCGACCTGATTGGATTGAAGAGGCATATGATCATGATATACAGTACAACCCCCCTTCACAATTTGATTACTGATAGGAGTCCGCCTGTCTAAATCTGTTATTAAAGAGTTATCAATGCTATGAGGACATACAGAACATGACTGTCTGCGTCATATTGCTTAACTGTAACATGTAATAAAAAAACATTATACATATGAATAACGTGTGTATCAACTAAAGGTTTACCTCTCAGCTGCTTGTTGACCAGGTGAGAGTCACTTTGTTTCCTTGAAGCTCTCCGTGGCCCTGGAGGGGTCCTCTGCTCTCATTCTAAAGTGTAATTAGAGGGAGAATTGTCCATGTAATTTATCCTCGAATACAGCCGCACCATCACAGCTATCTCTGCTGTTGATAAAGCGGTTATTGTGCGGTTGAGGTTTACCGGGTTCTCCACCAAGCAATCAACCGCCTCCCATCCAGGAACACCTCGTGAATCACATCTGTTGTCCTGAAAAATGAGGAGCAACCAGTCACACATGCTGTTGTTAGTCACATGATCTGAGGTGATGCGTCCAACAGAAGAGCTGCCCTCAGTAAGTAGACTTCTGCCTGGACAGAGAGAAACAGTTCAGAGAAAATAGATAGTCAACTCATTGGTCAATAAGCATGCAACAAAAAAATCCACATTGAGACTATTAACAATGAAACGCATTGTGCACAGCATCTGAAAATCAATTCCTGTCCAATGGAAATCATGCAATGGACCGATTACCTCAGATAATGATTCGGAAGAGACACCATGGAGAAAAGCTTCTTATTGTCACTAATCCACACAACACTGTGTGCAGGATTTGATCCTTATCGGGTAATACCACTCAGCCATCACAGCTCCATTACTATGTAACAAAATGGATTTTATTTTCAAACAGAGACCCAAGAGACTTGAGGTTAATAAAAAAGTGACCCTTGATAGACAGTAAAACATCTGTTTCCAGCACTTCATAGATGTTGGTCAAATTTAAAACACACAAAACCATCCACATTTTCTGTGACAGATTTTCATGACCAGCATTGGATTCTTGTGAGATGCTGTGCCAGAATTTGAACCAGCTCAGAGAGACAGAAATGGATTTCAAGCTCAATGCCTTTACCTCTAGGCATCAGGGGCGTTGGGCAGGGCAGGGCATGGTGGGGGCTTAAGGGCTGATTATGGTCCCACGTTCAAGCAACGCAAGGGGGTTACGGACCCCTTACGTCCTTGTGGACCCTCCTTGCGTCCATCGCAAGGGCCTGACGTGCGCCTCCCAAAAATTGTAACCTTCTTTCGAGGCAACGCAGCAGCAAGGGCTGTGATTGGTCCGCTTACTAAAACCTGACGCAGAACCGTAAAGGTTCACGACTGTGTTAAAGTGTCTGCGTGGTCATTGCGTTGCGTGAACATGGAACCATAATCAGCCCTAAGCTCCCCCTGAAAAAGGATGAACACTCTCTAAGCCCCCCCTCCCAAAACCCCCAGTCATTTTATCAGTTTGCAACTCTCGTTCCCCATGCTCCGCATGACCCTGAGAGTTGCCTTTATGTAAACACACCACACACACTCACACACATCACAGCGCCAGAAGAGACTATGCTTCTTGCTACAGGACGTAGGCCTTCTAATATACAGGGGTGATCATCTATTTAATATCCAATGAACTATTATTTGACTAATATTTGAAAGCACATCCTGTTGTAATTTTTTCAAAAGATGATGCACATAACAGAAATAGAAACGTTAGAAATTTGTAACACAAACACTTTTCTTCATGGCTTCCTTCAACAACCCCAGATCAAATCTGGGAGATGTACGGTCTACGCCGGCAAGGTCTCAAAGTACAGACTACAGACTACAGGGACATCCCTGATCTGCAGGCATTTTGCAGAAGAGACTCCGATCAGATGTGGGGATGCCAAGCCGTAGGACTCGAAGGCCTGATGACCCCAGGACACTCAGCAGAAGCTTAGGGATGAACCAGCTGAAAGGGTTTGAAGTGTTCATTGTGTATATATTTTCTGCAGACTGTAAAAGGAGAAACTAGATTATTACGATAAGTGGGTTCAGCATGTAACACGTTAAGCAGTTTGTTTGTTGCGCTGCATAAACCCATCGGGCAGAAACCAGAATAATATAGAGGTGTGTATCAAATATGTTTACGCAAAGTCCCGTTCAATTCCATGTTGAATTTGTTAAAATCGACAATATGTCATTTCTGCCACTGCCTTGTTTCCCTCTGTTCTAAGCATTTCTGATGTTAACAAATGTCTCATGAACCCTTAATCGACTAGAATAATTAAATAAGATTAGGTGCTGCTACAACTTAATAAATGAGTTAAGTAAAAGTAAGAATGTAAATTGCTATACGCCACCTATGTGACTTCTATTGGGCTCTGTAGTGTGTGGTGATGGCTGGCTTAAACGGTCGCACTGATTACTCAATGTGCATCAGGTGTGCAGCCTCGCCAAGCCCAGTCCAATTAGACTGAGCCAGGTGAGGCTGCTTGAACCAGCCATCCTCACAATCACTCAATAAGTTAAGATGTTTATCACTTATATACAAAATAGTTACAAATATTTGATAACAATTTATTTAATAAGCACAATTTAACAACTTTTGGACATTTTATAGTGAAAGAGAGTGAAAATTCTACTCACATTTAGATGTATATCAGTCACTATAATAGAATAGTGCCTCTTAGTTGTATAATTTAGTTTCACAGAGAGGTAATGCTCAAGAAATCTGATTATTTGTATTTCATTATGGTTGTTTTGTAATTAAAAAACCCATTTCATCACAATCTGTCAGAGTCGTTGATAGAATGTCTGCTTGGGCCAATTTGAATGCTAGAGCCTGCATTGACATGCGTCTTCCACTTCTGCTACCCTACTCCCTTATAGCCACTCCCTTTGTCTATATTTATTTGGTTGTACAACCAACTGTTCAGCAAAGGCATGCCTTTCATGTAGAGCTGAGCGCTGCACCAAGAGTTGAGGACCAGTGAGGCTAACTTAAGGATAGGCAGGAGACAAAGATAGGACACAAAGTTTTGGGCTGGGGACAAGACGCCTGGATACGTAATAGAACAAGGGAAATACTCTGGTTCTACTATTGATTCTATCAAGGTTGTAGTTCTATCACCATGGCTGACCCTCCACTGTCGTCGTACATCATGGACGAGGAGACCCTGAAGAGGAAGCAGAAGGAGAAGCTGAAGAAGTTGATGGCCACAGGAGGAAACCCTCGGCCTCTCCGCTCGCTCTTCTTCCTCAGCCTTAAGAACCCCATCCGCCGGGCCAGCATCAACATTGTGGAGTGGAAGTATCCTTCATGTTACCTTCACACTACTATGGTATTAACACCATGTTCATTATCATCAACAATACTAACAACACCATGTTCATTATCATCAACATTACTACCAATACCATGTTCATTATCATCAACATTACTACCAATACCATGTTCATTATCATCAACATTACTCCCAACACCATGTTCATTATCATCAACATTACTACCAAAACCATGTTCATTATCATCAACATTACTCCCAACACCATGTTCATTATCATCAACATTACTACCAATACCATGTTCATTATCATCAACATTACTCCCAACACCATGTTCATTATCATCAACATTACTACCAATACCATGTTCATTATCGTCAATATGGTGAAGTTGAAGTATCCTCCAGGTTCACTTCACATTACTTTAGTACAAATACCATGTTCATTACTGCTCTTTGGCAGCTGGTAGGCCTGCATAGTTTAACATATGAATATAACTAATGGCAAATACACCAAGGTCAATGTGAATGGTAAACATTTGAAGATAATGGAATTTTGTTTAATCCCTCTGAAATTCTAATGGTTATAATTCTAAGAGTAATTATAATATACCTTCACGAAGCACGCAGTATGTTAGTTTAAATGTTTACAGTGTATAGAAAAAACACTTCTATCACCACAAAAGGTCTTTCCGTATTATGGTCAAAAGGTAGATGTTTTATTTGCCAGTCAACCTTTACCATTCAATTGTTAATCATTTAACAAGAAGAGAACATAAGTCGTAGGATGTTTGAATTTGAATAAAGCATAGTATAAATATTATTATTATATATATATATTATATATATAGTCATTATATTATTACCTGCATACTTCAAACCATTAGATTGGCCTATCCCTACATCATAAATACATTGAAATGTGTTCTGGAAACCTGATGATAGCATTGTACAGATGTCATACTTCAATGGCTGAGGGCTTTATGCAACAACTATTTATTTTCCAGCCCAAATAGGCCCTACTTTTTCTTTCAGTAATAACTAATATGAATCTATCAACATAACTATCAACATAACAATTACTTGCTAACAGTTATGTCTGCGATTTGTGAACCGATCAAGATATTGAATTGCCTCCGATGGTTCAAGGCCGCCTTCAATAACGATGGATATTATTTATTGTAAACCTTACTAGATGTTACAGTCATGGTGCCACTTTGGTTTCCAATACATTCTGCCCAGACCTTTTGAAATCATCATCTTACTTGCCATCTTTGCCAATTGTGTGGCTCTAGCTGTGTATTTGCCGATGCCAGAGGAAGACAGCAACAATACCAACAGTAACTTGGTAGGTCTGTGTCTGTGTGCATGCCTGAAATTTCTATAAACTAACTTGGCCTTTTATGATCATATGATTTTTGAAGAGTGAACAGCTTAGATATTGGTTTATTTTGTATCAGCAATAGTGTTACACTGCATGTGGATAACAACCAACATTTTCATCAACCCAAACTCACAAAACAATGAGCACTAATGTTCATAGTTTGACACCAATAAAAAAGGTTATAGATAGTGATTTGTGATAATTAAACTGAGTAGCTTGCAACAACCCTGCTGCTGAAGCAGGGTTGGTGTGCCAGTCAGACTCAGATCGTACCTTTGTTAATGTCTGTGAGCCTATAGTGTGTTTTATTGTTAGATATATGAGCTTGTAGGAAAGTAGTCACTTTGGTTGTGGCGCATTGCAATGCTGAAAGGGGATCCATGCTGTCACTTGGCAGTGACGCTGCCCTGGGACAGCTGGCGAACCACAGCTGTGGTCGGCCAAATAAACACAGGGCTACTGAATCACTCTTAGGTAATATACCAACAATTGGTGTTTGTAAAGGCCGTTGTTTTAGATGTATCTGTAGCTGATCATTCACTGATCCGAAAGTGATGGGCTCACTTGCGGTTGCACAGAGATGGGTGCCCCCCTCTCCCAGCCTTCCTGCCGCACATGGTGGACATGTTGAGATTGAGGAAAGAGCAAAGAGTATAAATAGATATTTTAGAGTAGGTCCTAAATCAAGCCATAACGATGCATCTGTTCTGCAACTTAATTAACAGCTGGCAAAAATAGGGAGGAAATTAGCACTAGGAAAATTGTAACCGTGGACCCCCATACTAAGAAACATATACACTCTAAATATTTCAACACAAGTGTCCACCAAATATTGTGATGATTATGATTGATGATGATGCCCCACTCACTCTGCAAACTTGTCCTAACCGCACACAACGTAAATAAAGTTAACACACTGTTGAAACCGAAAAAGACATGTAGCAATATTTGATGGCCTTATAAATAACTTCAATATCCCAAAACGTATTTAAATAAAGAAAGAAGAAGTGTTTTTTTAAAACACATTTAAACATCAACAAAGAAAATACTAAATGTTCAAAGATTCATTATGGTTGTGCACGAAAACCCACCACTGTAGAAGCCATTTAAGATTCTTACCCTAAACGGGTTCGAAGGATACAGACAAATTATACATACATACACTGAAAAGTATTACTATTTTTTAAAGTTTCAAAAATACCACTATATTTCGAAATCCATTGTATACCACTAAATCAATATTGAAGCCCTAGCAATAAATTTAAATGTTGCACTAAAATATTACACTATACCATAATAATACTATTATGCAAGGAATACAGTGCCAAAGTACATTTGTTCTACCAACGGGAGGCCCAGCAGTTGTTTATTGTAGATTTTAGTTACATTTAAAGTGCGACATTTAAGCTTTCTGGACATATTAGTTTTTCTAAACAAAACAACATTTGGGTATTCAATGACAATATAAGAGCCTATTTCTCACCCTGGTTTCCTTCATCTGTAACTATTGGGTGTGGGGCTGATAGCTGGTTTAAGCAGCCTCACCTGCCCGAGTCAAACTGATTAGACTCTGGGACTGGCTGAGCCTGCACACCTGTGCACATTGAGTATTCAGTGTGTACAGGTTAAACCAGCCATCCCCACACACCCTCAGGGAGAGATTTCCTCGATGAAAACATGGTGCACCAGGTCATGTATCATTATCAACAAACCGTACAATAAACCGGCTTCCAGCACCACCACCCTGCTTCCTGATCTGGAGGATCCCAGTTATCCCATTTGGTTGAATGAATGAATGAATGAATGAGAGTGAAAAATTTAGGATGAGAGCGGCAGCCATCTAGCATGTATTACAGGCACAATAACGCTATTGGCTTTTTATTTTAAGTTATGACAGTTCAAATATTGTCCCAGGATTATTGATTTCTAACTGTTAAAAGGCATTTGTCCCGTATTTAACAATCGTGTGGTATGAGATTCATTCATCTTCAAATGTATAATTTATTTATGGGTTATTTGAAGTTATACCACAGCATTGTTAAATACTTGATTCTGATTGGTCAATACCATTCCAAGGGTGTGCATTGTTTTTCAATAACGGGACAGATTCAACATTAAAGGGTACATTTTAATTGTCCAACCTGGACCCTGTTTTCAGATCATCTTTGATCTAAGGGACTGATGCAGACAGCACATGGTTTATGTGTCATCATTGAGAACGCTGCAGCCTTACTCTGCCAAACGGGCAACAGTGTTATCCTTTGGGGTAATAACCCCCGTCAATGTATACCGTCAATCAAGGGCGTAGGAAACGGGGGGGGGGGGGGGAGGGGACGGAGGGGACACCGGAGACAGGCGCATTTGTCCCACCTAAAAATTATACCGGATCTGTCAGGTTTCCGATATGTGTCCCCCCCAATGTTAAACTAATTCCTACGCCCCTGCCCTCAATAGCTGTGTTCGAAATCGTTCCGTCACGGATATAGTGCACTATATAGGGTGCTCGCCATTTTGTAGTGGTGTTCGAATTCTCAGTGGTTAATTTCATGCACTATATAGCAGGGCTCTCAAGTCTCACGCATTCGGCGTGAGACACACGCAATTCAACCCATGCCCACGGCGCCCACGCGCCACACTCCGTATTTCTCACGCAGAGAAATTACCAGGATAGCGCCCACCAATTTGGGCCGCTATTTAACAGTGGAACAGGTAGGAATCAAATGGGTTTCCCGTACGTAGGGTAACCAGACGTCCTATTTTGCCCGGACATGCCCTCTTTTTGAGACACTTTTAAAAAAATGTGTGGCGGAATTTCCAAAATCGTCCGGGATTTTATTAAAGCCTCATACATGTTCACATTGAATGTATGAGGCGACAAAATCTCACTCTGAACTCAGTTCAAAACTTGAGAGCCCTGATATAGTGCACTTAAAATACCCAAAATTTGAGTGTACATACGATGTTCCCTACATGCTACTCCTGTATACCACAATGCAATGCGGTCGTGTTTTTCCGGAGGAGAAGAAGAAGCTGAATAACCCCGTCTTTAGAAATTTCAACAATTTATTTAGGATTTAACATAGAAAATTTAGAAATATATAGAAATAAAAAAACCTTGATCAAGGAAATGTAACATTCGACATCAATACAACCTCCAGCTTTCCTCGTGTGTGCCCGGTTTGTTTACATGTGGGCGCATCTGTCTGCGTCACACAAATACCCGGCGCATTTACTGACGCAAAAGACCTTTAGAAATGTTCAGCATAGTGTCCGAATTCTCGTTTGTTCGTTCCCTATATAGTGCACTATATCATGAACACTATAGGGAATAGTGTGTGAGTGAATAGGGAACGATTTCGAACACAGCTAATATATGTCCTCTTAAAAGTGCTGTCCGCAGTAGTTTAGGGCCAAGTTTCAGAGGAAGGAGCGGGCGTGTTATCCCCATGGTTGGGACCCAGGCCAACTCTGACACTATTTTAGTAGCCTACCGATGGTTTATATGAGCGTTGATCTGAGCGATATTGTCTGTGAAATGTGTGGCGTTATAGTACAATTGTCGGAGGAGCTTAACCCTCTTTTGGACGTGGACATCAAAATAAGTAACAGCTGCAGACAGCGCCACACTTCCACACTGAGGCGGTGTCTGTTTCATTTACCTCACATTCCATATGGCCTCTTCATTCATATGAATAATACAGGGCTGTACCGCTCAGTAAATATCTTCATCACAGTACTCGAGAGGCGTCAGTAGCTAAGGCCTGCTCTCAGATAGGGGACTTCACGTACACAGAAGAAGTGAGCTAACAGAATGAGACGTCACGTTTAGGCGTCCCCATTTATAACACACAATGAACTCTGCACATACAACGTCATATTTAATGTAGGAATATTGAATGTAACATTCTAACAAATGAGACTATATGTCCTGCAGCTTGAAGTATTCATGAATAAGAGCACATGGCTCCACAGTGGTGTTATACTTAGTGACAAAATGGCATAGATTACTATGTTGATGATCAAATAAGACAAATAACCATGTTAATAAAATAGGGACATTAGACATTAACAGTTAATTTAGGAAATTACAAGTGCCTGAAAATGTGTTGTTTCTGTTTGGAAAAACAGAAAACTGAAGCAATCCAAAAGTAAATAAAGAATACATTCTAATGTAATCATTGTTTGTATTTCTCTCCTACAGGAAAGTCTGGAGTACATTTTCCTCCTCATCTTCTCAGTGGAATGCTTCCTGAAGATAGTGGCCTATGGCTTCCTTTTTCATGCAGATGCATACTTAAGAAATTGCTGGAATATATTAGATTTTGTTTGTGTGTCTGTTGGGTAAGTAAAAAAATATATTAGTAAGAATATTTTAGGATATTAAAATCCAGAAGGGAAAAAGTGATACTGTAAAGAAATGTATATGAATAAACATGTATAAACATATAAATCAGTATGCATTTGCATGTGACTTATGCAATCATAAAATAATACATCAGCACTTTCCATATACCTTTTTAAAAGTTTAAATTTTCCTTAACTAAATTGTGTCACTCATGCTGTGTCTAGTAATGGTATCACATGAGCTAACAAGGTTGTCATATCATGTCTAGTAATGGGATTTACATGACGTTCCTCTGCTCTACCAAGGTTGTTTTCAGTAGCAATGGATGCTATTAACCACTTAAGTGGAGTGGAGGCTCAGGTTGGAGAGAAAGGTGGTGGGTTTGACATGAAAGCACTCAGAGCGTTCAGAGTCCTGCGACCACTCAGACTGGTCTCCGGAGTCCCAAGTAAGGAAGCAGACACTTTTTTGAAGATGTTTTATTCTTATTATGATCATTTTGATTATTATTGTTGTTGAGATCCAACACCGATGTTTGTTGCCCAGGCCTGCAGGTGGTGATGAACTCCATTATGAAGTCAATGCTGCCTCTGTTCCACATCACACTCCTTGTCTTCTTCATGGTCACCATCTACTCAATCATGGGTCTGGAACTCTTTAAGTGCAAGATGCACAAGACCTGCTATTACACAGGCACAAGTATGCAGTACAACAACATTCTTAAATGTGTATAGGAACCCACAAATACTTGTCACTGAACAAGGGTACAGATGTACTGTCTCAACCTATCCTAACTCCTTTCCTTTGTCCCTTCAGATATTATTGCAACAGTGGAGAATGAGAAGGCTTCTCCGTGTGCACAGGCAGGAAACGGACGCCGATGTACCATCAACGGTACAGAATGTCGAGCTGGCTGGCCAGGCCCAAACAGTGGCATCACCCACTTTGACAACCTCGGCTTCTCCATGCTCACTGTCTACCAGTGCATTACGACTCAAGGGTGGACTGACGTCCTCTACTGGGTAAGATTTGACTTTTTATTGTCTGGGTCTCTTTTGCGTGGTTGCTTCCTAAATAGGTGGCAGATATAGGTAATATGGCTGCATAGGAAACAAGGCCCTCCATTTTGCTACATTTCAAGGAAGAATCAGCATAAAGACAGTTCTCCAATTCATCTTTTATATAAAATAATTTATGGCAGTATAATGTACACGTTATTTTGTATTGAATTGTTTAAGAAGTCCCAGCGTGTCTAGCAGGCTACATAACATACTCCATAGCGGAGGTTGCTGGAGAGTGGCAAATCCCTCCCGACTATGGTGGCCACTACTGGGAAATTGGGCTAAGATTATAATAATGGTTATGTTTGAATTAATAACTCACAAACAGTGTGGTGTTTTTTTTGCCAAACACCAACGTGGCTTGTAGCGTGATATTTTCACAAGCCACATCCAAAATGCACACAGGTTTGGCCTGTGGTCAGTTTAAATTGGGATTTCATTGAAGATGTCGCTCCAAAAGCCACTGTTGCTCCAGAAGCCACTGTCTGCATCTACCCCAACCAGAAACCAAAGAATCTGCCTGAAGATTCACACTAAACTCAATGCCCAGACCGCACTGCCTCAATACTCCTTCCTGACACCTTGGACTACCTTGCGTTCATACCAAACAGGGCCATGGATGAAGCCATCCCCATGGCAACACACATTGCAGTAACACACCTGGACCAAAGGGATACATGAGTAATCAGTTTGTCGATTAACGCTCGGCATTCAAATCATCCTTTTCCTCAAAATTCGTCTCTAAGCTTGTTGATCTCGCCCTGGAAACCTTCCTTTTGAGTTGGATATTAGATGGAACAATAGTAAATTGTATTGATATGTTTAAGAGACATCAATACAATGTCTCAGTGTGACGTTCGATATTCCCCCTTATTTGCTTTCTAATCTCAATAGCGAGCTTTTTTTGTTTGTTTACATATCAGCCAATGTTTCACACAGTGCAACACATTGTCCTTTATGAGGAAAAAAAATTGAATAATTATCAGCATTGAAATATTGTCAAAAATTTTCATTGCATTGAACACCATGATAAGTCATAGCGTTGACAAGATCTTGTTATAGTGGGAAACGAATTATTTAAATTGTTCTGCCATATTTATTTTGTTTTAATTAGATCAATCCAGAAACAACTTAATTCAAACAGTGCAATGTTATCATCAGAAGTACGACACAAACTTAATATAAGCTAGACATATAAAAAGTTTCCAAAGTACAACTCAAAGTATATCACCGCGGTGTGCTTCGATTCATGAGCTGAGCCCACCTGGGTACTCTGCCATTGCAGAGTACAGGTCAGACTAATTTGACTGGAAGTCAACTCAAATTAAGTCTTTGCCATTTTAATAGCAGAAATCGTAAACCGTTTTGCTTTCTAGATAGGGAGCCACAATCCTACCCCCAGTCATGTAAACAACTATTCTGTCGTTGTTATATAGGAAAGGAATGAAAACAATAATGGTTGAGGGTGAACCCCACCAATTGGGCGTCATAACCCTGTGGATGAAGCAACCTATCTCTTCTTTTTCCGTCCTTTGCTCTTTGTGGAAATAAAGTTAATAATAAACTGGTTTATTTAAACTAATGTCCATGCAAAAAATGTGAAAGCAGCCTTATAGTTTTTCAAATTTGGCATTGGCTCTTGTACAGTGCGTGTTTTCACCCAAAAGGGGCGTAGATGTTCTGACAACAGAAAAGTGACGTATGCCTGCTCTCATCTATCCAAACATTGAACAGGCCTATATTTAGTATTGATATACTGATAAGATGGTTTGGTACAGCCTACTTGTGGACCATGGGTCGCAGAACCCCAGGCTTCCCCGTCGCCTTTGTGGGCCCATCATTCTGTTTTGTTTATGCCTCGCCGATGGGAGCTTGTCTCTTTTCATCTTGCACAGATGGGTGCTCACGCTATTGGCCTGGGAGTTGTTTTATGCACGGTTGGATTTGATGGGTGCTCAGCCCAATCCTGTACTCACCTCTCACTTACGAATCTGTCAACCAAGCATAGCTCCCCATGTCCTCCTTTAATGGCATCATTACACCCGCCGACGACAGCATCATCCTCGACTTGCAGAGGGGAGGTGAAGACAATTACCGGCCGGTGCCAGGACAATAATATCCCTCTCAATGTCAGCAAGATGGGGATGAGATGATGGGGGACTACAGAGTACAGCTGGGGGGGGAGACCCCAGACCACCTGGGTGAGGCTGAGGTGATGGTGGACTACAGAGTAGAGCAGGGGCTGCAGACCTCCGACCACATGGGTGAAGCTGAGGTGATGGTGGACTACAGAGTACAGCTGGGGGGGAGACCCCAGACCACCTGGGTGAAGCTGAGGTGATGGTGGACTACAGAGTAGAGCAGGGGCTGCAGACCTCCGACCACAAGGGTGAAGCTGAGGTGATGGTGGTGATCTCCGACCACATGGGTGATGCTGCTAATCTGTAATCACTTGTCAATATAACACACAAATCCTCATTTTAATATCTTTACATAGTGTTTTATTTTGCTTCTGCTTTTCTCTTACAACACATTTGATTGTCCCTGTGTAACCGACTTATTTAACTGAAACTAAACTTGTCTTATGGTATCTAAAGAGGCCTAGATGTCTCCATTTGGAGAGTGCCTAAACAGACCTCTACTAAAATGCCTGATGATTGTGGTACACACTATAAGACATGACATGCAGAAATGAAACTTTTCATTTTTGATTTGGAAAAGAAACGACCACAAAACAATCCCTCCCTCTCTACTTCCTCCCACCCTACATTTTCCCGCCAGTTGTTGAGACAATCACGAAAGAGCCTGGTATATCTCTTTTTGTTGACTGTGCACAGTCAACAAGAAGAGATATTCTCAAAGAGCATTTCTCTCATTGATAATTGCCTGAGGTGATGCCATTTCTAACCGATTGCACTCAAAACATGGTTAAGTCTTATCTATATCACAGAATAGGCATGGGTTTTTAACATTTTTCATCCAAAGGATATCAGAGGAAAAAGAAGAAGTGATGGACAATTGGTTCTAGAAACTTTAAATAACCATATCAGAAGGCAGAGGGATGTCTCCACTACACACTTACCAAAGATACTTTCAGGAAAATTAAAAAAAAAGTCTGAAAGTCAGCTAATAAGTCAGGTAAACAGCCTGGCCACATAACCAGGAGCGAACCTATTTAATCTGTGAGAAGGAATAGAAGGTAATTATGTGTGATTGCAATGGAATTCATGGAACACAATTTTCTGATGCTTTAAGGCAGGGATGGGCAACTGGCAACCCGCGGGCCACATGCTGCCCGCATCCTCGCTCAATGAGGCCTGCACATAATTAGAAATTAAATTAAAAAATTAAAATATAACCTTTTTTTTTTTACAGAAAGCTTGATCAAGAAAACCGTAAATTTCACTCAAGATGAGAGGCAGAGTATCTGTTCATAGAATTCCACTACAACTATAACTGCACTGAATATAATGCTAGTTGTTGCACTTAATGTGGGCCACTGTTGAAGTGCTTGGTCATGTGGCCCTCTGATGGTGATGTAAATTTGTGGCCCACTTCATCATGAAAGCTTCCCATCCCTGCTTTAAGGGATGGTTAAGGATTGTGGCTTTTTCTCCTTTTGTGATCTTTCCCGGGATGACGTAGGAGTAGCAGGATTAAGGGCCCCATTAAGGACATTTGTATGGGCCCCTAGATCTGGTGCACAGAGAACGTATTCTTTTGTCATTATTAAAAATATATATTTCACTTCATGGAAACTTAACGGAGACATAGATGCCCACTTTCTTACTTTTCACCTTCAATACGCTCTCCTGTATTTGGCTTTTGCCTGGCTTAACGAGTTTCAGACGAGTTGTTTTGGAGTTTGCTGGGTTAGCCTTTGCTTTAAATGAGCCCCTTCCATTGACTTGAAGAGTTACAGTAGCCTAGCTCCTTTTCATGTGAGGTGAACACGCATTTAATTACTTTCAAAGATTTCCAATGTGTTACGAAAAGTCGCTTATTCGAATCCCAGTAACCCTAAAAGATAGTTGTTTGCCAACAAACACATATAATTCAGCACTATTTTCAGCGGTGAGACTACAAGGCTATAGATGTTGTGCCGCTAAAAGCTGCTTCTGGCTGGTAGTCTGCACGGAGGCTAACCTGTCAGCTGGATCACAGGTAGCCTAATAATCACAGTTTACTTGAAATGGAAATTAGGTTTTATGACCAGCCCCAGTTACATCCATGTTAAACTCTTAGATATAGATTAATTTAGTTAACTTTCTCCACCACAGACTACACTTCCCAATCCAAGTTCACTACGTTGAACACCGTTATGTGTTTAGTGATTCCGCTATTTCTGGGTGGTTGTGTCATCAACCCCCTTTTGACCTTTTGCGGAATTAAGTCAGTGACCCTTGAGTTTATAAATCCAGTGTTACTACGAAAATAGGCCTCAAGCCGGAGCTAAAAAAAACTAAGCATGCAATGCAGCCATAACACGTCAGTGAGGCTCTGCTCAAGCTTATGTGAACAGCTGCATTGTTCACCATCAGTGCCAAATATAGGAGAGCACCCAACGCAGCAGCACATTGACAGGCAAGAAGTGTTTGTCTCTATGCAACAGTTAAAACCTGAAGTCAATTGATAAGGGTCAGAGCCTGCCAGTCCTTTTTCTGTTCAAAAAAGGGAGAAGAGCAATCAATGTACAGTTTGTTTATACTTTTGTTCATGCTATTGTTCCTCTTTCTCAGATAGCTATTGAGATAATGACTTTTCAGTGAATGAAACAACAGTAACAGGACTTTAAAGGTCCCATGACACTCTACTTTATGGATGCTTTAATATGGTTATTAGTGGGCCCCTAACACACTATTTGAAGACGTTCCCGAAATTTGGCCGTGGTGCAGATTTACAGCCACTACGAGCCAGTCGCACATTAGGCTTTCCCCAAACGAGCCGTTTCGGTGTCTGTAGCTTTAATGCAAATGAGGAGGAGAGAGGCGGGTCAAGGAGGAGGGTGGGGGTGTGGCCATGAGCAGCTTGCGGCCACAGTACAATGCACTCTGTTTACAGTGGATGCCCTAATGTATCGCAATGGCGAGGCGCACATAGCCTTTGGCCGTGTTCTGTAAATATTCTAGAACACTCCGGGTACTCTGGCGGGAGTCCTGGAGCTCTATATCTAAATAATATCATATTATACATAGATATCTGTAACAGGTCCTCAAATGCACAAAGGCGAGCAGGCAGGGGTGCTGTCCCTCAGCGGGAGGTCTCTTTTATTGTTTTTCAAACGAGAACACAAAACTCATAACGATAACGAAAAAAGGGATTCGTTCCCACAATGTCTCTCTTGCTGGACTCGTGTGGGTTTCCCTCGTGCGGGATCCCGAGGGTCCATGCTCCGGGTTTTCCTTCTCCTACTATAACAGAGAGCAGGCACATTAAGTACACCGTCCCTGATTGACCTGAGTGCAGACACCTGCTCACCGCCAGGTCCAATCCCCCCGGCCAATCCCGTGCGCTCCCAACCTGTCCATACTCCCCCTGCAGGCCAGACGTCGCACGTCCCCCCACAATACCTATATTATATAATATATTATCACGGCCAAAAGCTGTCCAGACGATATTATGAATCTCGAATGACTGCATCGGGTTCTCCGACGTCTCTGGTTCTTCCATGTCCACATCAATCTGAAGTAGACCACGACATGGAGGAGAAAGGGATTGTTGCCCGTGATTGTTGACCGTGATTGTCTCCCGCCGGAGCCCTGTTGCCGAGGGACAACCGCCTCGGCAGCGGGCAGCGCTTAGGCAACACTGCCTCCTGCAGCGGGCAGCGCCGAGGCGTTGGTCCCTTGGCAGCGGGAAGCGGGGCTGAAGCGGGAGACAATCAAGGGCAACAATCCCTTTCACCTCCACGTCGCGGTTCATGTACTTCAGGGAGTCAAAGCCAAAGTTCCTTTCCCCCAATTCCTTCTCAACCATGGCTGAGATAACCCTCACTACGAGTCTTGTTGTGGAAATACCAGAGACGTCAGAGAACCTGACGTGTAATGCGCCATAACGCCAACAGCATAACGGTTATCCAAATAACAAAGAAGTGTACAACACTTGCATTATAGTGTGTGTAATCACACCACACACACACACACGTGGCGCTCGCACGGTCGTAGCTCATTGTCTCATTGGCGGGCCAAATTCCCTGGGCTGGCAAGGCAGAGAAAGGGGAGGTGGCATCTCCCATTATGACGACAATTCCATAACGGCGCATCTGAACTTAGTTTTTTCAAAGGTGGAGCAGAATGCCTAGTGCTCGTTTTACACCCAATGAAATTTCTAGCAACTGGGGGAGCATTGGTAGGCTAGGGGAACTCATATTAATGTTAGAAAACCTCAGAAAGTGAAATTTTCATGCCATGGGATCTTTAACAACTCCTTTAACTCCTATTAAAGGAGCTGTAGGTAAAATTAAGAACTATTTATTTGAGCGTAATTAGTTAAAAATTCCACCTCCATAAAAGGCATTACAAACAGAATGAATAGGAGAAGTTTCATGCTAACAGCCGGGCTGTGGAAGTGATGAGCAGAAGCTCATCAATGGAAATTAGTATCAAATCTAGTCAGCTAGATTAATTATTATATTCTCAAGCTGCAGCATCCCCTGGTGAGTAGTAGAGGACCTGCACGTCACAATTACACATTTTTTAAGAAACAAAATTGGAAATTGCATTCAAGCCCCATGTCAACACACTTCACACAATAAGGGCATGCAACAGCACAAGAAAATGGCAATGCAAAAGCACATTTTGAATTTCTTAATGAATCAAACGGAATGCATAACCTAGCAGATCATCAGAATCAACACGTGACAACAGCAGCTGCAGTTTACACGATGATACCACAAGTACCACTTGAACTCTTAGCTAGAGAGCAGGGAGCTATCGATCCTCAAGCTAGAGGTGAGGAAGATGATATCACCAACACCAGTGCTAGCCTGCAGACCATCCGGATCACATGACCTCACATTCTGCTTGGCTAGACGGATCAGTCTGGACCACTAGCAGCCCGCATTCAGTTCCTGATTTTACAATGTAACCGGGCCAATCAGGGACTGTGTAGCAATTGATGAGGCCGCAGTTGGCAGAACAGTAATGCTGTGTCCCGAAGCAATGAACGGTAGTTTAACATTAGTAGACTAAACACAGCCATAAGTGAAGTTATTGCAGAAATATTAACAACTATTTAGAAAGAAGAAGAGTTAACACTAGCGGAGTTTCTTCGCGGGAAAAAGGTTTTTGCCTATCTTCTTTTTTCCTGGATATCAACTGAAGGGATCACTGTGATGGTGTCACATGTTTTGTGACAACAAATTGCGCTGCATTTACAGCTTAAAGACCGCATGCCGCAGATGTACAGTCTTGGCAATGCGCCTCACCTGGCAAGGCGGCTGGACTTGTGAGGTAATTCCCACAAGTATCCATCTGGCCTTCCAGGTGCATTTGTGTCAGAACCAATCAGCGTATTGTAAGGATCAGTGCAGCAATAGACATATGGTTCATACAATCACCTGGCAAGTTCTCGAAAATGCCATCCCCTATCCGAACAGTTCTCAAGGACGGTTCTGTACGTCGGGTTACTTGACACCTAATTACCAATGAAGTTTTACTTTACTGCTGCTCTTTGCTGTTGTAGAGCTGCCATTATTAACTTTTGAGCAATTTTAATTGTATATCCATTAGGAAAATTTTCGAACGTGAGACGTAGAAGGTTTAATTGCGCTTTACTTAGGCTGTTGTTAAGGGTAGGATACTTTATAATTCTCCTATTGCTGTAATTGACAACACAATGGTTCTGTAGAGAGGAGTGCTGCTGCATCAAAGGCCACTCACCCCTACCAGCTTCCCACATGCTGGGCCACAGTTTAAACAAAATTTCATCACATAAAATAAAGGACAGGAAGAGGAATACAGACCTGGGGGGGAAACCAACCCCACAAATACATAGGAACATAACAAGTATGCTTGAAAAGAGGTTGAGGCAGGCGAACATTTGATTGGGAACCATGAATTGTGTATATTTATGTTTAATCTATTTAGTTATAGACGTGCTTATTGAGTAATAATTTGAATTGAACAACCTCCAGAAGTATGTCTTGATAAAGAGTTGGAATATTAAATGCCAACATTCTGTTTTTTCCTTCCTAGGTAAACGATGCCATCGGAATGGAGTGGTCCTGGATTTATTTTACCACGTTGATCTTGGTTGGCTCCTACTTCATACTCAACCTGGTTCTAGGAGTGCTTAGTGGGTAAGTACATCCATTGCATATTCAAAAAGTGACTTTACTTAAGCTTACCTACACAAATACAATGGATGTGTTTCAATCTCCCCTGCCTGAAACTCCAGATGTTTTTCCGCCCACCAGCTATCAGCCATCACTATTCCGTCTTCACACAGTCTTGGAAGTGTGTTGTCACATACGGCCATGAGACTGGAAAGGTTTTATAACATACATCAATTTCACATATTCCTGTTGTACATTATTATTACTACTATTAATTATAATACATGAAAACACAGGAAACAAGACAAAACGTAACTAAATGAAAACTACTTAGAGCTTAAACGAAAGGCCTGGCTGAAGAGATGGGTCTTTAAAGGATTATACCGGTCTGGGTAATCAATCCATTGTAACTCTCTGGTGGCTTCACAAAAACATCTGTTACCAATATAATTTGCCAAAATACTTTCTTGTACAGAGCGAAGGTTGGCAGGGAGATTCAGACAGATCACACATAGGTTGATGACTGACTCAATCTCATAGGGACCCGCAAAATGATAGACCAGATTCTTATAAGCCACCTTTAGAGGTAGATCGGTATGGCGAGCAGCCATACCTTTGGTCCAGAGGAAGAAGCGGGTGCAGGGTTGTCATGGGGAACAGCTTGCCTTTGCGACCGTTTTTGAGGCCAAAGCAAAGCAGTTTGGGCTTGCCTCCAGGTCCTCAACAACGATGCATGTGAGTCCGAACAGATGGGTGTGCTAGCTCATCCTCCTGCCCTGGAAACATTTGGGGCTGATAGACTAGAGAGGAGGGACAGGGGAAAAAGCCAGAGGAGGTATTGATCAGGGACTTGTGGGCATACCCCAGGTTGATGGATGTGATGCAACAGAGAGCAGCCTCCATCTCTGGTACAATGATATCAGAGCTAGGTATGACTTGAAGAGTGTAACTCTTCGACATGTGGTTTATTCAAAGATAAAAGGAAAACTGACATGACCTCTGTAGGTGGTTTATAATGCATCTGTGGGACAAAGGAAACTCTATAGTACATATTGGTAAGGATGGCTTGTAAAGAAGTCACGGTTTGATCTCAGACAATTAACGGTCATGGCGTTGTTTTGATGTGTGAGTAGAACCTTGTCAACTGGTATTACTTCTAATACTGTGTCAGGTCCAATAAGTTAATAGGGTTAACTGTTGTACAATGTGGTCCAGTGAGGTAATAATGTTAGCTTTATACTGTGTGGTCTAATGAAGTAACAGATTAAATGAATTGACATCACTTCCCCAATTCTACAATGTTTGTTTCCACCTGTTTGAAATTGGCGAGCGAACATTAGGTGGACTGATAACTGTGAACTTCCATCTGTCCATTCATCATTACATTATATTCTTTCAGTGAGTTTACGAAGGAGCGAGAGAAGGCCAAGTCACGTGGAGAATTCCAGATACTCAGGGAGACACAACAGTTGGATGAAGATCTGAAGGGCTACATGGAGTGGATAACTCAGGCAGAGGTGATTGACAATGACCAGGAGGGCCAAGGTAAGACCACCTACTGAAAGAAAATAGAGTTGCTAGGAATCTAGAATGGAAACAAAGTGTGTGTGTGTGTGTGTTTGTGTGTGTGTGTGTGTGTGTGTGTGTGTGTGTGTGTGTGTGTGTGTGTGTGACACCTCAGGTCTGCTCCCCCTAGAAGACGGAGGATCAGAGGCAGATAGTTTCAGTAAAATGGACACCATGCACCGGATCATTTTCTACTAGTAAGCATTTATTAATATTTAGAAACATATTTTCTGCCCTTTATGATATGATGGAGCATATAGGATGGTTCCCCTTCTTCAATAGCACATACGTTAACTTTTTTAGGTGGTTCCACCACCAGTGTTTCCATTGGCCTAGTAGAATCTCAATTGGCGTTGATATAAATGTTGATGGCATTCTTGGCCAGTATAATGTTTAATTTGTTTTATTATTATGAGGCTATTATAGTAGGCTAGGCTAATATAGTAACACAAACTTGCAATCATAAGCATACATTGACTGGCAAAACATCAGCGAATATGCGTTCTGCATGGCTACATATTTTTTTTACAACACATTGCATTTGGCTTTGTTTTGAAACATGTATTTGTGCACAAACGCATATCATTATACTTGCACTGAACATTTTACATTTGGCTGGAGTCTTATCGGACACGTTGGCTAGCAGAAACCCTGGGTGTAACTCGTTAATCACCACCAACGTACTGGATATACATTCATAAATACACGTACATAAACACATACACATACATACATAGAGAAGCACACATACATACATACATACATACATACATACATACACACATACACACATACATACATACACACATATATCGTGGCTTGGATCCAAATGCAGACTTTCAAGTTCAAGTCATACATGTATAGCTAGCATTGAAATTCTCCATACGCAGTCTAAGCACTAAATAAAATATTGATATTAATGAATAAATTCAAATTCTAAAGATTCTAATACTACTGACAAATCAGTAGCATTAGAAATAGCAATAGTGTTAAAATGTTTACCAAAAATATGGCTCATAGCTTTCAAAAAATCATAATATTAATTCCCACTAATATTACTGCATTCTTATCTGTATTTCTGCTGTCTTTCTTCCTACCTTCCCCATAAACCTCTGACCAGTAAACGCGCTCGCAGATGGAACCATTTCTGCAGAAGAAAATGCCGGATGTATGTAAAGTCCAAGCTGTTCACCTGGTGGGTAATCCTGCTGGTTTTCCTCAACACACTGGCTGTTGCAACTGAGCATCATCAGCAGTCAAAGAGTCTCACCGATTGGCAAGGTATCAATAGTATGAATAGCTATCAATAGATATATTATTTATATTTAATTCATACTTTGTTTTGTAAACAATAAAATCAAACATAAGACAGAAGACATACTAACATGTCTATACGAAAACAACACATCAAGGGCCCTATCTTGCATCCGGCGCAATTTACTTTCTCACTGGCGCATGTGTCCTTGCTAGTTTGCAACTGACGCAGAGCGTTCTTTTCCCTCCTGCGCCACGCGTCGGTAAATTAGGAAATGATCTTGCGCCCCATGGGCCGGTTAGGCGAAAGGAGGAGGGTGTTCTGGCGCAAACGTTCCCTGGTGCTATTTTGTAGTTTCAGAAATAAATTGTGCCACAAACCAGGAAATACCTGGTTTAAAGTCAGTGGCGCGTTGTTCAGATGCTATTTTAAGGGTGCATGCATAATGTTGCTTGTGCACCTCGCGCATACACTTTGCTTCTCTCATCTACCTAGCCACACATTCTTGGTAAATTATTTGGGAAAGAGCAGCTGATATAGCGGTAATAAGTAGTAATAAGTTTAAATCAATGCATCTGCTAACACCGTACAGCAAACACATATTTTCTTGACACAGACATCGAGTACATGCCCATAACTTTTAGGATTGATGAGTATTTGATTGTGAGAAAACATTGTTTTACAGCGAGTGAGTGTTAAAAGAATGAATGGATGCGGGCGCGTGTGTGTGTATGTGTAAAAGAATTAATGAATGCGGGCGCGCGTGTGTGCATCCATCTGTTTAAACACACGCAAACTAAACACGTAACGCATAATACAGTCCATGGCAATGTAATTAACGGGGGGACACATGCATATTAGGAACACAAGTCGATAACGATAATGCATACAATACTGATAAGAAACAATGTTTATAATGTATTGCGTATATCATTAAATAGAACCACAGTTACCGCATATCATATGTGCGTTAAGCTTTCTTTGCCGAAATTTGTTTGAGGACTCTATATACTGTATTTCTGAAGTTGTGGAAGAAAACCTTATTCCATGTGTGAATTAGGCCATTTTTTTTGGCCATAAACTGAGCCATTTGAAGTTTGAAATTCATGTGCATCTGTCTCATCGGAGACTGCAGACGCGCTGTCAAAATATCAACTCGTCAGATTCAAATGCGCTCATGGCTCTTAAAGGGGATGGGAGCTGGCACTCTCATTGGTTGATTGCACGTTACGCCCAAACCCCACCTACGGGTAATTAGGCTACTTCAGACCAACCCTTTTTAGATTTGTGCCGGGCGCAAGAGTTATTTTTGCACAGGTAAAATAGCAACATCGCCATAGAACCGCCCACAAAGCTACTTGTGCTTGGCATTTCTCACTTGCGTTTCAGACCGTTAAAATAGGGCCCCAAGTTTCCAACTTCCCCTTGAGGTCAAGTCAGGAAGGCCATTCCAAAACAAGTTATGTGGCCATCGCAATAATTAAAGGAACTGCCTGATATGGATATTTTAGACAGACTACATTCATTCCTATGAACAATCAACACCCCCCTGTTTATACTGTTCCCACAGAGATATTTACATTGGGTTAGTCTATTATTATAATCATGTTTTTGAGACCAATTTGTCTATGTCATGGTTTTGTCTCTTCTCTCTTCCGCTGCTACTGGTGTTTCTCAACAGGGACTTCCAACAAGCTGCTGCTGTCCATGTTTGCCATTGAGATGTTGATGAAGATGTATGCACTGGGGCTACCCTCCTACTTCATGTCACTGTTCAACCGCTTCGACTGCTTTGTTGTGTCCACTGGCATCTTGGAGCTAATCCTGGTCCGGATCAACATCATGTCTGCTATGGGGATTTCTGTGTTGCGTTGCATCAGACTGCTACGCCTTCTCAAAGTCACTAAGTAAAAGGATTTGAAGATGTTTATAAATAAAATACCTTTCATAAAGACACTGTGATCATTTTCAAAGGGAATAATATAGATTTTTGCAGGTCTAAAATTTTCTTTGTTTTATTGAAGTTCTTGAGATTCATGACCTGTTTTTTTTTCTAGGTACTGGACAACCCTCAGTAACCTGGTTGCTTCCCTGCTGAACTCAATGAGATCAATTGCCTGCTTGCTGCTTCTCCTCTTCCTCTTCATTGTCATATTTTCATTGCTGGGGATGCAGGTGTTTGGAGGGAAATTCAACTTTCCCAACCAACCCAAACCACGTAGCACATTTGACAGCTTTCCTCAGGCCCTTATCAGTGTATTCCAGGTACTTATATTGAAACATGGCCTTCAATCTGAATAATAAAGGCATTCCTATAATTAATTGAGTGTCAGATAGCACACATTTTAGCACACATTAATTAATTCTTATAACATACATTTAAGCTGACTGACTCATGTGTTTGCCTCCCAGATCTTGACAGGAGAGGACTGGAACTCGATAATGTACGACGGCATCATGGCCTATGGTGGACCTAGCATGCCTGGGATACTAGTTAGCATTTACTTCATTATCCTCTTCATCTGTGGAAATTGTATCCTTCTGTCTTTTTCTACTATTTCCTTAATTTGATTATATATTTGTGTGTTGACAACTACATTTGATATATTTAAAGCATATGATTTTGGATGGTTGAAGCCCCTTCAACCATTCGCTTTCAGTCCCCTATTTAGTGGGGCTTCTGTCCCCTATTGAGTGGGCTTCAGTCCACTATTTGGTGGGCTTCAGTCCACTCAGACCCTATTTAGTGGGGCTTCAATCACCTATTTATTGGGCTTCATTCAACTATTTAGTAGGGCTTGTTTTTCATCTCGGCCCCCCTGAAAATCTGTAGCCATCTGTGGTCAACTTCACGAAGAGGTGGGCATACTGATTACTACAGATAATGTGAACAGTAAAGAAATGCAGTATAATGCATGTCTCTTGTACCAGCAACTGCATCAATCTGTCCGCACCAAAATTATCCCCTGGCCCATTACACAAGACGTGGTTTACCTGCTGTGTTTCAAAGCGTTAGTTTTACAAAAATTCAAAAACTTAATTAATCATCTGGAAACTCCAGATGATTAATTTGTTAATCAAAACGGTTAGAAAACCTGTGATCAGACACAACAGCTCCAAAAGCAGATGGTACAACACTGGCTCACTAATTAACTAAATATAGTACATCCATACAGGCTCAGGAATGCTTACAGACAACTGGGAAAACGGTTGTCTGTAAAACATTGCATGTTATCGTTGGACTTGTATTTGACTTGACCCACTGTCCAGTCATCCTGCTGAACGTCTTCCTGGCCATTGCCGTGGATAACTTGGCCGAGGCTGAATCTCTGACATCGGCTCAGAAGGAAAAGGCAGAAGAAAAGAAACGCAAGAAAGTGCTCTCGTAAGTGGAGCACTGGTCCCTTTCCAGACCATGAACACATGCACTAATAATGCATGTGTTCACCTGTTATAAATATGTGTATACTGTATGTATATATATGCGAACCAAACAATACACTAAAACGAATTATTTCTTGAAAATAATATGTATAGACATTAACCAATTGCATACATGACTTTCAAATGTCCACATATCCTCCTGTGATCCTCGGTGCTTCATGTTATCACGTCCAGAACAAGGTCAGGGCAACACTGCCTAATCAGTGGAATCAGCTGCATCTAGTGCAGCTGACTGTCTTTGAATGTATTTCAGTCACAAACAAAGGTTCAAGTCATTATTTCACTTGGTCAAATAAGGTTATATCTAATTAAGTCATTAGAATACACATGTCATGTTCATGTAGAAAGTAGGGTGTTTTTTAAAGGAATTGTGCAAACAGTCCGCTGCTGTGTTGTTTCCCTCAGGGCCAACATGCCTGACAAAGCTGCCGAGGAGAAAGCCTTTCTGGCCAAGAAACTGGCAGATCAAAGAGCCAAGGGCATAGAGGGGATCCCTACCACTGCAAAGGTCAGCCTCTAGTAGGCTTATAATTTTCATCTCAGACAAACTTGGATACATGTCGTTGTGGCTCACCAAACCACATCTCTCTCTGCAGCTCAAAATCGATGAGTTTGAGTCCAACGTCAATGAAATCAAAGACCCGTTTCCTCCTGCAGACTTCCCTGGTGAGCTCCCATCCCTATTTCAGACTATTCAACTCAGATGGACTATCGTAAAAGGGTTGAGCTGTTAAGGTGAGGATCTGTTCCTCTGCCCAGGTGACGATGAGGAGGAGGACCCCGACATCCCTGAGAGCCCCAGGCCCCGCCCAATGGCCGACTTGCAGCTGAAGGAGGAGGCTGTGCCCATGCCAGAGGCCAGCTCATTCTTCATCTTCGGCCCCCAGAACAAGTAGGATATTATCAAGTGGTCAAATGATCAATCAGGGGTGGGACTTAAGCTGAAACATTAAGCATTTTACCATTTAAACGTTCTTCAACATATGAGATTTAATGTAATGTAATGAGGGGATGGGTATGAGGTCAGAAGATACTTACGGCGAGAAAAGACTACGCTTACTACAGAGTCAACAATATGAAAATAAAGACACAAACACGTTGACTGCACAAGTAACAGTCCCCCATATGCATCACATCCACAGCTGCAACACCTTGTCAATCTAACAAGGCGCAAATCCACTGTGGGAAGCAGGAGTGCAGTCAGCCCATCGATAACAATATCCCTAAGGCCTATACATTAGAAGGCTTCATGCTCTTGTTGGAGAGGACTGAAGAGTGTTGTAGCACTGTACAATCCTAAACCAACGTAGAAGTACCTCCACTAGGCGGCTAGGCTAATGCAAACGTTGTTTTGCAACGTCTCGCATGATAAGCGTTGAGGCAAACCCAACAATGTCTCCCCATAATGGGAAGGGGGATTTACAGTTTCCATGCCGTTCCATGCCGAAGCGTGCGGACAGCCAACGGCCATGGTTTTAGCTTCATCATTAGGAATTTGGAGATTCAACCTTGACTTGAGTGATTCAATATTGAAAACTAGTTGTTGTTTTTGAAGTAAATAGCAGTAGAAAAGTTAAATATTGAATAGGTTTGATATTATATATGGATATTATTTAGTATTTATTGTTATTCTAAGTATGTATGCAAACATTAAGCTAACATTTAGTTAAAATGTTTCATTAGCATTTGAAACATATTGCCTATGAACAGCCATGGAGGTCAGTTTTTCTAATTCCCTTGACCAATCAAAAGTGTTTTCCTCCCAGGTTTCGTAAACTGTGCCATCGCATCATCAATGCCACCACTTTCACCAACATCATCCTGCTCTTCATTCTCCTGTCCTCCATCTCACTGGCAGCTGAGGACCCCATTGATCCCATGTCCTTCAGAAACCAGGTAAACCTCACTCTCTCTCTCTGTGGTCTCACAGTTAAAAAAACATATACGATTTAAAATATTGTAGTGTGGGCCAGGCTTAACTGTGCTTAACTTAACAGACACACATACACCTCACTTTCTGTAAAGTGCAATATGCTTACGTCCTTTTATATTTTATATTTATTATTCACCTCGCCTGTCCTTGTCTTGTTCCAAATATTTTTTCTGTTATTTCTGTCTTGTTTTTTACATTTTTAAATTAAATTGCTTGTTTGTTTTTTTTAATGTGTAATGCACCTTCAGTTGGCACTCCCAATTTCGTTGTATAGGCGACTGTACAATGACAATAAAGGCTTATCTTAACTAGCTTGTAGCTTAAAAAACAGTCAATGCTGATCGTTAGTGATTAAGATAAGGTAATCAATACAAAAGAATCACATCCTAGAACTGATATATTCTTCAAATAATAAATGCTGGCCAGCCAGTACTCTTTGTTCACAAGAATCTTACAATTGACCCGCCAAAGCCCCTCCCACTCACCCTAAACCCCTCCCACTTACCCTCAACCCCTCCCACTCACCCTCAATCTCTCCCACTCAACCTAAACCCCTCCCACTTACCCTCAACCCCTCCCAACTCACCCTCAATCTCTCCCACTCAACCTAAACCCCTCCCATAAACCCCTACCACTCACCCTAAACCCCTCACCTAAACCCCTCCCATTCACCATAAACCCCTCCCACTCACCCTAAACCCCACCCAGCCAACCAGCTGAGTTACACTAGTTTGCAGCAAGTTAGTGGATAGAACACTGTTGTTGAGTTTATTTTTACCCGACGAATTGTGCCGTTAGTGAGGTACGGGGTCAGCCAACACATTTATAGTAGCTTGTTTGCTGTGGATGAGCAGTTCAGGCACCCTTTTTGGTTCATACCGACTATAGATTAGTTAGTTAGTTTCAGTTCTATACTGATCCAGCAATTTTCATAACACCTTAAGGTGCTGTAGGTCAAATTTTTGTTTGAGTTTAGCAAAAGAGTGAGACATGCTGCAGCTCCTCTCTGAGCGTATTCCAACCACTGGTGAAAAAAGACAGCTTCACGTCAGCAGGCACGTCTTTAAGAACCCAGCCTTAAAGGTCCCATGGCATGCTACTTTATGGATGCTTATATATAGGTGTTAGTTGGCCCTTAATACAGTATTGTTCAAGAAATTCAGCCTTGGTGCAGAATTACAGCCACTACGTGCCAGTCCCACAATGAGCTTTCCACAAACGTGCCGTTTTTTAGAGGCGGGTCAAGGTGGAGGGTGGGGGTGTGGCCCTGAGCAGCTTGTGACCACGGTACCATGAGCTAGTGTTTACAGCCGAGGCACCTCCGCCTGCGGGAGTCAAAGCCAAAGTTCATTTTCCCCAATTCCTTCTCAACCATGGCTGTGATAACTCCAACTACGAGTCTCGCTGTGGAAATACCAGAGACGTCAGAGAACCTGACGTGTAATGCGCCATAACGCCAACAGCATAACGGTTATCCAAATAACAAAGGAAGTGTACAACACTTGCGTTACAGTGTGTGTATTTGTAATGGTTGTGATTGGGTCTAAAGGACTGAAAGACAGGACAAACACATTGGTCTCTTTCAAAGGCATATTTGTGATTTGTACAGCAGGATCACATGTCACGTCAACCGGTTCTGCTATATACACATCAAATATATACAAATAATTAAATTAAAACATTACATTTACATTTCGGAGCAACATACCTGAAAGGCAGGACAAACACAATGGTCTCTTTCAAAGGTATATTTGTGATTTGTACAGCAGGATCTGCACGAGTAAAACAAAACACTTGTGTTGCTAGCGGACATCCAACATAGCTAACCAGTAACATGTGGTCAAACAAAAAAATGTGAATAAACTCCCTACCAAGTGACAAACTATAAAAACAATAATAACATATCAATTATACAATATACAATCATCTAATATGTCGAGGTTCATAAAATAAACAAACATTCTCGATCTTAAAATTTATAAATCTTCGGTAGCTATTTACAATGCGAACTTACCACATGTCACGTCAACCGGTTCTGACTAGCAACGGCCGCACACACACCTAATGCGGATGCAAATCTGCAATACCCAATCTCACCAGCAGATGGCTCTAAAACACCAACAACTGCTCTATCATTTGCGAAACTCATGATAACTAATGAACAGTTTTCCATATCTGTTACACCCACCTCTCCTGAATTTCGTCAAATTTAAGCAGCAACCACGCAAGTCATTTAAAGGCGACTTAGTACATAACACTTAAACACTTTAGGTAGGGTCACCAATAACAGGACAGCCAACCACAAAGTTATCCAATAAGGATTAAGTGGAAGAAGAGGTGCAAACTCTCCAACCAAATACTGGCAGTAGGGTGCCTTATACACCCCACACGACCCATTCCCACTGTGTACTCTCGTCTATATGTCTGCATTTCACAATGGACATTACACTATCCTTAGATCATCTCTAATCGCGAAGGACTTCGAACATTGACTTGCAAATGGCCTGCACTGTATGTTGTGTGTCAACAATATCCTGCCGTGCCATAGTCTGAATCAGCTTATTAACTGGTTTGATAAAGCGACCAAACCTAGACCTGACCTGTGTTAATGTCCTAGGATGATCAGATTGTGTAGTGGATGCTAATGTGACACAACTCTGTGTGTCACTACCATCATCTGTATGCGTCCCAACAATCTGGCCGTCTGCCTGCGTCTCTGTGTGTGTGTCTGTGTCACAGTGGTCAGACTGCTTTTCTGTGTTTCCAGCAACATCAGCAGTAGCACCAGTTTCAGTCACAGGTCCAGAGACAGAGGCAACGGACTGGTCAGTTGTTGCTGTCCTTCCATTGTCAGTGGATTCCACTCTAGGGAGTCCAGTGAATGGTGATTGTGTTATCCACGTCAGAGTTCTCTCCCCAGGCTCCACAGTCTCCGGGGTACAACCCACTCTCTCGTCCCTCACTGGTCCACTTCCCGTCCCGTGGACCAGAAACCACACACTCATCCCCGGAATTACTTTCTCCAGTCATTTCATCACTTATGGAGCATTGTCCTCCCTCCGGCACGAGATCAGCACTTGTGTTTGAGGTTTCGATAACAGACAAAGATCCCGGCCCCCATCCTTTCTGTGATGGGGGCCGGGATCAGTCTATAACAGGAAATGATATGGGCCAAAGTGACAACCAGTATTATTGTGGAGATTATAATGATAATTCTTTTGCAGCTGCCCTTGTTGGTTTGCAAAAAAAGTAATAGAAAGTCTTCACGTGTTTATTTGAAGTACCACAGGAACTCCTTTTATTTTATGGAAAATAAAAACACAAGCTGATGCCAGGTAACAATGAGGTGGTGAGATTTTGTAACAGGTACAAGTGAGTTAACAACAGGTAGGTATTTTGTCTTTACAGGTAGTGAAATAATATTAATAGAGAATAATAGTAAAAATCAGGTAAAGATCAGGTCTCAGATAAAGGGGAGTTAACGATAGTATAATAATAATAATAATTATTATGTCTAACAGGTATGTTTACTAAGGCTACATTAAATAACATTAATACAGAATAATTTTAATGAACAGGTATATAAGGTGATCTGGTTTCGTATTTACATGACTCTTAGATTAGGTTTTTGTGCTGTGATAATGAGGATCCTGGCTCCAGGGTGGGAGCGGTCAACCACAATCTCTCCTCCTGACTTCAGGGTGGTCCTGGAAGCATGCAGGCCCTTCAGGAATGGCAGATAAAAAACACAAGCAACGAATGAGCAGATGACATCAGCTTGACATTGGGTCAGCTTAGCTCAGGAGGTAGAGCAGTGCTCTTGTAACCGAAAGGTTGCCAGTTTGGTCCCCAGTTCGGTCCCCAGTTCCTTCTAGTTGAAAGTTCATGTGTCCCTGAGCAAGACACTTAACCCTAACTGCTCCTGGGCTGTCGCCTTGCATAGTTGACTCTGCCGTTGTAAGTCTCTGGATAAAAGCGTCTGCTAAATGCCCTGTATGACATGCTGCAGTCTCATTTTGTCTGTGACATCACTGTTCAAGAAACATGTTGCCTATAAAAAGAGCACTATACTGAATTTTTTTCATTTTCATAGTTATTAAAATCAGCAGGCTTACCATATCAGTGTGAGCTGTGGACTTGCTTCTGACTGGTAAGGAGATTGATGTCAGGTTCCATTCCAGTTACAGCCAGTCTCAGAGACTGATGCAGGTGTTGATCTGAGAGTCTTGATCTCGTCTGATTTTTTATCAGCTTCATGCGTGAAAAAGTTTGCTCACAGATATATGTGCTCCCAAAAACTGTGGACATCTTCATTGCGTTCTTTCTTATGTTGGGGAAGGTCTCGTTTGGGAGAAAAGCATAGTATTCTATGAGACAGTTGGGGTTGAATGCGTCTTTCAGCACATCGCAGGTCTGCAACTCAGCCAGTTCAAATTGAAGAGAAGGCAGGGCGTCATTAATGTCGACAGCAAAAGGGTTCTGGAATATGCAAATTTCTTTAACGTGGGCACGAAGCTCACGGAACCGCACACTGAACTCTGCTCTCAGCGTTTCCAGTGCGTCCTTGCACTTCTTGGTTGGAAACGGGACCGCTGGTTTCTCAGCTGAGAGGCTTCGAGTAGCAGGGAGATGGGTGAAGTCTTGGTTTTGCACTTGTCCAACAAGCAGCGCCAGTTTAACCTCAAATGCTTTGACGTGGGAATACATGTCACAGATTAATTTTCCCTTGCCTTGGAGCTGTAAATTGAGGCCGTTTAAAATTTCTGTCACATCTGTTAAAAAGGCGAGGTCCCATTTCCATTCTGTGTCGATCAGCTCTGGGACCGTTTTTCCCTTTGTCAGGAGAAAGGCGTTTCGGGTAGCAGCTCGTAGAAGCGTTTCAAAACTCTGCCCCGGCTTAACCATCTGACTTCAGCGTGGTAAAGCACGTCTCCATGGGCAGACTCCAGCTCGGATAGGAAAGCTTGGAACTGCCTGTGTTTTAGTCCGTTTGCTCTGATGAAGTTTATGCAAGACACAACCACCTTCATGACAGATTCCCACTTCAGAACTTTGCAGCACAGTGCTTGCTGGTGAATCAGGCAGTGGACTTGTAGTGGGGGGGTGAGACCTCGTTCCTCCATTTCTCTTTTAATGTGCCCCACTAGCCCCCGCGACGCACCAACCATACTCGGAGCACCGTCCGTTGTGACGCTAGCCAGCTTAGACCAGTCCAAACCCAACTCTTCCATCGTTTGGCGTACTTTATAAAAAATATCCTCGCCTGTCGTACTATCCGTGAGACTTTGTAGAGCTGCCAGCTCCTCGGACACTTCAAAAAGTGAATTTACTCCCCGAATAAAAATCAGCAGTTGTGCTGTGTCCTGCACGTCATTGCTCTCATCCATTGCCAATGCAAAACACTCAAAATCTTTAGCTTTCTCTTTCAGCTGGACATGTACATTATGCCTCATTTCTTCAATTCGCCTGGTAACTGTAGATGTGGACAGACTCACCGCGTTCAGGGCATCTTTCCTGTCCGGACACACCTCCTCCGCGACAGCGTTCAAACACTTCTTAACAAACTCCCCATCACTGAACGACTTTCCACAGCTTGCAATCAGTTTAGCTACCTTGAAGCTGGCCCGAACGGATGACAGGTTCATCTGTGTTTGGCGTAGCATTGTACTCTGCTGGGCAGCAAATCCACTTTTTAGCCTAGCCACCTTGTCTCTCCTCACTTGGCCCAGCAAGCTAGCATACTGCCCGCCATGGCGGGTTTCATAGTGTCGGCGGATGTTTAATTCTTTGAACACCGCCACCGTCTCTTTGCAGATTAGACAAACTGCCTTTTCCTTGCACTGGAAAAAAAAATAGTCATCTGTCCACTGCTGTTTAAAAACTCTCTGCTTGCTTTCTACCATTCTCCACTCCCGCGCTTACTTGCCGCTTGATCGCCGCACGCACTTGTGGCATGATCGCCCGACATTGCGGCGCGAACTTGGTGACGTCACGTTGCCAAGCGCTATTTGACATCTCAAATATATGAAAAAGTACTATGTAAAAATTAACAATTGCCTTTTATGGTATATTTAAATTTTCACTTCCCTCGTAAAAAAAGAAAGAAATTAATTATTCTTTTTATTATAATTCTTTTTTAAATAGGCCATGTTTAAGGTGTTGTTTGGGATCATTAAGGGGGCCACTCCAGTTGTTTAGGGGGGCCGGATCCGGCCCGCGGGCCGTAGTTTGGGGACCCCTGGTCTACAGGAAGGAAATTCACCAACATTAACAAGCTACGGTGAACCACTTTCTCCTTTCCTGTTACTGTATGACATATCCTATATGTGTGTCAGCGTTCCTGACCAACACATTTTAAACTGTGGACTCCCAACGATCTGCGACCTTCCAACCCCTTCAACCCCTTTCTCTCTTGTTTGCCAACAACACACGGTCACCAACTTCAATGGTGGTTCCTGTTACTCTTCTGTTGTATAGCTCAGTGTGACGGTACTGTTCCTTCGAGACATGTTCCTGAGCTATCATCATAGCTTCCTTAAGATCTCTTGTAAGAGAGGCCACATACTTGTCATAGCTGACCACTGCATGATCATCCAGAACAGTTCGGAAGAGCAAATTGATTGGCAGATAAGGAATCCTTCCAAACATCAGATAAAAAGGTGCATATCCTGTTGTCTCGTGAATTGTGCTATTGTACATGAACGTGAGGGTCTAAAGACGACCTGGCCAGCTAGCTTTTGCCTCTGGTGTAAGTGCACGGATCATGTTCCCGAGAGTCGTATTAAAATACAGATTCTGAAAGGCCTGCTCTATTTCAGGGGTCCAATCATCTGCTTCCTGCTTTGTGGCCTTTGTTTGTCTTTTGTTCTTTGCCTTTCCTTTTCTGGAACAACAACAGAGAGAAAAGAGGCTTAGCAATGGCAGAGAAGTTGGGCACAAAGTGCTGATAGTAGTTGATCATACCCAGGTAAGATCTGACCCGTTTCGGTGATGGAGTCACACCATCTGCTTCCATTAGGTCTGCACTTGTCATTTTCAGAATGGCTTCAGTCTTACTAGGGTCAGTCGACACGCCAGTTTCATCGATTATGTGACCGAGAAACCTCACAGACTTACGGAGGAAGAAGCACTTCTTGGGGGCTAGCTTCAGATTGTGGCCACGCAGTCTGCTAAACACCATTAGCAAGCGTTCCAGAGCAGTCTCCTCATCAGGCGCAAAAACTAGCAAATCATCCAAGTACACCAGCAAACTGAGATAGTTCTGATCTCCAAAGATGCTAGTCATCATGCGCATGAAACTCCCAGGACTATTGCAGAGGCCTTGCGGTAAGCGATTATACTCGTACAGACCCATAGGCGTAGTGAATGCGAGTACTTTCTGTCATCTTCGTGTAATGGCATGTTGTAGAACCCAGAGGTTAAGTCCATGGTACTGAAGAAAGAATTCCCTCCAAGCGCCGCCAAGCAGTCGGCCTTGATGAGAGAGAGGGTGAGCATCTTTCAGCGTCCGCTTGTTCAACCAGCGAAAATCTGTGCACACCCGAAGATCCCCATTCTTTTTCCATACAAGAACTAGGGGAGACGCATACTCACTGGTTGAATTTCTGATAATCTCCTTCTCTTCCATCTCACTCAGTACTTGCCGTAGCTTCTGATACTGACTGTGGGACACTCGTCTGAATGGAAGCCGGAAAGGCCTGTGATCTGAGAGGTGGATACGATGTACAAATCCCTTCGCTTCTCCACAATCCAAATGATGCTGTGAGAAAATATCACTGTAGCTCATAATCAGTTCAGTAAGCTTGCCTTTACACTGCTCACTCACATCACAGGAGCCTATGTCAAGCCCACTTAGTTCAACTGACTCTGGCTTCTCATCAGTAAAACTGATGAGACTCTGGCGGTATCTGCAGGGGGTCTGGTTTTGAGAGAACAACTCGCCAGTGGGACTTCTGCATAGCTGTTCCCACTCATTTCTTCAAGCGCAATGCAGGGGAAGACGTCAGCTAACTTAGCATTGCGTCTCACCAAGACAGGCCTGTCTGATGTGTTAATCACCTTTAATGAAACCCATCTGTCTCCCCATAAGGGTGTCACTCTTCTCGCCACCAGAATTCCTCTTAGAGCTGATCGGCATGAAGTGAGCTCCGTCATTACAGCGCTGCCAGTAGACACGACAGTTGCCTTAGGCAGCTTTCCCCACAACAAATATTCCCGACCAGGCTCGAGGCATACAGCCGAGTTGCTTCTCACTGTGCCTACTTTGTCGGGCACCTCTTTGCCTCTCCAACGGTCCAGACCAGCAAGCATGGACAAGAACTGTTCAGCCTCCGGATTGCTAGTAGAACAAGGGGTAGACACAGCTTCCCAGTAGGCATCACACTGCTTATACTCACAGAGAATATGCTTGATAACATTGGTGCCTAGTATCAACTCATCACACTGGCCTTGGACTTCATATTCACACACACACACACACACACACACACACACACACACACACACACACACACACACACACACACACACACACACACACACACTTGTGGCGCTCGCATGGTCGTAGCTCATTGTCTCATTGGCGGGCCAAATTCTCTGGGCAGGCAAGGCAGAGAAAGGGGAGGTTACTTGGCCCCTTATGACGACATATGGCGCCAAATTCGGAGCGTCTGAGCTTTCATTTTTCAAAGGCGGAGCAGGATACCTAGTGCTCCTTTTATACCTATTGTCATTTTTCTAGCTACTGGAGGACCATAGGCAGGCTAGGGGAACTCATATTAATGTTAGAAAACCATATAAAGTGAAATTTTCATGCCATTGGACCTTTTAACTGAAACTGAGTTTATTCCAAAGTTAAAAGACGAGAATGTTGTCTCAACAACAGAGAAACCCAGGACAGCCTGGGCAAAGTTTTTAGGGTCCCCCATGTCCCAATGCTGACCATTGCTGCTGCCATTTGCTAGTTCTTCTATTGAGCCCCTAACAAGGCTAATATATGTGTGTGTGTGTGTGTGTGTGTGTGTGTGTGTGTGTGTGTGTGTGTGTGTGTGTGTGTGTGTGTGTGTGTGTGTATATATATATGTATGTTTCTGTCCATTTTAGGTGTTGGCCTATGCTGATATCGTCTTCACTTCAGTATTCACTGCAGAGATTGTGCTCAAGGTAAATGTACAGTTTTAATGTACAGCGTGATGTACCATTTTAAACCTATTTATCCAATCTTTAATCAAAGCAATATTTCACATATTTTGCCTCTTTGGCTCTCTATCCACCACTTAGGTATGATAAACCTATGTTTATTTTAAAGATATCAAAGGACAAGATTTATTTCCTAATCGTCCGCCTGTAAGCCACATTACCATTATGTTGAAATGACCAATGGAGCTGCTGTAACATGATGTTATACATGGGGGCTTTAACATTTTTTTAACATAAGACCAACTCCTCTCCGCTCCTAGCCCTCCATCTCGCTCTACCAGAACAGTCACAGATAAACAACTCTAGGGCTACCAAAGAAATCCTTCGTCTTATTCACCCCTCCCGCTTTTTCACTACCGCTTTGGATGCAATTGTATAATATCTTACGTCCAACTGACACGGAACAACAAGCAATACATTTTCTGCTGGCAATCATCCGCCATTTTGAGAGGACTTGAGCGTAGTCCTTAGGCTACACTGTAAATTTCTTTACCGACTATTTAATCTAAAAAGATTGCGCAAAGAATATTATACCAGGAGATGACTGGAAGAGACATAATAACATTGATGTTGCTTACGTTGCTTAAACAAGGTACAGTGGGGCAAAAAAGTATTTAGTCAGCCACCAATTGTGCAAGTTCTCCCACTTAAAAAGACGAGAGAGGCCTGTAATTTTCATCATAGGTAAACCTCAACTATGAGAGACAAAATGAAAAAAAAAATCCAGAAAATCACATTGTCTGATCTTTTAAGAATTTATTTGCAAATTATGGTGGAAAATAAGTATTTGGTCACCTACAAACCAGCAAGATTTCTGGCTGTCACAGACCTGTAACTTCTTCTTGTTTAAGAGGCTGTTTACCTGTATTAATGGCACCTGTTTGAACTCCTTATCAGTATAAAAGACACCTGTCCACAACCTCAAACAGTCACACTCCAAACTCCACTATGGCCAAGACCAAACAGCTGTCAAAGGACACCAGAAACACAATTGTAGACCTGCACCAGGCTGGGAAGTCTGAATCTGCAATAGGTAAGCAGCTTGGTGTGAAGAAATCAACTGTGGGAGCAATAATTAGGAAATGGAATACATACAAGACCACTGATAATCTCCCTCGATCTGGGGCTCCACGCAAGATCTCAACCTGTGGGGTCAAAATGATCACAAGATCGGTGAACAAAAATCCCAGAACCACCCGGGGGGACCTAGTGAATGACCTCCAGAGAGCTGGGACCAAAGTAACAAAGGCTACCATCACTAACACACTACGCCGCCAGGGACTCAAATCCTGCAGTGCCAGACGTGTCCCCCTGCTAAAGCCAGTGCATGTCCGGGCCCGTTTGAAGTTTGCTAGAGAGCATTTGGATGATCCAGAACAGGATTTGGAGAATTTCATATGGTCAGATGAAACCAAAATAGAACTTTTTGGTAAAAACTCAACTCGTCGTGTTTGGAGGAGAAAGAATGCTGAGTTGCATCCAAAGAACACCATACCTACAGTGAAGCATGGGGGTGGAAACATCATGCTTTGGGGCTGTTTTTCTGCCAAGGGACCAGGACGTCTGATCCGTGTGACGGAAAGAATGAATGGGGCCATGTATCGTGAGATTTTGAGTGAAAACCTCCTTCCATCAGCAAGGGCACTGAAGATGAAACGTGGCTGGGTCTTTCAGCATGACAATCACCCCAAACACACCGCCCGGGCAACGAAGGAGTGGCTTCGTAAGAAGCATTTCAAGGTCCTGGAGTGGCCTAGCCAGTCTCCAGATCTCAACCCCATAGAAAATCTTTGGAGGGAGTTGAAAGTCTGTGTTGCCCAGCGAAGGCCCAAAAACATCACTGCTCTAGAGGAGATCTGCATGGAGGAATGGGCCAAAATACCAGCAGCAGTGTGTGAAAACCTTGTAAAGACTTACAGAAAACGTTTGACCTCTGTCATAGCCAACAAAGGGCATGTAACAAAGTATTGAGATGACCTTTTGTTATTGACCAAATACTTATTTTCCACCATCATTTGCAAATAAATTCTTTAAAAATCAGACAATGTGATTTTCTAGATTTTTTTTTTTCATTTTGTCTCTCATAGCTGAGGTATACCTATGATGAAAATTACAGGCCTCTCTCATCTTTTTAAGTGGGAGAACTTGCACAATTGGTGGCTGACTAAATACTTTTTTGCCCCACTGTATGTACCAGCTGCCCCAAGCACTGATTTATAAATGCATATTCATGTTGTTACATAAGGCTGCAAGCTAAATACAGACTACCTTCTCTTTGGCTGGCTACTTTATGCAACATGTTTATTTCTGCTACAGTCCGAGATCTGCAACAGTAATAAGTAGGTAAAGAACAGCCTGGCCACTGGACCTCAGTGTGACTGTCCTGCCTTGCCATATGTGTACATTATTGGTGAGAACCATCAGACATATTCAGAACACCTTGGAGAAAACAGTGCCTACAAACCTTTGTGCATCCCTAGTACATACTGTGTGCCATAATACATTATTTCTGTTTTAACAAACAGACTTTTTGGATCGGAAACGAAGGAAATCCATTGAATCCCTGTTTTAGTTAATGATGAAATAATTAGAAACATCAATTTAAAAGCCTTCAGCTAGTAAAGAACTTCTCATTAATAAAACATGGTTAATAAGTGCTATGTTAACGGTATGCTATGCTATGTTGTGTGAGAGATGCTTTGGCACAAAGATTCCACAAAGTGAAATAATCTAAAGTTGAACGGCAAAAGGGGGTTAGGGCCATGTGATCTCGGTTAGTCCTTTACCAAATGTATTTGATGGAAGGGGATATTAAGCAAAAGTGACGTACAGAATGGGGTAGGTTTTAAGTGCCCATTTTTCTCTTTTAGATGACCACATATGGAGCCATTCTACATCAAGGCTCCTTCTGCAGAAACTCTTTTAACATCCTGGACTTACTCGTCGTCAGTGTCTCCCTTCTGTCAATGGGCATGGAGTAAGTTTGGCCGACAGATTGTTGACACCGCAAAATTGTGTTGTTGTCACGATTTGACAAGTGACTCAAGCTACATATTTAAGTAATGTTTTTGTGCTTGTCCTATATAGATCAAGTGCCATTTCTGTGGTTAAAATCCTCAGAGTGTTGAGGGTACTTAGACCTCTGAGGGCCATAAACAGAGCCAAGGGACTCAAGGTAAGTGTACATTCACATTGTTTGCGTTTGTTCACCTTGTTCTAATAGCAGATCATGGATCTTATCTGTTCTCACAACCCTTCCTCCACAGCATGTGGTGCAGTGTGTCTTTGTGGCCATTAAGACCATTGGAAACATTGTCCTTGTTACCATGCTGCTTGACTTCATGTTCGCCTGCATTGGAGTGCAGCTCTTCAAGGTGAGCTTCTTTATCCAGCTAATGACTGGGTCACCTCTAGCTCAACTTTTTAATGACTGTTTGATAGGTCTGTAATTAACAGATTTTGTATCCCTGTTCAAAATGGTGAATGGCCATTGTAGGGAAAGTTCTATTCATGCACAGATCCTGACCAGTTAACTGAGTTCACATGCAAGTAGGTGCACACAGAAACTGCATCTGCTTTGTCGAGAGTTAATATTATCTTATATACCATTAAATCATATTTTATTAAACTGACACAACTTGGGGCTCTACTTCACAGAGGCTGGTACGTTAGATACGAAGAGGGAGCCCTACATGAGATGGAGATCAGAAAGAGGAACTGGGTCAACTCAGAGCTCAACTTTGACAACATCCTGAATGGGATGTTGGCTCTATTCACTATCTCCACCTTTGAGGGGTGGCCAAAGTCAGTACCATTCTTTGTTTAATGTACAGTACACGTTACAGTATATTGTGGTGTGTGTAAACAATATTTTCTGGTTCTAATCAAAATTTAAAGTAAACCACGCCCTACTCATTGAATATACCGGATGGAGATGTGGCATTACAAAATAAATGTGGCATTTTTAAATAAAAGTCCCCTGAAATATATAGATTGGGCGTATTTCAATATTTTTTTAAATGCTTGAAATGTGTCCTTCAGTTTGGGTCAACTCCTCACCTCATTAATGCCCTTTTATTTATCACTAAACACGCCTCTTTATATTAAGGCTGTCTGGATGGAATGAAACTATTGACCACCCTGCATTTTCTATTAGAAATTTGATAAAGTGTTGCCATTGTTCAGAAGAATACATAATAAGACAATCATTATATAACTGTACAGAGGGCAAATAGAGCAGGACAGGTCCTTGAATTAGATATGATATTTCTCCATGGGTGTAAATGTGTGTTTACTATGTCATGTGTTTTATTGTTTCTCCAGGATTCTGTACAAGGCCATTGATTCTAACCTGGAGGACACCGGCCCAGTGTACAATAACCGGGTGGCCATCTCCATCTTCTTCATCATCTATATCATCCTGATCGCCTTCTTCATGATGAACATCTTCGTGGGCTTTGTCATCGTCACCTTCCAGGAGCAGGGGGAACAGGAGTACAAGAACTGTGAGCTGGACAAGAACCAGGTGGGCTGTGGTGGGGAAGGGGTGTGTGTGTGTGTGTGTGTGTGTGTGTGTGTGTGTGTGTGTGTGTGTGTGTGTGTGTGTGTGTGTGTGTGTGTGTGTGTGTGTGTGTGTGTGTGTGTGTGTGTGTGTGTGTGTGTGTGTGTTTCTTCTGGACCCTTCCATGATGATCCCTTTGTGGTAGGCCTTACTCTGGTCTGATCAAGAACCAGCTGATCTTGAATCCGTTTTGCCTCAAATAGTCCGGCAGATTAAGTCCATATTTTAGGACAATCGTTCACTTTGCGATACAAGCACCAAATTCGGCATGAATAATGCCTAGACCCTACTTATTGAGAAAAGCCCACATCTCAAATTGACTGGAGAAAGTGTTGCCTTTGTCAGACAGATATAAAGGAAGAGTTGAAGTCTCCTCCTACTCATTATTCATGTAGGGCATTGGGGGGGCATTGAGGAAACACTGAGAAGAAACTGTGCAAAATATATCCAAAGCTGTCGTCTGATGTTCAATAATAGCAAGCTTGAGCGTACAAGAAAAAGGACAGCTTCCATCCAGATTGACCCTGGTGAGGGGCGCTCAAAAATGCGCAGGACTGTGCTTCAATTGCAGAAGTGTTTCTTGTGTGAGATGATGGAACCCATGTCCGAACTACGACAGGCCATGCAACTGAATGACAGGCTCAACGAATGTGCCCGTAACCTTAATGATAGTAAACTCCTGGCTATATTGAGCAGTGGAGATGTTGTGGCCCAGGAGTTGAAGTACCATTGCTCCTGTTTAGCAGCCCTACACAATAGAGAGAGGGCATATCAGTTAGCAAAGAACAAAGACACAAATGGTGTGAATCTAGAAAAGGAAGCACTCCGACGTGTTCTCAGAGCTACTTACTTATGTAACTGAGACCAGAAACAACAGTGACGAGCCTGTTGTATTTCAACTCACTGAAATGGCAATTCGTGACAGACATCCCAGATGTAAACTCAACTAGACTGAAAGACCACCTTTTGGCATGGATTCCTGGGCTTGAAGCATACAAGAAAGGAAGAAATTTTCTTATGGCTTTTAAAAAAGATGTTGGCCCAGTCTTGTCTGAAACATTTAACTACTTTGATGCTCTTGTTTTTGCCACAGCTGCCAAAATATTGCGCAGGCAAAAAACCTTGCAGAGATGCTTCATGACCATGGTCGCAGCATCGCATATGAAAGAGTACTTGACATTTTAGCACAGTTGGGAGATGCAGTTGTGAATAGATATCTTGAACAAGGGTTGGTTTGTCCCCCCATTCTGAGAAAAGGCCTCTTTTCCACAGCTGCAATGGATAACATTGACCATAACCCATCATCAACAACTGCAACTACTTCATTCCATGGTACAAGTATCTCTATCTTTCAGCATCCATCATCAGGAAATCAAGGTGAAGTTCGAGAGCCCATTCAAATTAGGAACAACAAGGTTAGGAAAGTTCCAGAACTGCTTTATTCACAAAGAAGAATCCCTGTCCTCCCAAGGGCAATGTAACACACGATTCTTTGCCAAGTATCATGTTGACAAACAAATGTGGCTTGAGCGAGTTAGCCTCAGACAGACACTAGATGATGAGTTCAACATCACCTGGTCTGGCTATCATGCAGAGAAAAGAGAGGTTAACAGTTTGAAGTAAGCATTACATCACTTTTGCCGCATCTTCGGGATGAAGCTCATTCAGTTGCAACAGTTAAACATCCCATGGACAGAGTCAGAGATGCTATTGCATACCTGAATCCAGATCAGGTCCCTGTCATAACAGCAGACAAGCCAATCTATGCACCTGCCAAACAGGTGCAATGGCATTGGCCTGACCTTTATGGCGAGCAGAGATTTGTCATTATATTTGGTGGGCTCCGTCCACATAGAGATGAATGCATTGAGATCTCTTGGTACCTTGCTCAAAGGCAGTGGGTGGACAGGGGCTCTTGTGGAAGCTGGTGTGGCTTCTTCAGGTATAGCAGAGTCATATATTTCATATGGTACTTATGAATACTACTTTAGAGATGAAAATGAAGAGGCCCATACTTCTTTAAGTTGGGAAGACTGGTGTGAGTAAAAAGAAAAACTTATTTAGCCCTCCTTCCTTTGCTGAAGTAGCCAAACCAACATTTGTTTTCCCTCACAAAAAAAGGCATTATTTTTTTTTCATTGCCATCTATCTTCACAATGTAACACATTTTTGAACTTTTTATTGCAGAATTGGAAAGATCAGACCCTTTTACCTATGTTTTGATACCAAGATCATCAAAATGTTCTTATCAAATCTCAATCCAAGTCAAATACCAAGTCTAATGGCTTTCAATGGTGGCCATCTTGGAACATGGCAGCCACTAATTCCAGCCTTTTGGGAATTAGTGGGTTCCGAAGAATATTTCTGCCAAGTTTGATGCTTGTATTATAGAGTGAACGATTTGTTGACTAATCTGCCAGACTAAAAGTTCTGGAGTCATAACAAAGATGTAGTATTCGGTTTTCCTGCACGGCAAATACAATTTTAAAAATCCATCCTAACTCCTTTGTACAGGGGCTTAATGATGGCTGTGCTGGCTTTGTGGACAATATCGTCTTTGAGACTGATGTTAACGTAATTTGGATCCTTTATATTAGATAAACCAGTTGTCAAGGGTGAACAAAAGTTTAAGAATCCAAAGGTATCATTTTCGGGATATTTCTAGATTCTATTCTACGCCCATAAGAGTTGTGGTGTAATATCAGTTGCATATCAAACTTTTTCTGGGGACAGTTAATGTGTTTTTGTCACATGATAAAGTCTACTACTGTCTGCAATCCGAATGGCCACTCAGGGCGGTAAAGACTTCTCTTCTACTACTCTATCCGTGCACCCTAGCCCATATTCAAGTTCAAATAATGTTATTTATTTATGGCCCTACTTTTAAACATTGTTGCAGGCACACAACATCGGGCCGGTATTCCATACCCGTTGTTTTTGTCGGATGAAGTTTCTTATTGCGAAGTCAAACTGAGTTGGCTTACATTCTGAAGTTGGGTGTAGTGTTCGTTGGGGCAGTGTGCAAACACTTCAAAGTACAATAATCTCATGAATAAAAGTATGTGGCTTGAATGCAATAAAAGTTTCAATGCATTGTTGGCCTGAGACGTCTAAACTGCCTGAACGAAACACATGGTGGTGACCACCTGGCTCTCCTTCCTCCAGCGCCAGTGTGTGCAGTACGCGCTGAAGGCGCGCCCGCTGCGCTGCTACATTCCCAAGAACCCTTACCAGTACCAGGTCTGGTACATCGTCACCTCCTGCTACTTTGAGTACCTCATGTTCCTCCTGATTATGCTCAACACCATGTGCCTGGGAACACAGGTAGGCCATCTTTTGTTCTATCACTCTGTATTTTACGTCTTCTAATGTGAATTATTGAGTCATTTCTGCCAGATTCTGAAACCAAATTTCTTTTATTAAAGTTTATCCTAACTGCAGTATCACAAAAGGAGTAGCTTGATGAGGCAAAAGGATTTAGCCTAAGGTAATATGATAAGAAAACAGAGCTAATATGATCCGGAATAAGCTATGATGAGACAAAAGTAAAATATATAATATATATATATATACCGCTATATATCTATTTGATTTGGAGGGGGTGCATAGCGACAGACGCTTGTGATACTTAAGTACTATAAGTACCGTTGTGTCTGAGCATAATAATGACGTTGTATATGAAATGCACCACACACCGTGGCGTTATACCTTAAACCTGAGTCAGACGTGGTCATGAAAATAAACTACTCAGACACTTTGCTAAATGTTACTTTTTTGAAATGTGTTGATGGACATTTTTATATCATCATGATTAGCTTCATTTTAAATCACTCATTAATTTTGAGCCCTTTGTTTGATGCATTGCTGATGAACGGAACTAATCATTCTATTTATTTTCCTTGAATCCCAGCATTGTAACCAGTCGGAACATGTGACCCATCTGTCAGACATGCTGAATGTGATCTTCACTGTTCTCTTTACCGTGGAAATGATCCTTAAACTAATGGCCTTCAAAGCCAAGGTCAGTCACACAATCATAGACTAAATTAGAACATCAACAACAGAAAGATATTTTAGTAGTACATTCTCTCTTCCTCCTGCATATTCTAACAGGGTTATTTTGGAGACCCTTGGAACGTTTTTGACTTTGTGATCGTGATTGGCAGCGTGGTGGACGTGACCCTCAGTGAGGTTGATGTGAGGATCATTTCATTATTTCAATCAATACATGAAGTTCTGTGGTAAAGGTTATGAGCAACATTGGTGTCATGAAAGACTTTGTAGGATTGTAGGCTATCTATACTATTAGTCCAAGAAGTACATTATATATCGACAATAAATAACGTGCGTTTATTATAGTAAGATAAGATATTGATAGCTCTGATGTGGGCGATCGAGAGGTATGACCAAAGGTTTGTGGTATTCTAAGACACAATGAGACATGGAGCTAAGGCGGATTATCAGTAATACCAACACTGTATAAACTGTCTGTTTCTGAAGTTTGCTCAATTCCAAGGACTCCAAATGTAATCTCAGAGTTCTGAGGTTATTCTCCAGGCAGTATTCTGTGGCCCTAGAACTATTTGGTGACCCTAGTATATTATGTAAAATCAGCCTCTCTCATTGTACCCCAGGGGTGAGTGGGCCATATAAGCTGTGAATGCATGCCCAGGCGTTTTGAATACAGAATGGTTATCTAAGGTTATCTAAAGTATTTGATTTAGTGTCGTAGGCTAAACTTGGCCGGCTGATCACTAGTCTGTGTTGGGGGGTCACATATGTCTACCCTCTCTTTTGTGTACACAGAAATCAAGATGTTTTAGAGGCAGTGATATACACCTCCACCTCCAGCCATCCCCACAGCCTTGTGCTGATAACCGTACTTCTGTTTGTTTTCCTCTCCCCAGGCAGCGCTAGCTTCTTCGGGAGGGCTTTACTGCCTCCACGGCTGTACGGTAATGGGATAGCATACTTATAATACTACCAAGTTTTAATGTTTATCAAGCTACTGACGATAGCATATTTAATCCATTATGTAATGCTGATTTTTGAAGGATTATAGGTCACAACAATGTAATATGCATAATATACATTCTAAATGTGCTATCACAATGTATTATTGTAAAATGTATATATTTTGTAGGAAGTGGATCCAATGCAGGCAATTGCAGTAAGTTTTGTTTTATCATGACAATCTTTCCATTGAATAATGAGAGCAAAGTTGTTTTTGGACTCTGTATTCATTGATATGATTGGGCTTTTTCCTTCTGTCAAGTCCAAGGAGAACATGAGTGTGTCCATCACTTTCTTCAGACTGTTCCGCGTCATGCGTCTCGTTAAGTTGCTCAATCGCTCTGAGGGCATACGGAACCTGCTGTGGACCTTCATCAAGTCTTTCCAGGTAGGAAACCCACTGTGAATCACTAAACATGCTTTGTAGCTTCTCTTTTTTATACATATTATTATTGTTGCTAACTATGCGTTTCACTGGCTGTGTTTCAGGCATTGCCCTACGTAGCCTTGCTCATTCTGATGCTGTTCTTCATCTATGCTGTGGTTGGAATGCAGGTATATGTACATTGGAGAGACACACCCAAACATGTACACAAAGACAGAAGAAAGCTCCATCTGATTCTACTGCTTTATCTCAATTTGAATAGATATTTGGGAAAATTGCCTTGGTAGATGGCACATATATCAACAGGAATAACAACTTCCAGACATTCCCACAAGCTGTGCTACTACTGTTTAGGTAGGTGGACTATTATTGTTTGTTATTAAACGTCTTATAAGGTAACCACATGTATATAATTCTTAAGATAAACCTGCAATAAGTGGCTGAGCCACAAAGTGCTAACCGCTGCGATGGATCTCTTGTGTGGCTACGCATGAAGCTACAACTCAGGGTAGGAAACAAACCCAGTCCAGGTTTCACCCTGTATTGGGTTCCATGAATTAAGGTAAGCTGGTTGAATTGGACCAGGACCCAAGTGCGGAGATCAGGACAAGATGTTTGTTGCACACTTGGAAAGTAGATCACTTCAAGCTATGGAGGACTTTAGAAATGTCTTTACTTCTTCAGGAAACTTATAAGCATCCGTTTTCCAACTATTTCAATCTCCACGATCTAATGATTAGGCATCTCTTTTTACATTTCCATTCATTCAAAATAATATCTGTCCATACTGTCAAAGTACAATATACACTTCATTACTGTACGCAAATGCAGACACTGACTCAATTGTAAAAGTTACATCTAAAAGATCTTCACTATATTCTTCAAGACAAACCATGAACAAACGATGATATGAATACAATACACTGGTGTATGAAGACATACAAAGGATGGGGCAGAAGACAAGGGGATACCAAGGGGAGGACGAAACATAATAAAACAACTAAAACTATTGTCACATAGCACAGTTATCATTAAAAAGCCTCAGTTTGGTCTAATTACTAAAACAAAACTTTTTTTCCCTTGTTTTCTTATTTCCAGCCATCTATTCAACAAAGTATACAAATAATAAATTTCACATTCACACATCACAACATCCATGACCCCTGTCTCTTTGCAGGTGTGCCACTGGGGAGGCCTGGCACGAGGTCATGTTGGCCTGCATGTATGGGAAGAGGTGCGACCCCAAGTCAGACTACCTACCGGGGGAGGAGAACACCTGCGGAGCCAACTTTGCCATCATATATTTCATGAGTTTCTACATGCTATGTGCTTTCCTGGTAAATAAATTCAAACAAGCCCAGAACACACATGTTGATGCAGAGATACATCTGTATGTCATGCATGCATGTATAGAACTGAATGCAGCTTCTATTTGTTTAATTTCCTCTGTACAGATCATCAACCTATTTGTGGCTGTTATTATGGACAACTTTGATTACTTGACACGTGATTGGTCGATACTTGGACCCCAACACCTGGATGAGTTCAAGAAGATCTGGGCAGAATACGACCCTGAGGCCACGTAAGTGTGTTGGAGAGAGCTTCAATGTGTGACAAATGTAGAAGGTATTCTGTGTGTTTCCTGTGGTGCAGCGCAGTGAGTCGTCCGAGTTGGAATGTGACGAAGCCGACTTTGTGACTTATCTTCTGTAGCGACTTATGTCAAATATTGCATCAGTGGTGGATGCATCACTAGGCCATTTTACACTGCCAAGCCGGTTCGGTCGCGGCTTGGCACGCCCGGCAATTTCACTGCCTTGCCTGTGTAAAACCGAGGGGGTAAAATCCACCGCCAAACAGAGTATTGTTGAAAATCTAAGAAGTGAGATAAGGGTAGGTCATAAGATCCGGAGGATCATACAAGGTCTTCCGGCGGTGGTCTTACTGCTGAACCTTAGCCTTGGTTCTCTCTTGGTTGCCTCACTAGTCTCTCCCTCCAACAATGTGAAGCAAAGCACTGCACTGTTCAAAGAGGTTTGTTCAGTAACTGCTCATGATCTACCTCACCTCCAAATCTGCATGAGCTGCCCCTCTTATTGCTGATTAACCAGTACCATGCCCAAATAGGACTCCCGAAAAGAGAACAATACTCAAGTGCCATGATGAATTACTATTTACGGCACACTCCACTCTTATTACCAACAATGCATTTTAACAAGAGGACAAGGGTAAGGGTAGGGGTTATAAATAACATTGATAAGTCTTGGTTTATTTAATATTTTAATTAAATAGGTCTCATCTAGAAGTAAGCGGCTAAAGGTCATATGACGCCATTTCTCTGGGTTTGAAAATTGTTGGAAACCATGGGGATAATGTTAATACACAACTCAACAAATGATGTAACATAGGTCTAGTTATTTTTAGATTTTTTTTTTTTGGAAATTTTACATATTACAATATTGATCACAATTATTCAACCGTTATGATATTCCCCACGCAAAAAAGACATATGCTTAAATAAATAACAGACATAATCTTGTGATAAGGTGAACATAGCAACAAGCTCAGCATCCAAATAGTGGCAATCAACGGAGAGTTGGCCCAGACTGTTACTTTTTTAGACAGATTACTTTTATGGAAATAAATAGAAAACAAATAAAACGCATGCGTCAATTAAAAATATTGACAAACGCATGTTCATCATCAAAGTCGTTGATAACATTGACCCATGGCAGCAGCCCCCGTCCACAGAGAGAGCTCAGTACAGAGCCTAGAGGGGTTTAGAGACCGGTCCACTACAGTGGTAAGCTGGCCCAAAGAGCAGCCAGGTCATTGGCTCCAGCTGCCTCCGGTGTGCCATGTGGGACTGCTGTCCTTGGCAGGGCATAATGTACAGAAGAAGAGGTCAGCTCCATCCTCAGGTAATGCTGGGAAGCTTGACGGCCTCAGCAACTGTCTAAAGAGAAAATGTGTCAATCATGTCCCATATAGACTGGATGTGTCAGGTTTTGGATTGGTTTGTTTGTTAAATGAATGTCATCACTGTTTGTGGCATTTCATTAATTGTTTTAAGGGGACATATTATGAAAACAACACTTTTCCTGGGATTTGGGGAGTTGTTTTGGTTCTCTGGTGCTCCCACACGCATACAAACTTTAAAAAAAGTCAGTACGTATGATTTTTTGAGTGACATATGCATTTCTGAAAGTACCCCGCCTACAGTTACCAAACGAGCGAGTCAGTTTCGTCGGCCCCTCCTACGTAGGAAGGGGGCACATTTAAATATTACCTCCCACTTCCCCACTCCCCTCCAGAGCATAGCTACGATTTTGTGGACCAGCGGACGAGCAGCTCCGGCGGGGGGAACTCGGCGGCAGCCCGGCAGCTCAGCTCCGGGAGTACAATCCCTTTCTCTGCCGGACCGCCGCCGAGCTCCCCCCGCCGGAGCTGCCGGACTGCCACCGAGGCTTCGGCGGCAGTCCGGAGGAGGAGACATGGAGGAGAAAGGGATTGTACTCCTGGAGCTGAGCTGCCGGACTGCCGCCGAGCTATCCCCGGAGGACTTATATTATATATATTATATATTATTAAAAATATTATATAAATGCCCATATATAATATTATTATTATATTATATTATATAGATATAGAGCTCCAGAAGTCCGCAAATGGCAACAATCCCTTCTCCTCCATGCTGTGGTTCAGTCTGACAGCTCATTGGTCAATGGGCAGCAGCTCATTTGCATTAAAGCTACAGACACCAGAAACAGCACATTCTGAAGGGACTGAAACAGAGGGGAATAGCGGTAGGCAAGATTTTTTTTCCTAAAAGCTATTTCCAGCAAACAGCTTTAAAAACACGTTTTCTGTAACTCAAATGCTATGTTTACTTGTTTGGAAAACACCATAATATGTCTCCTTTAAAAAAAAATAGTTTGGTGAACTTGACTACTCACTACTCTGTCTTGTCACATGGGATAAGTTTGCCTTCAGGGCTTTATGCCAGACCGCCCTTTCTGCCAGAAATCCTGCTGCAGGGAAGGCTTTAGGAGGTCAGGGGACACACTATAAATAGCAACACAGTACACGTAGGGAGGAGGTGGTGGATTAACACTTTCCCCCAGGAGTCCAGGGTTTGTCTCCTGAATCATCTCTATAATAACTCTTTTTGTTTTCCGTTTGCAGAATGGTTAGATTTAGGCAACACATAGTTTGTTAGTGTAACTATGTCCAATGCTGTGTGGCACTGGTTTAACCTGTGCATGTTGATTACTCAATATAACAGGTATGCAGCCGTACCCAGCCCAAGAGTCTTACCAGTCTGACTTGGGAAGTTGATGCTGCTTTCGAACAGCCATCATCCACAGACTCCACAGTTAGGTTTAAGCAACAGAATGACATGTTATGACATGTAAACCAAAGGAGTAAACTCTTATGTATTGATTACTGATCATGTCCAGTTGTTAAATAAACCTACTTACTGTGTGTGATATTTATTAATCAGTTAAACAATGTAGGGTTTGGAGAGCTCATTGACTGGGTCATTTCACACAGACTGAAGTAATGGATCAGCTCAGTAGTCGGGGGTTCTGGTTTCCTTTGACCAGTTTGTTGCACATTTCTGTTCTCACACCACAAAAAGTAAAACTTTTTTTTTAAAGGTTGTGATACTTTATAATACTGGAACTTAATTAGCCATTGTTATATGCACATGAGGATCATCGATAACTGCGTGATTTTCTCCACGATTTTCTCTTTTACTCCACGGCTCAGAACGCATGACCTGCGGGAGGCTGCAGTTCACTAGTAATGCCTTTCCACAGCCCAGTTTGTTTATGAGACAGGACATGTCCACACTCTGACCTGCTAATGGTTATGTCTGCAGGGGACGGATAAAGCACCTTGATGTGGTCACCTTGCTGCGGAGGATCCCTCCTCCTCTGGGCTTTGGCAAATTCTGTCCACATCGGATTGCCTGCAAGGTGAAGGCCTAGAAAGTCTAATGTTGTGCAAAAGACTTGTAACCCATTTGAAACGTTATTAATTGTACTGAAACTGTATCTCCAGAGACTGGTCTCCATGAACATGCCTCTGAACAGTGATGGAACGGTCACCTTCAATGCTACGCTGTTTGCATTGGTCCGGACTGCACTGAAGATCAAGACTGAAGGTGGTTCAACTGATAGACCAATCATACAGTATATGATGTATTTCTTTATTTATGTGTCTCAATTATGCCACATTGTGATTTTTGCGTGGTTTAAACACTTGAGATTATTAAATTGGCTCATCAGGGTTCCTCACAGCTGTTAGTGAGTTAGTGAGGCAGCGTCTCCACCTTATTACCCCCCCTCCCCCCATCTGAACAACCTTCTCACAATGCCATGTGTTGTGGCATTCAGGCTACCATTCAGGCTACTATTAGCCTTATATAGACTATAGTATACCGTTGTTAATGATACATCTATGAGATCATACCCCTATCCTCCCAATGCTGTGGTATCACCCATTTAGCAACCCTATCCTCCCAACACTGTGGTATCTCCCATTTAGCACCCCTATCCTCGCAACGCTGTGGTGTAACTCATTTAGCACACTCATCCTCCAAATGGACTGTCCCGCTGTTACATTCACACAATTCTGCCAACACAAGGGTTTTACTATTATAGACAACTTTTCTATCGAAGATTAGAGTTGTCAAAGATTGGGGGTCACCCCTAAGACACCCCTAATCTATTTGCCAGGTAACTTTGAACAAGCCAATGAGGAACTACGGGCCATCATCAAGAAGATCTGGAAACGCACCAGCATGAAGCTCTTGGATCAGGTCATCCCACCAATAGGAGGTCACCATTCATTATTCATCTTAAACAACAATTGCCTATATGATGTGCAATATCCATTATTCAAATAATGTGCACAGTTTGGACTACTGATTACTAATTACTAATGTAGTTTACATCCAATGCCGTTTCTGATCCACGTTTTGTCCTTGCAGACGACGAGGTCACCGTTGGCAAGTTCTACGCCACCTTCCTGATTCAGGATTATTTTAGAAAGATGAAGAAGAGACAGGAAGAGTACTACGGCTTCCGACCAGACAAAACAAAGGCATCAAATGAGATCCAGGTCAGTTGATGGTACTATCATATTCACAAGGGAAAAGTGGACGACCCCAATGTAGTTATATTGAATGTTCTGTATTGTCCCCTGAGGCAATTTATTTTGGGCTTTGGCTCATTCGGCAGTATGTTCTTGTTGGAGGACGTGCTTAGGTTTGGACAGGATTTATGTGCTGCTTTCTTTACATTTGATTGACACATGTGAAGAAGTACTTCAAACTTTTGTTCATAACTGTTAGGCATCATTATGTCACTTGCAAATATAATCACATACAAACAGTTGACAGGTTTCCCTATCAAAGCTGCCAATTATTTTGGAAATTGAATTGAAGTATATGCTTTTTACCTTTTATTTAATTGTTAATCTAAATGAAGGGTTTTAAACATTTATTTTTTCGCTTGTTCTGCCCCCTTTGTCCTGCTAACTTCTCCAGGCTGGCCTAAGGAACATAGAGGAGGAGGCTGCTCCAGAACTCACCAGAACAATATCAGGGCTGCTGCTTAATGAGGAGGAGCTCAACGAGACGGACGAAGGAGCCATCTTCAGGGTGAGCTGGCTCAAAGATAGATCACGGATAGAGAGAACGTGTCAGCTACATCCTTATTGAGACTACAGTTTAAAGATCCCATGGCATGCTACTTTATGAATGCTTTTATTCAGCTGTTAGTGGGCTCCTAATACAGTACTTGAAGACCTTCAAGAAATTCAGCCTTGGTGCAGAATTACAGACACTACGAGCCAGTCCCACATTGAGCTTTCCACAAACATGCCGATTTTTAGAGGCGGGTCAAGGTGGAGGGTGGGGGTGTGGCTCTGAGCAGCTTGCGGCCACGGTACCATGCGCTCGTGTTTACAGTGGATGTATCGCAATGGTGAGGCGCACACAGCCTTTGGCCGTGTTCTGTATATATTCTAGAACACTCCGGGTGCTCCGGCGGGAGTCCTGGAGCTCTATATCTAAATAATATCATATTATACATAGTATTATATTATACATTATCAGGGCCAAAAGCTGTGTGCGCCGCCAGACAATATTATGAATCTCAAACGACTGCGTCGGGTTCTCCGACGTCTCTGGTTCTTCCACTTCCACATCAATCTGAAGTAGACTGAACTGTGACAAGGAGGAGAAAGGGATTGTTGCACGCGATTGTTGACCACGATTGTCTCCCGCCGGGGCCCCGCTACCCGCTGCCCAGGCACCATCGCCTCGGCAGCGGGCAGTGCTAAGGCGGCGGTGCCTCGCGGCAGCTGGCTGCAGGCAGCGGGCAGCGGGAGTCCGGATGGAGACAATCGCGGGCAACAATCCCTTTCTCCTCCATGTCACGGTTCAAGTAGTTCAGGGAGTCAAAGCCAAAGTTCCTTTCCCCCAATTCCTTCTCAACCATGGCTGAGATAACCCCCACTACGAGTCTCGTTGTGGAAATACAAGAGACGTCAGAGAACCCTACGTGTTATGTGCCATAACACCAATAGCAGAACGGTTATCCAAATAACAAAGAAGTCTACAACACTTGCGTTACAGTATCTGTATTCACACACCTCACGCACGGTCGTAGCTCATTGTCTCATTGGCGGTACAAATTCTCTGGGCGGGAAAGGCAGATAAAGGGGAGGTAATTTGGCCCCTTATGACGACGTATGGGGCCAAATTCGAAATCAGAGTGTCTGAGCTTTCATTTTCCATAGGCGAAGCAGGATACCCAGTGCTCGTTTTACACATAACACCATTTCTAGATACTGGGGGACCATAAACAGGCTAGGGGAACTCATATTAATGTTAGAAAACCTCCTAAAGGGAAATTTTCATGCCATGGGACCTTTAACAACTAGAGGCCCTAGTTGTAACAGCCAGGATAGGATGCTGTTCCAATCCTTTTGAGTCAAATTCTCTCAATGTTCCAAAATCAAGTACAGGTCACATAAAAACCCAAACGAAATTATGGCAGCATTGTTATCAATGAATGTGAAAACTTGGCACTTCAAATTATATTTCAGCTTTGCAGTAGGTCACCAATTCTCTGTGTGAATATACTCAACATTTGGGCCATTCACAACAGCTATTTCTACACAGCTTTAAGTTACAGTAACTAACTTCAAAATATGTATTTAATTTGACTATCTTTTTATATTTTGTGTATCTTGTAATCCAGCGCCAAGGAGGCCTGTTTGGGGAGCCTGCTGGGTTTTTCTCCAAACAAAATGAGACTGACAACAACCACCAAGTAATCAACCAACGACCCCTTCAGATGTCGGAGAGTCAACAATAACCACATCCACAGCCCGAGTAACACTCGGGCACAGTCAATCTATTGAATGTGATCATATTTACTTTATAATGATTCTAATTCCCAGCAGCTAGCATGGTACCGTAATGAGCCAAGTCTGACTCTTCCAGGCAAAGGTGCTTTACCTCATCAAGCATCAGCCTTATGATGAGCAAATGTTTTTTATTGATAATGTAAGGCCCTCAGTGTTTTCCATTTTAAGATTCACTTACAAAACGGTTGAGGTTTTTTATTCCATGATAGATTTCATTGTCATATATTCTTTTGAGAATATCTCAAGACAAAATACCTGATTCAGGTTGGTTTTGAGCTCTTCAAGAAATGCTCCTGTACAGTCATGTTGAACTTAGTTTGTTCTACAAATATAAAATCCATAATGTTTGTGCCAAGAAAAACACAATTTGTATTGAACAGACAACCAAATCTAATGTAATTCCCCAGCACTGTGAGGTTTGTTAATGGTATACAAACTTGTACAGGTACTCGTTTTTAGGCTTGTTTAGTGGAAAAACTCAACAGAGCCGGAGAAATACACCCAGTAAATAAACTATGAGTAAATAATGAATGGAAATGATTGATGAAAATGTGTAGTTCTTCATCTAGATTTTTTTTTTCTTCATTCAGATCTGCATTAGCTTCCACAGCTGTGGTCGCTAATCTTCCTGGGGTCCACATAAACCAAAAAACAATCCACAGACATATAAACATACATACAGTGCAAAAACCTATCAATATCACAAAAGTTAGAAAAACTGTATATACAACACTTCAATACATTGTACAAGCATCATTAACCTCTCAATAAAAAAAAAAGAAGTCCATTGCAGGAGAAAAGTGAGTTTTAAAACGGACAATATGCAATACATCAGTGGTTCCCAACCTGGGGGTGGGGCGCCAGAGAGCCAAGGGGGAGCGTGAAGCCTCTGACGGCTAGAGGCAAATTGACGTCCGAGCAGTGCCGAAATTTGAGAATGTAGCAAATGCAGCAGCAGTGCGCCCGTGCCTGACTTTATAACAGCTCATCGGAGCTTGAAATAACTATTTTAGATGTCACGGGTCCCGCGATTGAAAATAGACCTGTCGCTAAGTCACGCCCCCTGTCGTTACCATGACGAACTCGCACAAACAAACCAGACTCGAAAACAAAAACATATTGAAAAATGTCAGCTGACAGTATATATAAGCAGGTTTTGGAGAGGTTTTGGGCGAAAAAGGATTTAATTTCTTCCAGGATCAATCGAAAGGGACATTACGCTATGGAGGGGTGTACTCAAAACTTTTAAATAAACGCGATTAACTATTTACATGTGCAAAAACGCCAACATATTCTTTATTTTGCTGACCACTTGTTTTTTTATCCCGACAAAAGCCTCCTAAGGACAGTTCCTCTGCGTCTCTCTCGTAGATCGCACCATCTTTCAACGTCTTTGTTTAATGCGACTGCATCATGATCAGCAGCTCGCGGTTTCACTTTCTCTCCAGTTAGAACTGCTCATGATGATATCGCTGCGTTGTGTCTGTGAAGACAGCACAGCAATACCTCAGGTCAGTCCCATCAATTTGCAAATGCAAATTATTTGCAAAAAGAAAAACGCAAATTATTGCCATTCAGCGCACTTCTCGCCATAAAAACAAAAGCGTGCAACAGACTGGAGGTGCACAACCACTTTAGACTGGCTGTCATTCATAATACCAAGACGTTCCAGCCCTGGCTGTGGGTATGCAAGCCCAAGGTTCACATTAATGAATGTAGGCCTATTAATACCACGCACTGTAAGCTACGAAAATAACACATTTATTAAATAAAGGCACAAAAACTAGAAATGTTTGGTTATGGGGGGGGCCCTGGAGAAAAAAGGTTGGGAACCACTGCAATACATGATAATATTACAAGTACATCAAGCATAGAGAGTCATTCCTGTTGTGTAGATTCCCTCAGCATCTGTTTTAGTGATTTGTTTAGTCTATATTTACCCTTGACGCTTCTTATGCAAATGGGTAAGGAATTCCACTGACTGACGGCTCTGTAAATGACTGCCTTGTTCAGTTGATTTGTTTTGGGCTGTGGGAGGTCAAAACAGCCTTTTCTGATCAGTCTAGTCATATGACTGTGCCTTGAGCCTGTCTGAACAAGCTGTTCTTTGAAAAAATCTGGTTTCTTATCAACAACGGCATTTTGGGTAAACATTACAAGACTAGATGTTACTTTAGCCTCAACGGTCAACTATGACAGACTGTTGTGCATCTTCATGACATTAGTTCCAAAAGAACATTGAAAAGCCAATCTTGCAGCTCTATTTTGAGCAAGCTGGAGTTTTTAATATGTTTTTTAGCAGCGCTGGACCACACAACCATACAGTGCACTAAGTGAGAGGGAACAAGAGCCTGAATCACCTGATTCCTGACTGAAGGTGTCACATAGTAAGAGCATTTTCTAGCCATAGCAATACCCTGTCCCATTTTTACAGCAATTGAATCAACATGGTCAGACCATGACAATTGATCATATATTATAATGCCAAGTAATTTCATTTTCCTTACTTGCTCTATTGGAATACCACCCATAGATAGATTTAAACAGGAGTCTCTGGCAATCCTTCTCCTCAATAACCATGCACTTAGTCTTAGTGATGTTCAAAACAAATTTGTTGTCCTCTACCCAATCAGGCACCGTTTGTAATTCTTTGCATAATACATCAGTCAGTTCCTTGCATGTAGACGCAGCACAGAACATAGTTGAGTCATCAGCATACATTACTACAGCAGTTCATTGGTAAAGATAGAAAATAAAGGAGGACACAGACAGCTTCCTTGAGGCACTCCACAGAGGAAATCTTTGCTGACTGATAAGCTTCCATTGAAAAAACACTCTTTGCCTCCTGCCAGGCAGATAACTCTCCATCCAAGAGAGGGCAGTATCAGCAAAACCATAGCACTTGAGTTTAGCAATTAGTAGTGCATGATCAAAAATGTCCAAAGCCCCACTAAAATCAAGCATAACAGTACCCACAATTATTTTGTTGTCCATTTCTTTAAACCATTCATCAGTAATATGAACAATAGCAGAGTCAGTTGAGTAACCAACTCGATATGCATGCTGGGATTTTGTTATAAGTTCATTATTAATAAAATAGTCTTGAATTTGATTAAAAACAATCCTTTCCAACGTCTTGCTCTGTACTGGTAGTAGACTGATGGGCCTACTATTAGGCCCAAAAATGAAAAAGTAGCTTTTTCATTTTTTGGCAAGGGGATCACTTTAGCTTCTTTCCATAATGAAGGGCACGAGGAGTTGGTCAAACATCTGTTAAAAATATGACATACAGGAACACAAAGCTCTCTGGCTACAACCTTGAGTAGTATCCCATCCACATTGTCAATTCCAGGAGATGTTTCATCAGAAAGGTGAAACAACATTTCCTCAACCATTTCAGTGTCGACATTTTTAAATTGTAAGATGATTGTGCTGTAGCCTAAATACAATTTCTCTTTATGACGCTCAGGAAACCTGGAAACCAGATGAATCTCGCCAGCTCATGTTTCCTGAGGTCTGGCTCCTCTCCCATACAAAAGGATTACTGCCCGGTACGAAATAGATCAACCAATCACAATTGTTGATCTAATATGTGGTGGGTTAAATATGATGACAGGGTTAGCAGAGGAGCGCCGCAGAGGCATTTTCAACAACAACACACGGATTGAGGCCAGACCAGGGGCCTCATTATAAAGGCTTTTTTTGAGTAAACAGAAAGGAAATGTGCATACGCAGCTTTACCGTCAACGTTGTGATTTATGGAAAAAATCCATGCGGATAAGAGTGCACAGTTCTATGAATCCTTTCACCCAGGAGCAAAGTTCATTATCTCCCGAGCAATCTCCCGAGACGACCACAGGAAGTTTGTGGTGGTAGTGCCCCATATCGGGGTGCAACCCGCCATTTAGCCAAAAGAAGAAGAAGAAGAACACTCTAACCTTGGATAGCTAACACACATCGCGCATATCACTTCCGATTTACATTTACATTTACATTTAGGGCATTTAGCAGACGCTTTTATCCAAAGCGACTTACAATAAGTGCATTTGTTACAATAAGTACATTTGTCATAAGAAGTGAAACAATATATCGCTGTTGGTACAGTAAAGATGTTCATAGAACCAAGTACAAGTATTACAATTGCTAGGCTAACCCATTCCCCGTGTAAAGCAATGATAGCAGCTACTGTAGATGCTACACAAATAAGTACCTTGAATAAGTGCAATGTACAAGTGCCAGGACGTAAAACATTCAATGGTGGCTGTGCATTGGTTTCTATGCAGAGTCGAGGTGAACTCTGAACAGGTGAGTTTTGAGTCTTTTGCGGAAGCTGGTGAGCGACTCTGCAGTCCTGACATCGGTAGGGAGCTCGTTCCACCACTGAGGTCCCAAAACAGAGAAAAGTTGTGACTTTGCTGATCGACCTTTGCTTGCTCTTAGCGATGGCGGTACCAGACGTCCAGCTGAGGTAGTTGAGCGGAGAGATCGAGCTGGGGTGTGTGGCTTTACTAATGCTTGGAGGTAGGCAGGGGCAGTTCCATCGACTGCCTTGTATGCCAGTACCATCATCTTGAATCTGATGCAAGCTATTACAGGGAGCCAGTGGAGGTCTCGGAAGAGGGGGGTTACATGTGAGAACTTTGGTAGATTGAACACGAGGCGCGCTGCCGCATTCTGGATGCGCTGCAAGGGTTTAATCGCAGAGGCAGGGAGTCCAGCCAGGAGCGAGTTGCAGTAGTCGAGGCGGGAGATGACCACTGATTGGACTAGAAGCTGAGCTGCTTCCCTTGTGAGGAAGGGCCGGATCCTGCGGATGTTGTAAAGTGCAAATCTGCAGGATCGGGCCACCGCAGTGATGTTACGATGCAGCATAACTGATTGTCCAACACTACACCAAGGTTTTTGGCAGTTGGAGAAGGAGATACAGTGAAGTTCTCAACAGTGACCAGTAAGTCCATGTGTGGGCAATCTTTTCCTGGTATTAGGAGGAGCTCTGGAGGAGTAGGAGGAGGATTTATTTATTAATTTTATAAAAAGCACCTATTATGAAATTTGAATTAAGGAAAAATATCTTCACACTACAACCCTTTCAAATAACTCTTTGGCCTGACCAACTGTGTCACTTAAGTTTCATTAATTAGCCTGATATACATGTATTTGTAGGCCTACAATCAATTAGCGTATAGGCTATAGTAATTAATTATCCTATTAGCACAAGGCCTATAAATAATGCTCTTGGTGGCCTCTGTATTCTAACAAGCTAAAATATGGCAGCTTTGGCATTGCTTGAGGATTTCGCGAGGGGTATGAGGCACGAGTGTGTTTTTCTTGGGCGTAGGCATATCTATTTTCCTGTGTAATGATAGGTCTGTTAGGGGGACAGAACGAGGGGACCCAAACGCTCGACACAGGGAGGCGAGACGGAGTAAAAGGAAATGTTTTTATTGGGACAGGGGTAAGGACTGTAACCCTCCCAGTCGACGAGGTACCGGTCCATGGACCATCCACGGCAGGTGGTTGTCGTTGATCCTGGGTGGAGTTTGGGGCGGAGCGCGGGGAGACAGCGGGCTGGTGGAGACAGGCTTGACCTGGGAGATGTGAAAGGTCGGGTGTACACGGAGGGATGAGGGGAGTCTTAGACAGACAGCACAGGGGTTGATAACAGTCTCGATCTCAATAGGACCAATCAAACGGGGGGAGAGTTTGGAGGGACTCCCTTCAAGGGAAGGTCCTTAGCACGAGCCAAACCCTTTGTTCGGGAGAGTACTGGGGAGCCGGTAGTTGACGCTTGTTGGCCTGCAATTGAGAACGGGAGGATGCGCGGAGCAGAGCAGCGCATTCATGCTTCCAAGTACGCTGGCACCTGCGCAGGTGGGCCTGGACCGAAGGGACCACGATCTCGTCCTCTAATTGAGGGAACAGGGGTGGCTGGTATCCCAGCGACGCCATGAAAGGGGATAAACCAGAGGATGCGTTGACTAGGGTGTTGTGGGCATACTCAACCCAGGGGAGCTGAGTGTTCCAGGAGGAGGGCGTGGGTGATACAGCAGAAAACTGCCTCCATCTCCTGGTTGGCCCGCTCAGATTGTCTGTGGGACTGGGGTGGAACCCGGAGGAGAGGCTGGGTGTGGCACTCCAAACCTGAGAGGTGAACTTGGGGCCTCTGTCAGAGACGATGTCCGCTGGGATGCCATGCAGGCGGAACACCTGCCTTACCAGGAGATCTGCTGTCTCACTTGAGGAGGGAAGCTTGGAGATTGTGATGAAGTGTGCGGCCTTAGAGAAACGGTCGATCACGGTGAGGATGGTGGTGTTGCCCTCGGACGTGGGCAGGCCGGTGACGAAGTCCAGGGCAATGTGTGACCAAGGACGGCTAGGGATGGGTAGGGGTCGGACGGGAACGGGGACGTGTCAAGGTTTTATTCCGGGCGCAGGTTGCGCACGCCGAAATGAAAGAGCGGACATCTGCGTCCATGGTGGACCACCAGAATCGCCGGCGGATGAAGTCCAAAGTGCAGGTTATGCCTTGGTTGCAGGTAAACCTGGAGGAATGAGCCCAGACAAGTACCCTGAACCGCACCGCGTCCGGGACGAACAAGCGGTTGGGGGGACCGGTACCGGGGTCTGGCTGCTGCCTCTGCGCCAGGCGTATGGTGGACTCAACCTCCCAGGTTAGTGTGGCAATAAGACAAGCGGCTGATAGGATGGGTTTGGGGTCTGGACAAGGGTCCTCGGGGGAATACAGGCCGGACAGGGTGTCCGGCTTAACATTCCGGGAGCCGGGACGGTAGGTAAGGGAGAAATTAAAACGTCCAAAGAATAAGGCCCATCTGGCCTTTTGGGAGTTTAACCTCTTAGCGTACTGGATAAAGGCCAGGTTGCGGTGGTCGGTCCAAACGATGAACGGATGCTCCGCACCCTACAGCCAATGTCGCCACTCCTCCAGTGCAATCTTGACGGCCAGGAGCTCACGGTTGCCGACATCATAGTTTCGTTCTGGCGGGGACAGATGGTGGGAGAAGAAGGCACAGGGGTGGTCAGAGGGGGAGAGCTGGGAGAGAATCGCGCCAACTCCGGTGTCAGAGGCGTCGACCTCCACCACAAACTGGAGAGAGGGATCGGGTTGAACGAGGATGGGCGCAGATATGAACCGCTCCTAGAGACCCTGAAAGGAGGTCTCGGCCCCCGGCGTCCACGCAAAGAAACTCTTGGTGGAAATCAGGGCCATGAGGGGTGCCGCGACTTGGCTGTAGCCGCGTATGAAGCGGCGGTAAAGATTTGAGAAGCCTAGGAATTGTTGCAGTCTCTTGCGGGTAGGGGGAGAGGGCCAATCGGCCACATCCAGGACATCCAGATAGGAAATGGCCTGGTAGACCGCAGTAGAGGCAGGCTCAAGAGAGAATACAGCGTTCCCTCTCCTCTGGGGAGAGACGCCTGCGTCCGATCTGCATGGGCTCGGGCTCAGAAGAGAGTGTCCGCTCGCGGCGAGGTGGAACGGTACCCAAAAGGGGACCGAGGTGCTGCAGGCGGAGCAAAAGGGGGCGTTGAGAACGAGCGTAGAGCCCTCTCTCTGCGGGGTTCGCGTAAGTGGTTGTCCACCAAAATGGCGAGAGCGATCAGGTGCTCGAGATCTGAGAAATCTTCCCGGGAGATCAACTCGTCCTTGATGTCGCTGAAAAGCGCGTTCAGGAAAACCCTCTGCAGTGCCTCCTCGTTCTAGCCGCTCTCAGCCGCAAGGGAGGCAATGCTGCGGGATTCTTGGCGAATTAACAGGAGCCGTTGGTATGCCTCTCTGTTCCAGACCGGATGATCAAACACCCTCCACATTTCCTCTGTGAAAGCAGAATAATTGAAGCAGGCCGCGGAACCGCGTTCCCATACAGCCGTTGCCAGGCGAGAGCCTCACCCCGCAATACGTCAATCAGGTAGGCGATCCGCAGTGTTGGGAAGGTTCACTTTCTACTTGAACTAGTTCAAAGTTCAGTTCACAAATTTTAAAATGAACTACTTCAGTTAAACTTTCATAATTCAAAAAGTTCACAGTTCCAAAAAATGAACTAGTTCATAGTTTTTATTTTCAATATGTTGCTGTGAGCTATAATTTTTTTCCGGTATTTTGAACATTGAGCCCCCTTTGTGGTTTGTCTAGGAATAGAGTGGTTGAATCAAGTATCGTGGCGAAAGTTTCTATCGTGTTTTATTGCACATTTAGCGCATTTTGTAAATCCCATTGATTTCTGTTTGGAGACTCATTGCTCGTTGACCGGAAACGGAAAGGGGGGGTGTTTATGTTTGGTTGTAGTCTTTTCGCTCGGTTCTAGCCCTACTGTTGGGACGGAGAACCAAGCGAAAAGACTACAACCAAACGTAAACAGCCCCTCTTTCCGTTTCCGGCCAGCAAGCAATAATTGTAGGAGGTATTCTAGTCTGCTGAGCTATGAGCCAGAGAGCTAACGTTATGGATTGTACATATTTATAATTCGAAATTCGTCTCAGCCTTTATACCACAGATACTTTAGGGTCTATAGCATATTACCGCGTTGTCTGATTACAGTTTAATTAATTTCTCACAATTTAACAGCTCTCGTTTTGAAGAATAATCACTGCGCCATTCGTTTCAATGGGAATCGCAACGGTCTATACTTTCAACATAAAGTGTACCTATTTATAATTTGAAATTCGTCCCAGCCTTTATACGACAGATACTATAGGGTCTATAGCATATAACCGCGTTTTCTGATTACAATTTAATGTAACAGTAAGCTGACAACACCGCAACTGCAAATTAACCACACCGAGATAACCATGGCAACCGGTCAAACAACACGGCGTTCAGCGCGTGCATCCGCCGTGTTGACAAACAAATAACCCCCGTATTGAACGAAGTTAAACCGAGTGAGTGTGCCGTTCACAGACACCAGAATGAACGGGGTCACAGTAACGTTCATCAGGCAGTAATACAGTTCGTTCAGTTCACGTTTGCCCAAAATATGAACAAGTTCATGAACTATCGTTCAATGAACGCGTTCAGGCACAACACTGGCGATCCGGGACTTGTCGTGGTGTAGGTCTGGGGGTGCAGCTCGAACACCAGGAGGAAATCCACTGGAGGAGAAATGACCCACAGGATCCCAAGGTCTCCATCCTAGCATTCAGGGCCTGGAATGAACAGCTCCCGGGGGGAAGCCGATGGGCTAGGGACTGGGAGTGGTGGTTCCGGGGTGACAGGGGGCAGGGAGTGGGCAGATTGAGACAACTCACGGAGAGTGGAGGTGATCTCCTGCAGGATCTGGTCATGTTGACCCAGGAGAGTCCCTTGGCGGGAGATCATTTGGCGGAAAGCCTCTGCGTCAGCTGGGTCCAGGTTTGGCCAGTTCGTACTGTTAGGGGGACAAAACGAGGGGACCCGTTTCGACAAGGGGGAGGCGAAGAGGGAGTAAAAGGAAGTGGGGTTTATTGGGACGGGGTAAATGACTCGCAAGGGCTAGGCAAGCGATGGTCGGACAGGCAAGGGTTTGTTAACCGGCAGGCAGGCAGACAAGGGCTCGGCGACAGGCGAGTAGTCAGGCAGGCAAGGGTTCGGCAACAGGTAAGCAGGGGGACGGACGGAGAACTAAAGGAGAAGGTTGAGGGTTACTAGGAGGAACAGGGAAAACAAGCAGATCTTTAAAAAACGCTTGTAGAGCCGATACTGACTGGGTAGTAGACGAACTGGCGCCGGCTGAATGGAGATCCCGGCTGAAGTAGGCAGGGGAGATTGGAGATTGATGGCAGGTGTGTCTGGAGAATGAGGGGAAGTGGAGTCAAGCAACCACTAGATAGGGGTATTGGACGGTGTAGCAGGAGGCGGCGTAACAGGGTCATCAAAGACTCGGCTCTTGTGAACGAGCAGCTAGCAGCCTCCCTAGGTGGATGTACAGGTCATGCTCAGAAAATTAGAATATCGTGCAAAAGTTTATTTATTTTAGTAATTCAACTTAAAAGGTCATACTAATACATTATGTAGACTCATTACATGCAAAGTGAGATATTCCAAGCCTTTGTTATAATTTTGAAGATTATGGCTTACAGTTTATGAAAACCTAAAATTCAAAATCTCAGAAAATTAGAATATTACATGAAATCAATAAAAAAAAGGATTTTAAAATAAAGAAATGTTGGCCCTATGAAAAGTATAATCATGCATATGTACTCAGTACTTGGTTTGGGCCCCTTTTGCATGAATTACTGCCTTAATGTGGCGTGGCATGGATGCTATCAGCCTGTGGCACTGCTGAGGTGTTATGGATGACCAGGATGCTTCAATAGCAATGCCCCATAGATTCTCTATAGGGTTCAGGTCAGGCGAGTTTGCTGGCCAATCAAGGACAGTAATCCCATGGTCATTGAACCAGGTTTTTGTAGTTTTGGCAGTGTGGGCAGGTGCCAAGTCCTGCTGGAAAATGAAGTCAGCATCCCCATAAAGATGTTCCGCTGAAGAAAGCATGAAGTGCTCTAAAATGTCCTGGTAGACGGCTGCGTTGACTCTGGTCTTAATAAAGCACAGTGGACCAACACCAGCAGATGACATGGCTCCCCAAACCAACACAGACTGTGGAAACTTCACACTGGACTTCAAGCATCTTGCATTCTGTGCCTCTCCAATCTTTCTCCAGAATCTGGGACCTTGGTTTCCAAATGAGATGCAAAACTGCTCTCTTCCGAAAAGAGGACTTTGGACCATTGAGCAACAGACCAGTTATTTTTTTCTTTAGCCCAGGTAAGACGCTTCTGACGTTGTTTTTTGTTCAGGAGCGACTTGACAAGAGGAATACGACATTTAAAGCCCTTTACACAGATTTGTCTGTGTGTGGTGGCTCTTGATATACTCACCCCAGCCTCAGTCCAGTCCTTGTGAAGCTCTCCAAGACTTTTGAAAGGCCTTTTGCGCACAATCCTCTCCAGGCTGCGGTCATCCCTGCTGCTTGTGCACCTTTTTCTTCCACACTTTGCCCCTTCCACTTAACTTTCTATTAATGTGCTTTGATACAGCACTTTGCAAACATCCAACTTCTTTTGCAATTACCTTCTGAGGCTTTCCCTCCTTGTGGAGGGTGTCAATGATGGTTTTCTGCACAACTGTCAGGTCAGCAGTCTTCCCCATGATTGTGAATCCTACTGAAGCAGGCTGATAGACCATTTAAAGGCTCAGGAACTCTTTTCAGGTGTTTTGGATTAATTAGCTGATTAGAATGTGACACTTTGAGCCTACAATATGGAACCTTTTCACAATATTCTAATTTTCTTTTTGGGGTGAGATTTTGAATCTGGGGTTTTCATAAATTGTAAGCAATAATCTTCAAAATTATAACAAATAAAGGCTTGGAATATCTCACTTTGCATGTAATGAGTCTACATAATGTATTAGTTTGGCCTTTTAAGTTGAATTACTGAAATAAATAAACTTTTGCACGATATTCTAATTTTCTGAGTATGACCTGTATATGCCATAAAAGTAGAGTTTTGTGGTTCTGTAGCCAGGCTAGCACCATGGAGGTGCCATACATTTTTATCACGTCAGAGTTAGCTTTCTATTAGAAAACAGAACAGATAGTTTAGATAACACTAAGGTAGCTTTCTGCAGTCAGACACAGCTTCCCTCTCCAACTCTCACGTTTCCATCGACTCTTCATTAAACAACTCAACTCCTGCGAGACTTCTCCTTGAGCGAGTCTTGGTTGGAGCCTTTAACAAACAGGCCGAGATCAAAAAAGATAAACGATGAATGATTTGTCATTTTTGTTGTGTTAAAAAAGTGATTCTCATGCGAGATGTGGCAAAAAAAAGTGTTCATCCGCCTAGGTTACTGTGTATTATGTTGATTTGGGCTTTTAAAGTTCTATGACTCTCTTGCAGAGTCGGCGATCTTTCGGTAAACATTAGGTAAACATTAGGTGGCCACCGGGCCTACTGGTCATGTGGCGCATTTATTTATGCAATCAAGTTGGTGACCTCTGTCTACCACAGCTAGCAAACGTATCATACTAAGTTACTCTGTCACGTATTGACCCCAGCTAAAGAGTGAGGTAAAATCATAGTGTAGAAAGAAAGAAATGGGACGTATTACCTACTCTCTGCTTTTGGGTATTTGATCATGTCAACAGGCCTATTATGTTTACTAGAGGTTTTTGCACAGGCGTTGCGCGCGCTCAACCTCTAGTTGTTGGAAAGTGTAGTATACTATGCATGTAAATCAATTATTAAATAGATTTTACTGTTATTCAGGGCTGAAAAGTGCATTGACATTTTAAAATGCAAGGCAACTACTATTGGTTAGTTGAAAATAATAATCATAATTGAGATTAAACATCTCTTCTAGTGTCCTGACCAAGACAGGTAGCAGTAGCCTACAGTCACACATAGCATACACACAAAACATAAGAAAAATAAAATAACTTAAACAGTCCGCTGGGGGGAAGGGAGATATCAACATCGCAAGACATTTCAGGAGGCTCAGGGAGGAGAGTAATATTATATTTGAGCAACAAAGTGTGGTCTTCTGGTGGACTCTATAGACATAATAGACGGACGCCTATTGTGCCGTTTCCCGGGCAGCTCTAGGACTCTCCGACCAGTGTCTGATTCACCTCATCCCAACCTACAGGCAGAAACTAAAAACCTCTAAACCTGTGGCAAAGACTAAGTTGCAGGCTTGCTTTGACTGCAGCAGCTGGAGCATTTTTGAAGCTGCAGCTATAGACCTAAACGACCTCACGGACACTGTAACATCTTGCATCCGTTTTTGCGAGGACCTCTGTGTGCAGACCAAGACCTTCTGCACATACAACAACAGCAAACCTTGGTTCACTCCTAATCTTAGGAAGCTGCATCAAGCCAAAGAGAAGGCCCATAGTAGTAGGGACCGGGACCTATATAAGCAGGCCAGGAACAAGTTGACAAAGGAGATCAAGGTAGCCAAAAGAAGCTACAATGAGAAACTAAAAAATAGCCTCCCCGCCAATGACCCTCCATCAGTTTGGAAAGACCTTCAACAAATGACTAACTACAAGAGACCAACCCCCCACCCTGCAGGAAATCCCAGACTGGCAGACGACCTGAATGACTTTTACTGCAGGTTTGAAAAGCGCCCATTATCACACCACTCACGCACAAAAGGTTTTCCCTCATCACCCAACCCCGTACCCCCACCTGCGCTAACTATCCGCGAGAAGGATGTGTGCCAGCTCTTTCAGAAGCAGAAGATCAAGAAGGCTCCAGGACCTGATGGTGTGACCCCCTCTTGTCTGCAAATCTGTGCTGAACAGCTGGCGCCCATCTTCACGTGGATCTTTAACTGGTCCCTTGAGCTGTGTGAAGTGCCCTCCTGCTTTAATGCTCCACCATCATCCCAGTCCCCAAAAAACCCTCGATCACAGGACTAAATGACTAAATGGCTACCCTGCTGGAACCCCTGCAGTTTCCCTTAAGGGCAAAATGGTTGGCGGATGATGCTGTCAACATGGGATTGCAATATTTGTGTAAAATTTGTGGACTTAAGCTCGGCGTTCAACACCATCGTCCCTGAAATCCTACATCACAAGCTCATACAGTTCGAAGTGCCTATCACCACCTGTCAGTGGATCATCAGCTTCCTGATTGACAGGCAGCAGCATGTCAGACTGGGGAGCATCTCATCCAAAACCCGGTCCATCAGCACTGGCGCCCCTATCCGGTGTGCTCTCCCCGCTGCTCTTCTCATCTACACTAATGACTGCACCTCAAAGAACCCTCCCGTAAAACTCCTGAAGTTTGCAGATGACACCACCGTCATTGGTTTGATCCAGGATGGTGATGAGTCTGCTTACAGACTGGGGGCCCTATTTTAACGGTCTGAAACGCAAGTGGAAAGTGCCAAACACAAGTAGCTTTGTGGGCGGTTATATGGCGATGTTGCTATTTTCTTGTACACAATGGTCCCTATCTTGCATCCGGCGCAATTGACTTTCTCACTGGCGCATGTGTTGTTGCTAGTTTGCAACTGGCGCAGAGTGTTCTTTTCCCTCCTGTGCCATTCATCGGTAAATTAGGGAATGATCTTGCACCCCAAGGGGCGGTTCGGAGAAAAGAGGAGGCGTGTTCTGGCGCAAACGCAGGATCAAATACTCATCAATCCTAAAAGTTATGGGCATGTACTGTGTCAAGAAAATATGTGTTTGCTGTAGTGTTTGCAGATGCATTGATTTAAAAGTACAACTTATTACCGCTGCATCAGCTGTTCTTTCCCAAATAATTTACCAAGAATGTGTGGCTAGGTAGATGAGAGAAGCAAAGTGACATTATGCACAAGAAACATTATGCATGGGCCCTTAAAATAACATCTGATCAACGCGCCACTGACTTTAAACCTGGTATTTCGTGGTTTGTTGCGGAATTGTTTTCTGAAACTGCAAAATAGCACCAGGGAACGTTTACGCCAGAACACACCTCCCCCTTTTGCCGAACCGCCCCTTAGGACAAAAGATCATTCTGTAATTTACTGACGCGTGGCGGTGTAGGGAAAAGAACGCTCTGCGCCAGTTGCAAACTAGCAAGGACACATGCGTCAGTGTAGAAAGTCAATTGCGCTGGATGCAAGATAAGGCCCAGGAGGTGGATCAGCTGGTCCAATGGTGCAGTCAGCACCACCTGGTGTTAAACCACAAGAAGACTGTGAAGATGATAGTGGACTTTCGAAGAAGTCCCCCCTCACCATCCGGAACGACACAGTGTCCATTGTCGATTCCTTTAGGTTCCTGGGTACAACCATTTCACAGGACCTAAAATAGTGTCCCCACATTTACTCTGTCCAGAAAAAGGCCCAGCAGAGGTTATACTTCCTGCGACAACTAAGGAAGTTTAATCTGTCTAAAGAGCTGCTGACCACCTTCTGCTCAGCCATCATTCAGTCCGTCATCTGCACCTCGATCACTGTCTGTTTTGGGTCAGCCCCCAAACAGGACAGGGCCAGACTGCAACGGACAATATGGGCTGCAGAGAAAATCATTGCAGCTTACCTTCCCACCATCGAGGACCTGTACCAGTCCAGGGTCAGGAAAAGGGCAGAGAAAATTGCCCTAGATCCCTCACATCCTGGTCACAAAATGTTCAACCTACTTCCATCTGGTAGGCGATACAGGGCACTGTTTGCCAAAACCAGCCGACACAAAGTCAGCTTCTTTCCCCAAGCAGTCACCCTGTTGAACGCTCAGAAATAGCCCCGAACCTTTCACTGAACAAAGGCTATCAAAACTGTTCTGCATTTACCTCAGGTAGATTTAAATTTTTAACTTCCAATATTGTTGTTAATATGTTGCCATTGCACTGATCTGCCTTGCACTGTATTTATATTTATATTGAAATCCTAAATCTCTGACCATATATTTACTGCACTGATATCGCACCATTTCTTCCCCTTATATTGTTTCTTCCTCTTATATAGTTATTGTATATTCTTTTTTGCAAATTAGTATATTATATTGCATTGTTATACTGTATACTTAACAGTATATTTATATTTCGTACTGTTTTGTGCTTTGTGTTTTCTTTTTTACATACTGCAATACATCAATCACAATTTAATTGTGTTTTTCAGTTTTGCACAAAGCATATCAATTTAAATTTTTTTATCAATTCATTATTTCCATTATAATCTACTACTGTCGTCTATCTCATACTCTCCCTTCTACATTATCTTATCCAATGCTATTTTTTATCCAATTATCTTATCAGTTTCCCTGATATAATCCATGAGGTCTTATGAAACACTGAAACTCGGACCCAGTGACCGTTCGGCCCCTCTGGTCGAAGCGGGACCGGCGGAATGTTACGTAAATTAAGCACATAAGCTGCATTACCCCCCATAGCCACATAGGAGCAAGATCAAACATATAAGCCGTAATTACTACACACAGCCACAAGGGAGCAGGATCAAACATGCAAGCTGTAATAACTACTCCAGCCACAGAAGGCAGCGTCTTTAACACAAACGCGGAAGCCGGAGCTAATACGTCACATAGGCCACGCCTACTCGATACTAACGCAGCGCCAGGAGCCAGACGAGGTCAGAAACATAGGGGAGTCCCGAGTTAGATACGACGACTAGTCGTTTGTCGCTCTACGCGTCTTAAATACCAGGGATGCAAACTTGTCACCTTTCGGCGAAATTCGCCGTTTTTGTTCCGAAAAAGGTCATTTGTGTGATTCATGGAGATCTGCAATAAAAATATTACGCGGGGGGGGGGGGGCGTCCAAGTAATCGGCGAACGCAAGCTGTCATAAATATTTATTCCAAGCTTGTTCGTTTGGCCAACCCGTGTAATCATGTCATCTTCGGGTCTGTAGCTGCCTTGATGCCGTACTAGACAGGAGTGACATTGGTACGCTTCAAAAACGTCAGGCTTTCTAACGTAGGCTAACGTGCTAATGTCAGACAGTTCGCTGACATACGCATCGCAAATCACAACCATTTTTGCTGGTTACAATAACGGTGTTATCGGATAGTACAGTGTCTATTTCTCAGGAGCATTTGAAAAATCTAAGCGAGAATACAACGTTAAATGTACCTACCATACCTTCACATTAAAAAAAAAAACCTAAAATAAATAATGGAAAATCAACGGAGCAAAGGCTTACTCTGATATCGATGTAATGTTAGCGAATGAGGGGTGAGAAGCCCCCTACCTCCCCTTGCTAATATTTATTCCGTTCGTCCAGAGTCAAATCTATTCTTGAGGTTCCAAATATTTTCAAAGCAGTTTGTCTTTCAATGTGAGGAGTCGATCGAGTTATTTTATGTTCCGTCGTTTGAAGCAAACCTTTTAGCCCTGGCATTGGTCTCCCATTATTTATACCTTCACTGGAAGGGAAGTCCATTTTCCAGGCTCTCGCCAGCCCCCTTCAGTGAGGCAGAGGTTAGGTATGCCTTCCATGCTTTTTCACTGTGGTTTTATGTCTAAATAGCTTCTACACATACGTGAAATACACTACCTATTCTATGGATACAAACGACATAATAAAATACAAATATAAATTGTAAAATAAAATACGAATATTTCAGGGATGACAAACAATGAGAAAGCAAAAGGCATGCGCTCAACCCAGTGTGTGAGGGATTGTCGCTGCCTCATCTCGCGAGTCTCCTCTCTGTATGAACAGGACATGGTCAAATTCAGCGATTTTGATTATTAAAATGTTTGGGATCATTGTAATCATATAAAAATGACATTTAAAGCACAGATCAGTAGATACATATTAATAAGTATTTTATTTGATCATTATTTGTTTATTGCGTTTCATAATGACTTTTGTTTAATGATGACGAGGCGGAATTACGCGTTGAAACGCACCGTTACGTCCCGTTAGCAAAAATATAGAAAAAATTGTTCGCAACGGTCCTTCATGCCGGCTGTCCAGCGAGACAACGTTACAACACTTAAGGAAGCTGCTCTCGTTTTACGGTAAGCAATCTGTATATTATATACAATACAATAAGTAATTATGCAGGTTACCTTGTCAAGTTAGTTTTTTTCTTTTGGCTTGCCAACGTAGTTAGCTAGCCAATATTTAAAATGCCTTTTTATACCTTAACTGTTTTATAATATGCCTGTTTATTGCAATGTAAAGCACGTTTTAGTTGTTCTAAGTATGAAAGCCTAGCTAGCAAATTCACCACTCTCCCACTTCAGTTTGTTTTCAGAATGAGAGATTTTGAGGAGGAGGATGCCATTACTGTGGCTCAACTAGAGGCAGGAGTAAGGTGCAAATGGTCCTGGTCCTGGCTGAAGCTAGACTCTAAGAGCAATGTGAAGGGAGTAGAATATGTGTTTCCACTTTCTCAATTTTTCAAAAAAATTGACAAACCAGGCCATGCCCGATGCAGCCTCTGCTGCAAAGAGATAAATTATTCTACCAAGGGCTCCCATGCCCTTTTGGCACACTGTAAAACAGAAAAACATACCCAAAAGGTGGTGGGTATTATGACCACACGTAGCATATTAGTGTCAACAACTCAGGGCCAGACACAGCAGGGACCATCAATGCCTGGCCCATCACAACAGAGCTCATCAATGCCCGGCCCATCACAGCAGAGCTCCTCAATGCCAGGCCCTGAGCAGATGAGGGAAAGAGTGAAGGTGCCAGTACCACTCTTTGAAAGGGTAGCAAATGCAGAAGTGAGTGTTGGTTAGCCAGTATGTGCTAGTTGTTGTCATAGATCATTCCATTAAGCCTAGATAAGCAGACAAGGAAATCATTTTTTTAATAAAGAATGTGCTTTGCAAGTGGTATCATATAAAATACTAACAATTTTTTTTTTTTCAGGCACTGGTTCTTGGAACCATTGCAGAACATTCCCTCCCCCTATCTGTAGCTCCTGTCATTGTTGAGCTTGCCCAGACACTGGCTCGGGATAAACCAGCTTTGACGGGCATGAAGCTGTCCCGGACTGCTGCCTCATACAAGATGGTCCAGGGCCTGGGGCACACCTTCTCCGAGAGGACGTATGAGCGCATCAGATCAACACCATTCTCAATTAATTTAGATGAGAGCACATCAAACTCAATTAAGAAGGTGTTGTCCATTCTTGTGTGCTACTTTAATCAGGAGCTTAAGCATGTGGTTGTTGAACACCTTGGCTCCATTGAAGTCCTAAAGGGAATGGCTCAATATTTGGAAACGGCCTTGGTGACCTTTTCAATAACCATAACATTCCCTTTGCCAACCTCATCAGTATGATGATGGACTCCTGTAATGTCATGCGTGGGAGCAAGTCTGGGCTGGAGACCAGAATCAGAGGGACGCACTGCCAAAACCTCTTGGATGTTGATGGAGATTCTTGCCACCACATCCGTAATGCCGCCAAACAGTTTGCTGCCCCCTTTGGCCACCACCTAGAGCAGCTCTTTTCTGACCTACACACAGACCACCAGTGGGCTTCAGACCAGTCGAAATACCTGATTGAGATCTGTGAGTTTATGGGCATTCAGGGAACGAACCCACAACGGTTTGTGGCACATCGGTGGCTGTCGGCTTATGATGTGGGGATCAGCACTCGCCGAATGTTGCCGGCATACAAGGTGCTCTACTATGGACTCCTTAGCAAGGCAGACCAGACCAGACCCTCTACGAAGAAGTCCTACAGGAGATCTACAAGGACCATAGTGTTGGTGAGCGGGCAAAGGCCAGGATCAACTATTTCCACCAGGATCTCTCCAAAAAAGGAATGACACAGGTTGGTAAGGACAGAAAAGAGAGGGTGGTGAAGAAACTCTGGTTCGAGAGTCTCAACACTAACCTCCAGCTGAGCGCTTACCTTGGTGTCCTTCCAATCCTCAAGGAGTATGTGATGGTGTTCCAGGGTAGCCAAACCCTTGTCCACAAACTGCATGACAAGCAGCTTGGAGTGGTCACCAACTTCATGGCATGCTTTGTCAAGGCTGAGCATCTTCACACCACACCGAAGAAGCTCATGGAGATGGAGTTCAGGGACAAAATGCTGCCTCTCAGGGAGTTTTATGTCGGACCGGTGGCTGAGAAACTCAAGGCAGAAAATCCAAGTCATCCAATTGTGCTGCACTTTCTCGACACAGTGAAGACTGCGTACATGTCAACAGCAGCCTACATGCAGAAAAAGCTGCCACTGAACAGCAGGACCCTACAGGCACTGTCTGCTCTGGACCCATTGGTAAGAGGCCACTCAGAGACTGGAATACTGCTGAAGCGGCTGTCAGGGCCAGGGATGATGGGCCACTTGGTGCCACCCCAGTGTGACGTGCCACTGGAAGTGGTGAAATTCAATGTGGATTCTACCCTTCCCCTGTACAGCGATGGTGACAACATGGTGAACTGGTGGGCAAAAGTGATGGACACTGGCAGGTACCCAGGCCTAAACCATGTGGTTCGAGGGGCTCTCTCCATTTTCCACGGACCCATGGTAGAATCATCATTCAGTGCCATGGGAGACATAATAACCAACAAAAGCACCAAAATGAGCATGGCAACCTACAATGCTATCCAGACAACCAAATATGCCCTCAGGTCCAGGAGTCAGACGGCCATCCAGATGTTTAAGAGAGATGATGTGAAGCTCTCCAGGGTCGATAAGGTCCTCTGCAGGAACATCCACACTGCAGGAACATTGGACAAGGCTCGCAGACAACAGGCCATGTTGAAAAAAAAAGAGAGGCAGGAAGAGTTTGAGTGCCAGCCATCAACCAGTGGCGAGCAAAGCAGGAAGACTGCAGTGGAGGAGGACAGGCAAGCCAAATTGAGGCACATAACCGCTCAAAAGCGGAAAAAGGCACTGGAAGTACTGGTACAGGCAAAAAAGGCAAAAAAGATTTGAGATTTTTGTGTACCTGACATGTTTATTTTATTTAGTTTTGTATGTAGTTCAATATTGTATACAAAGGTTTATTTAAATATTTGGTTGTGTTTCTGTCAAGGGATGCTGGGTTGGGGTGGGGGGAGCCAAATGGGAAGGGGCCTGAGAGCTATACGGAGTCCCTGTCCATGGTCCTGAAGCATCCGTCAACTCTCAAAAGAACACGCTGTCTATCGCTACCTTTTAACAGACTAGCAGAGGGAATATGGTCCCTCTCGCTTGTCCTCCTACTAACACATGTCAAATTCTAATAAACGGAAGTAAAAAACAAAGAACTGGCTTCATTTCTCATTCCCTTGTTCGGAAAAGAATCAAGGACGAGTTAAAGGGGTTGTGAAAGTTGATAACCATCCAAGCTAAATAGCTGCAACTTATTTGTGTTTTACTGGAATAACATTGAAGCATATGCAATATATATATATATATGTGTGTGTATATATATATATATATTGTGTGTGTATATCTATATATATATATATATATATTCCGCGAGGGGGTTTGGGTCCTTGTCACCTTTTTCATCCCTGATGAGTTTGCACCCCTGAAATACAATTCCCCTCCTTTTGCTTCATAGTTACCATACCGAAATACTTAAAGTGAGTTAAAAGCGATCCGGTTTAGACTACTTTCTTCAAGAAAACGACCACGAGCTTGAGAGAGACTGAATGACCTCAAACTCCCCATGAACACTCATCCACTGGGCTCACTTTTCACAATGATTGCACTATTGCAAACGTCCCTCTTATTGTAAATGCTGTGTATTTAGAGTGTATCTTTAATTTATCTATTTATAGGAGACACCGGAATTTTTAAAAGATCCAACATTTTACTTTTTATATATTTAATATGTAATAGGATAATATCTGATATATCAGAGAGGCAGGGCAATAAACAGTTTGATATGCCCGGCTCGTGGACGGCTTACCGGTAACCTTCCGCGAGCCGGGCATATCAAACTGTTTATTGCCCTGCCTTGAGGGGATTATCCCGTTTATTCTACTTCTTGTTTGCCAACATAAAACAATTCAAATACTTTAATAATTATGCTTTTTCTTATTCGTATTGCATGCTTATTAAATGTATGCTCTTTTTGAGTTCATCTCCCTCAAAAAGTAGTCCCCTTTAATTAGGATCGATCAAACATGCATTCCTCCTTTCATCGTCCTCGTCGCTCTTTAACCAGTCCTCAAATGTCTTCTCTACTCCAAATACATTAAAATTGACAATGAATTTTTCCATTTTTAAAACGCTGCAATGTTTAGAACTACGGTGAATAACGTTAGCTCAGCTGTAGCTAATTTGTTTCTATAGCAACCACACAAGGCTGCATCTGATCCAACCCGGTATCACGCCATTGCGTGCTCCTGCGCACGAACGTTACTCTATTGAAGCGTGTTCCCGAGCACGATAGTCCGACTTTTTGCGTGTTACACAAAACGAAATGTAAACCAATGCATTCTGAATGGGAGTGTTCTAAGACAATTAACGTTCTCCACAAAACGCTACGAGAGAGAGAGAAAGAGAGAGCGGGAGGGACAGAGAGAGAGAGAGCGAGAGAGAGGCTTCAGAAAGGGTGTGCGCAGATAGTACAGTGCACCCTAGTTATGTTTATGCCAAAACCTATACATATAATTAGGCTATAATTATATTATTTAGCGTGTAATGAGACAATCTATAGCCAAATTGTCGAAGATGCCCGAGAATCTTTCGGGATATCAGCATGGGAAATCGGCGAATCAGACCCATGAATCTATTGTAGCGACCCTGGGACAGTTAAATAGTTTGTGTGTTATGTGTTACATTATATTTCGTTGTCCGTTATGCCAGTTGTTCTATGTGCATGTATTGTAATGTTATTCTTGTCAAACAGCGTGTGGGGCGAATCATTAGGTCAGCTGGGGGAGGGCCTTGGAAGAACAGGAGGGTGGGGGCCTGCACGCGAGTGAGACCGTGTTGCCGGGGTAACCGGGGTTTGTTTGGGTCCGGTTTTCAGCTGTTGGTTTCAATGTTGTTACAATGTTACGGGTTTCAGTGACCTGGTTTTTGGTCCATTAAAACTACCTTCAACTAATGACTCGACATGATTATGTCACCGGCGAGGTCGTTACACTATAAAGAAACACGTCATCTCAAGCGGGAGAGAAAGTTTGCGGTGCTGGTTTGTGTCACCAACCCAGCAACCCAGTCGCCAAGAAAAAACGTTGACAGTGCACGTTTCCATGAACACTGGATACGTAGCATTTCAACGTAAAAAATAGCGTGTTATACCTACAGTATCCACGTGTGCCGCTGTGGAGGCGGGTTTCGGGGTTTGGGACATGATTGTTTAGGGGGGGGGGGGGGGGGGAGACTGTTGTTGACCGGGGGGGGGGGGGGGGGGGAGACACGTTTGTTGAGGGGGACGACGACACACGATTGTAGGGGGGGGGACACACGTTAGTTGAAGGGGGGGGGGGGGGGGGGACACGTTTGTTGAGGGGGGGAGACACGTTTGTATCCTAACAACAAAACAAGTTAACAAAAGCCCCATTTGTCAACTGAGAACCCCAATTCCCAGAATCCCCCGCGGCTCCGGAACACGGCGTAGCTTATATTAATCTTTATTATCTGAATGGGAAATGCAATATTTTAGGACAGATACACCATTAAACGCGTTTCTAATGACATTTCTAGCGAGAAACGTACATTTTCCTTACATAATCTTCAGTCAGTGAATGTGTATGATCTTTATTAATCTTTATTATCTGAATGGGAAATGCAATATTTTAGGACAGATACACCATTAAACGCGTTTCTAATGACTTTTCTAGCGAGAAATGTACATTTTCCTTACATAATCTTCAGTCAGTGAATGTGTATGATCTTTATTAATCTTTATTATCTGAATGGGAAATGCAATATTTTAGGACCGATTCACCGTTAAACGTGTTTCTAATAACATTTCTAGCGAGAAATATACTTTTTACTTGCATAATCTTTAGTCAGTGATTGTGTCTGATCTTTAGTTTTATAGTTATTAGGATTTGATCGGCTCGCTCGCATGTTTCAACGACGTCAGGTTGCTTTCGCTAAACTAGCAGCTCACGTGCTTCCTGCGTTTGTGTTATTAAACTGTTACTTTATGTAACTTTTAATGATATCATCTTGTTAGAAACACGTATATCTGAGAGCCAACCCAGTCGCCAAAAGCATACGTTGACAGTGTACTTTTCGTGAACACTGGATTACGTCGCATTTCAACATAAAATAGCGTGTTATACACACACACACACACGCACGCACACGCACAGACACACACACACACACACACACACGTACACACACACACGCACACACGCACGCGCGCGCGCACACACACACACGCACACGGTCGTGCGCAGGAGCACGCAATCGCGTGACACCGGGTTGAAAGAAAGACGTCAACTCTGGAGTGACCGAAAATTTGCGGTGCTGGTTTGTGTGACGTAAGTTCAACTATGATTGACTGCTATTTAAAAACGGTTGAATGCTTGAAATACTAAGATTATGGAGTTGATAGTGCAAATAATTATATTGCCGTTGTCAAAGAATATTAACAGGTATCAACAGCTAATAACAGATAACAAAAGCGTTGCTTCATAGGCTAATGTAGGCCTACGTCGCCACCTGTCCCTCGGGTAGGCTAGCTAGTTCGTTAGTAATTGAAATTGAACAATGAGAAAGGCTTAGATAAGTACCATACACAGCATCATGTTAGAAGGTGAAGGGAAAAACGGTCTGTCTAGTTACTGGACCAGATGAAATGAGACGGAGAGGTAATAAAGTCTATCGGCACGAGGACCTTGGATTTATTAAGTAAAGTGGCAACGGTTATACAGAGTCATAAGCGTGAGAAATCGAATATGTCTAAGTCCCTAATCAGCGCTGATGGTTCGTCCGGAGCTTCGCCTCCGTGGAAGGTCTGCTTCGGAAGAAGGTGAAGAGTCTCAGAGTGATACAGTCTTATGCTGTATCTCCTCGTGATGAGGTGTGTGCGTTTGAGATGTGTGTGGTTCTGTGTGTTTTTACTTGACCTTGGTTCCCAGGCACTAGTGTATGCATGTATATCTTCTTGTGTTCCTCCTTACGGGGGAGAGCTTCAGAGCATCACCCGTTGTGGTCCTCCCGTTCTTGAGGATGACTGGTGCATTGTCTGAGTGTCTACCATCTGCCGGGAGGAGATATGGGGCCCTGGCTCCGGCCCTGACCTGACTATATTCTCATGTATGTGTTATGTGTTAAAAGTTGACTATATTATAAGGTGAGTGCCATGTGATGTGCTCATTAAGCTAGGGTAGGAGTTAGCTATATTTATAATGTACATGTGATGTGCTCATTAAGCTAGGGTAGGAGTTAGCTATATTTATAATGTACATGTGATGTGCTCAGCAGGTTATTTTGCCCCAACATATCCCCCTCAAGTCGTCGCAAGACGACTTTTACTCATTAGGGGTACGAGGGATAGGACTCCAGCGCCGGACTACCATCATAACATTATTAAACAATAACAATATAAATGCAACAATCACACAAATACTACACTAACGATCCCAGGAAAGAAATGTAACCACGAAACGTGTCCCTAAATAATAGCGAAGATATGAGGCAGATAACGAATGGCAATCCCCCTCAACCCATCCCTAGAGGACCACACACTAAGGATGTGAGGAGGAGTTGACTGGTCGTGTTACAACAAGCAATCACACGCATGGGGCATCCAGGGTAGGCCCGGGGCACGGGAACAACTGAAACCATGGAATAGTCCTGAGCGTCATCATGGGCAGGTGGTCGCAAGGCGCCACCTGAGCATTAGACCCTTTTATTCAACTGCGCTCAGGACCTCATCTGATAAACGGGCAATCAAGGCCCCTGGAATCTCGCCCGTGTGAATCCCCGAGCTCCATCTAGTGGAACAGCGATATAAACAACAACATTTACGTTCCCGGCGTCGGTTGCGTAGACGCGGGCATAGATATGGGAGCGGCTAAAAACAGTGAAGCGTACAGAAGCGAATACAGCCAGGGGTGCCCTCAAGCCTTAAGGGAGCGGGCCGCAGCCCCTGGTACCGGAATGCAGATCCCTGGTCCGGGCGTCGTGGGTGCTTCAGGTGGGAGGGGGGTGATGCCGTTGGCGGGGACGGGAATGGGGCAGCCCACCTGGAGAGGTTACTAGCACGTCACAGGCGGGGGGGGGGAAGAGGGAAGGGGTGTTGCGGTGGGGTGTCAGCCGACGGTGATGGAAACAGGACGCCGGGGCCGTGCATCTGGAGAGGCCACTCGCACTCACGGGTAGATGTCCGGCTCGGCGGGGACACAGTCGTCGGCGGGGGCTGGGAGTGTCTCTTCGGAGGCGTAGGTTGGGAGTGTGTAGGGGAGCTCGTCCTCAAAGTCAGAGGCTGCAGGGCGAGGGAGGGTCCCTTGGAGGTCTGGTCGTGCTCGGAGTTCCGACAGGATGCGAGGCGCGCAGTTGTGGGGGGTGCCATCTGTGTCTGCGGGATACTCTCCGGTCATATTTACTCCTTTTGTTGAGTAGCTCACCGAGGGATCTGTCAGGGCCTCGGTCAACCGGATCTGGGTAATGGCGGCCGACAGGGTGAAGAGTGAGCTCTCCACTGCAGCCTTGACTCCGTGGGTGGTGTGCACTACCGTGGGGTTGTTCATGGTGAGGAACTGTGTCTTCCGTAGGGCGATGGCGATGGCCATGAGATGTCTGGCACAGTGAGGGAGTCCTAGGCCCGGAGTGGGTAGGGCCGAGCTGTGATAGAGGAGGATCCTTCGGGTGCCGGGCTTTGCCTGCCAGAGGGTGGCCGCTACATTTCCGTTCCTCTGTGTGACGTCCAGATGGAAGGGGGCCGTATAGTCGGGGGCTTGGAGGGCGGCGGCTGAGTGGAGGGCCTGTTTCAGCTGATGGAAGGCGGTGTCTTTTCCTGAGTCCCACTCCAGCGGGGCCCGTAGGTTTCGGGCCCCGGCTGTGGTGACCATCTGGCGGAGTTCGGACGTTCGCTCTGTGAATTCCGGGAGGTACTGGCGGCTGTAGTTGCACAGGCCCAGGAAGGCCAACATTTGCCGAACCGTGGCGGGTTTTGGGTAATTCAGGATGGTTTCTCGGGTATCCTGGGTCATGTCTCTGGTATCTTCTCCGATCAGCCTCCCCAGGAATTTCACCCTGGGCCGGACAGCCTGTAGTTTGGGCCGCTTGACCTTGTACCCTGCTTTCCCTAGGGTTTCGAGCAGGGTCTTGGTAGCATCCACACAGGTTTGTCTGGTAGGCGCGGCGAGCAGGATGTCGTCTACATATTGAACCATAACCACTCCGTCGGGAAGTACAGTGTCCTTGAGGTCCTTCCGCACACAGTCGTTGAATATGGTGGGGGTCGATCGGTACCCCTGTGGCATTCGGGTGTAGGTGAGTTTTTCTCCCCTCCAGGTAAAAGAGAAGATGTCTTGTGAGTCTTTGTTCAGGGGGATGCAGAAGAAGGGGTTGGCCAGGTCTATTGCAGAGAACCAGAGGTGGTCGGGGTTAACCACGTGGAGCGCCACCTGCGGGTTTGGCACCCTCTCGGGGGGTCCTTCCGTGGCGTCGTTTATTAGGCGGAGATCATGGGCCATCCTCCACGTGAGTCCGTCCGCCTTCTTCACTGGGAGAATCGGGGTGTTCCAAAGGGACTGAGAGGGCCGGAGCACTCCTACCTCTTTGAGTCCCTGTATGGTGGCAGTGATCCCTGCTTCTGCCTCGGGTCTGACCTTGTATTGGGGCTGATGAATCGGGGTTTGATCGGGTTTGAGAGGTATTTGGATGTTGTGTTGGGGGGTAAACCCCATGTCGTAGGCGCCGGTGGCCCAGAGATTCTGAGGGAGGCCGTCTAGCATGATCTTTACGTCGGGGTCTTCGGCTTCCAGGGGGCTGGGGGTGTCGACCTCCTCAGGGGCGAGCGGTCGGTCGCACTCCACTCGTTCTGCCACCCCCCAGGAGGCCGTTTGGGGGAAGGAGACCCGGATCAAGCCTTTGTCAGGGGCTAGGTGAATGTGTGGGTTGTCGGTGGGGGCCCACTCTCGTACTTGAGTCGCTCGGCAGACCATGGGCCCCAGCTTCATAGCCGTGTGGTGCTTGGCTACTGCCAGGGTCACGTGTGGTCGGGACTCGGGTTTGAGGCGGTACCAATATTCTTGATCCGGGGTGAGAAGGGTGAGGGCCGCCACCCCCTCAGGTCCGATGAACATTGTTTCGTAGAGGCACTTCTGGCCGGTTCCCTCCATGGTGCGTCTCCATTGTTCGTCGTAGCTTTCGTCTGGGTCTCGAAGGACATTGAGGGTCGTGTGGAGGGGGTCGTGCGGTGGGTAGAAGTCCCCCTGTTGATGGATCCAGGGGGCCCACTCTCGGTATGTTTCTTCTAGGGGCTTGAATCCGTCCGGGGTAGTCATGTTCCGGATCCAATATACGTCTGACGGGGGGCTTCGGGGCGGGGGTTCATGCAACAGCATCATCTGGAGCGGTTGGTCGGCTTCTGTCGTCATTGTAGTCCCTTCGGGGGAACAGCTGATGAGGCAGTTGATTTTGCTCAGGATGTCTCTACCCATGAGGTTGGTGGGACACTTGGGGGCATATAGGAGGGAGTGGTAGAAGGTTTGTCCCAGGATGGTGAGCGGCAAGGGGGTGGTGAAGGGGTTGGTCTTTTCTATTCCCGAGAACCCCATGGTAGTCAGGGTTCGAGTGGAGAGGGGCGGGATTTCATGGTTCAGGTCCCCGATGGTGGATACTGTGGCTCCGGTGTCGACCATGAAACGAATTGGTGTTTGGTTTACGAGTCCGTCCCCCATTGGGGCTCCCGTTCCCAGGTTCACCACCTGGGTCCCTCTCGAGGCTCTCGGGTCCCGTCAATATTGGCCGTTGTATCCCGGGTCCTCCCAGAGAGGGTACATCGGGGTCCCGGGGTTTGAGGCATGTGTCGGTCCATTTCCAGGGTTACCGTGGGTCGGGCCGGGTTGCTGCTGATGATCCTGTTGGTCGTGTTGCATCGCTGGCTGTCCCGTTTGGGGGCACTCCTTCGCCCAGTGTCCCATGAGCCCACAAATGAAGCAGGGGTAGGACCGGGGGTTTGTGTTTGGGGTCCGGCCTCTTCCTCTCCATTTGAATCCGCCTCTTTGTTTGGACTGTTGGTTCTGATACATCCCGGGTCCCGTCTGTGTTGCTGGGTTCGAGGGTGGGTGTGTGGGGTATGGATACGATGGGTACGGGTACGGGTACGGGTACGGCGGGGGCTGGGGCCCCCATGCTTGAGCGGGAGGGGCTTGCATCTGGGTCGGAGGGGGTCCGCTGGGCTGTACCAAGGGGTTGGGGGCAGGTAGCGGGGCCGGAGGCGTGGCCACTTCGAGGGGCATGATCTCGGAGGCGTGGTCTTTGTTGGACTCCTTCTTGTCCCGGTTGTGTTCCTGGGTTGCTTTCTTGACGTCCATGCGCAAGAGTCGTTTCCTCAGGTCGCGGTCTTCTTTGACGTCCTCGTCCTCCCGTTCTTGCTCCAGGTTCACGTGGTGTGTAATGGCCTCCTCCCAGTCCATGGCGTTCATTCTTCCGAGTCCAATCACTGTTTTGAGGCCTTCGCGGGTCTTGGTGCAGAGACCCGTCTCAACCGCGATCCGGAACATGGCCTCGGTGGCGGCGGAGGCTCCTGGTCGGGTTCCGAATCCGTCTTTCCATCGTTCAGTGGCTCTTGTGAGGTATTCGCCCGCTGATTCACTGGGTTTTCTTTTCAGGCCGGTCATGCATGCTGCTGAGTTCTGAGGGGGGTATAGGCCCCTCAGGGCCTCCCACCATATGGGGCGGAAGGGGTCGAAAGGGGAGTCGTCCGGCTCTCTGGTGGTTCTGGCTGTGGTTTCCACGTCGTTGACTGCCCGGGGTCCTTCTCCTCTCATGAGGACCGCTCGGATGTCCCCCATGGTGAGCCGGTCAGCTGTGGTCAGTCGCTCAAGGTTTCTGATCCACTTGCCCGCCCCCTGTTTGATCGGGGGAAGGTCTTCCACTACTCCCTTGAGGTCGCGGTGGGTCCAGGGAACGTACATCGCTCGTCCTGCAGGGGTTACTTGGTCCGTTAGGAAGGGATTCCTGGAGGAGGGGGCTGGTTTTAGGGTGTGGGGCGGGAGGCAAGAGGCCAATGCTTTTAATACTAAGATTCTCTTTTGTCTTTTCCGGTCTTGGGTTTCGAGTGCATCCGTTCGTCCCGTTTTGGCTCCTGCGTTGTCGCGACGGACCTTTGCCCGCTCATACTGGCTGCCAATGTGCGCGTGTATGGCGGCCCGGCCAGTGTGGTCGAGGGGTCCCATTCGGATCACGCCCTCTTTCTGCCAGGTTTTAATGTAGACATCACATCGGTTCTCCCATTTCTTCCGGTCTTGGCCTTTCAATATTTTCCCCGGTTCAGCGTTGAGGCACAACCAGCCCAGCGCTCTGGTCCGTTGCTCGTCCGACATGGTGGGTGTGTTCGCCGTTCCTTAGCAGCCTGGTGTGGGGGTGGTCGGGGTCGTGGACGCCTTTGCACTGGAGGCCGGGTGCGAGGAGGTTTGTCTTTTTATCTTTATTAGTAACCGGGATAATTCTTCTAGCAGGGGGTGATCGAGAGTCGGGGTTGGATTGGTATTGATGTTGTCCAGCCGGGGGCGCTGTAGTTGGGGAAGGGTAAGGTTGGAGCTGTCCAGCAGGGGGCGCTGTAGTTGGGGAAGGGTAAGGTTGGAGTGGTCCAGTAGGGGGCGCGGTAGTTGGGGAAGGGTAGAGTCGGAGTTTTTCAGTGGGGGGGCGCGGTGGTTGGGGAAGGGTAAGGTTGGAGTTGTCCAGCGGGGGGCGCTGTAGTTGGGGAAGGGTAGAGTTGGAGTGGTCCAGCAGGGGGCAGTCTAGTTGGGGAAGGGTAAGGTTGGAGTGGTCCAGCAGGGGCGCTGTAGTTGGGGAAGGGTAAGGTTGGAGTTGTCCAGTAGGGGGCAGTCTAGTTGGGGAAGGGTAAGGTTGGAGTGGTCCAGCAGGGGCGCTGTAGTTGGGGAAGGGTAAGGTTGGAGTGGTCCAATGGGGGGCGCTGTAGTTGGGGAAGGGTAGAGTTGGAGTGGTCCAGCAGGGGGCAGTCTAGTTGGGGAAGGGTAAGGTTGGAGTGGTCCAGCAGGGGGCGCTGTAGTTGGGGAAGGGTAGAGTTGGAGTTGTCCAGTGGGGGGCGCTGTGGCTGGGGAAGGGTAAGGTTGGAGTGGTCCGGCAGGGGGCGCTGTAGTTGGGGAAGGGTAAGGTTGGAGTGGTCCAGTAGGGGGCGCGGTAGTTGGGGAAGGGTAGAGTTGGAGTTGTCCAGTGGGGGGCGCGGTGGCTGGGGAAGGGTAAGGTTGGAGTGGTCCGGCAGGGGGCGCTGTAGTTGGGGAAGGGTAAGGTTGGAGTGGTCCAGCAGGGGGCAGTCTAGTTGGGGAAGGGTAAGGTTGGAGTGGTCCAGTAGGGGGCAGTCTAGTTGGGGAAGGGTAAGGTTGGAGTGGTCCAGCAGGGGCGCTGTAGTTGGGGAAGGGTAGAGTTGGAGTTGTTCAGTGGGGGGCACGGTGGCTGGGGAAGGGTAAGGTTGGAGTGGTCCAGTAGGGGGCGCGGTAGTTGGGGAAGGGTAGAGTTGGAGTTGTCCAGTGGGGGGCGCGGTGGTTGGGGAAGGGTAAGGTTGGAGTGGTCCAGCAGGGGCGCTGTAGTTGGGGAAGGGTAAGGTTGGAGTTGTCCAGTGGGGGGCGGTGTGGCTGGAGAAGGGTAAGGTTGGAGTGGTCCGGCAGGGGGCAGTCTAGTTGGGGAAGGGTAAGGTTGGAGTGGTCCAGTAGGGGGCAGTCTAGTTGGGGAAGGGTAAGGTTGGAGTGGTCCAGTAGGGGGCCAGTGGGGGGCGCGGTGGTTGGGGAAGGGTCAGGTTGGAGTTGTCCAGTGGGGGGCGCTGTGGCTGGGGAAGGGTAAGGTTGGAGTTGTCCAGTGGGGGGAGCTGTGGTTGGGGAAGGGTAAGGTTGGGGTGGTCCAGTAGGGGGCAGTCTAGTTGGGGAACGGTAAGGTTGGAGTGGTCCAGCAGGGGGCGCTGTAGTTGGGGAAGGGTAGAGTTGGAGTTGTCCAGCGGGGGGCGCTGTGGCTGGGGAAGGGTAAGGTTGGAGTGGTCCGGCAGGGGGCGCTGTAGTTGGGGAAGGGTAAGGTTGGAGTGGTCCAGTGGGGGGCGCGGTGGTTGGGGAAGGGTAAGGTTGGAGTGGCTCAACTTTTGGCGGAGGGGGAGGTGTGGCTTCGGACTGAGCGAGAGAACTCAAAAAATGGCGGCCCTGATGCTATAACTCTGTGTGGCCTGTCTAACACACAAGAGCGGATGAGAGACTAGGGGGTAACTTTTGTCACTCTTGGAGGAGGAGAGCGAGAAAAAGGAGGAAAAAACAGGGGGGAGGGAAGCAAAAAACAACAACAGGGCCTATAGACGTTATTCAATACATCCAGATATTCTTTATAGCCAATAATCGTTATCTATCTTTATTGATTAATCTGCGTCTATCAGACTAAACCGTCAACCAACGCGGCAAAGAGATGTTGTTTAGTATTGTGGTTTATCTATGCGACAGGTCCGGCAGTAATTCAAAGAAACACAGTAAAAGAGATATCATTTATCCTTGTCAACTTGTCTAGGTCTAGTTTTAATGGTTCAAACAGTAAATTGAAGCGACACAGTAAAAAAAGGTTATTTATCATTGTCAATTTATCTATTTCCGCAGGTTATGCCATAGAGCAACGCAATACGTCAGAGAGACATTTATTCATTATTATCAATCTATCTATTCCTACATTTACCCGTTTTAACGGACAAAGACAGAGCGGATCACGACACCCACTGATTCACTCACAGATTCCCTCTTTCTCGCAGACGCACCCAGAAACATATCGACAGACTTCTCATTCTGTGTCCCGCACCCACAATCATCAGACACAGCAGAATAGCGTTAAGCATAGCAAAGCAAGCAAGCGTTGCACACATATTTCCATATTTTAGCCGGCCCAAAAATACGCTCGCTCTCTTTCTTTCTCTCTCTCTGGGCCTCTTACACACACTGCCTCTCGTTCACTCGCGCATACACACGCTGTTTCCTTTGCAAAGGGACTTTAACCCTGATAAAGGACTCTAACCTTCTCACCACATAGAATTATTTAATACACAGCATTTATTATTCCATCTGGGTTCCGAACCCGGCCCAGGCATCCCTCTGAGTCCACTCAATGGCTCAGGCATTTATTCCATCTGGGTTCCGAACCCGGCCCAGGCATCCCTCTGAGTCCACTCAATGGCTCAGGCATTTATTCCATCTGGGTTCCGAACCCGGCCCAGGCATCCCTCTGAGTCCACTCAATGGCTCAGGCATTTATTATTTTGGCCATCGGTAGTCTTGTATCACTGACCGATTCTTATAGGCCCTATGGTCTCGAGGGTATTCTTTCACCATGCAACGAGCCGATATTCGATGTGTCACGCATTCGGGGTCAATCGGGTTTTATGGGGAAATGCTGGGGTGCAGTCCTATTAGTCCCCACGAGATATCCCGTAGCGAACCGTTCTCACAGTCTCATCTCCTAATGTGGTTCCTATATAACTATGCAGAGTTTTGATTTTATCAACAGGTTCTGCCTACCTTTTGTTGGGCGATCGCGAGGTGAGACTGCAGGAATCGGTCCGGTTCTCCGGGGTCCCGAGGCCGTGCCGCTCTCCGTCTCTCGTTTCCCAGTTGCGGTCCAATTCAGAAAAAATCACGTCGGGGTCACCAAATTGAAGGGAAAAACGGTCTGTCTAGTTACTGGACCAGATGAAATGAGACGGAGAGGTAATAAAGTCTATCGGCACGAGGACCTTGGATTTATTAAGTAAAGTGGCAACGGTTATACAGAGTCATAAGCGTGAGAAATCGAATATGTCTAAGTCCCTAATCAGCGCTGATGGTTCGTCCGGAGCTTCGCCTCCGTGGAAGGTCTGCTTCGGAAGAAGGTGAAGAGTCTCAGAGTGATACAGTCTTATGCTGTATCTCCTCGTGATGAGGTGTGTGCGTTTGAGATGTGTGTGGTTCTGTGTGTTTTTACTTGACCTTGGTTCCCAGGCACTAGTGTATGCATGTATATCTTCTTGTGTTCCTCCTTACGGGGGAGAGCTTCAGAGCATCACCTGTTGTGGTCCTCCCGTTCTTGAGGATGACTGGTGCATTGTCTGAGTGTCTACCATCTGCCGGGAGGAGATATGGGGCCCTGGCTCCGGCCCTGACCTGACTATATTCTCATGTATGTGTTATGTGTTAAAAGTTGACTATATTATAAGGTGAGTGCCATGTGATGTGCTCATTAAGCTAGGGTAAGAGTTAGCTATATTTATAATGTACATGTGATGTGCTCATTAAGCTAGGGTAGGAGTTAGCTATATTTATAATGTACATGTGATGTGCTCAGCAGGTTATTTTGCCCCAACAAAGGTAATTTACACAATGTAGTCGGCTGTTTGTAAAAAATAGTTTGTTTTTAGTGATTTACTTTTTTCTCCCTGCAGCTTCAAATAAGCATCATACATCTTAACTATCTCTCTGCCAATGCTAATATTTTATATCTATAATCTTTCTTATCTATCTACTATCTGTGTATCTAATCTGTTTTGTTTATCTGTCTATTCGGTTTGACTGTGTCTTTGTAAATTAGGTAATCTTTCAATATGCCAGGCAGCACATGTAAAACATGCCCCTCCTGCAAAACCATTCTGCCTTGCGCTAAAAAGGTTTGCAGGCACTGCAAAATGGTCCAGCCTGTAAAGGAACGCCTCAAAATTGCCTTGAGAAAATTTGAGGCTAAGCGGGAAGAGTGGGCGTCTTCCCGCAAGAAGAACCACAACATGGCTGTTGTCAAGCAGGAAATGTTCCTCCTGGTATGTAAACAATTCAGATGAATTATGTTCTACCTTTAACTGTCTGAATCACTATTGCTTTGAATAGTAGGTCTTTTTTGATTACTACAGGCAAAACATTAACATGCTGTGATTTCCTTACAGCTCGAAAAGCTTCAAGCAGCAGGATATAAACCTGTCCTGCTGCTTGGAAAAGCCACTAAAAAGAGCCATGTGGTCAAGGTTTTCACACCTCGTTGCACCTTGGCCACATTTGCAGAGGAGTCCCTCAAAAAAATGGGCTCCATCCATGAGTACATTTGTCAAGGTATGATTCTTTATTTTTATAAATTCCACACACCCTCTGCTTTGTTTACCAAAATACTAACTGCATCTTGTTATTTGTCCACCACATTCATTTTTATCATGGAACTATTGCTACAATTTTTTTGGTTGCCATTTGCAATTTAATAACCCTTTGCAACACTTTTCAAACTTGCACAGGATGGACCCCTTTTGCAAGTGGGACTGCAGAGGGGCCAGAAGAGGGCAGGGGGACCACTCAGGTGAAGACATACAGGAATATCTATGACAATTAAAGAGGCTAATCCTATATATTGTTATATACTGCATATATACTCCAATATATTATGCTACAAATTACAATATACTAAGTCAGCTGTATAAGTGCTAACCTCTTTTCATGTTTGTTAATGGTTATTTATGTGTATAGATGTGTATAGATCTGTATGGTCTTAATTTCATATTTTTTAAAACTGAATTTACACTTGCACTGTTGAAGTTCCACTGTTGGACTTTGAGTGAGTGTTATCTTATGTCATCTTAGATGGACATGGACATGGGAGAGGTGGAGGACAGGGCCGTGCAGGTGGAGGAGGGGGAGGAGGTGGCCCTGCAGGTGGAGGAGGGGGAGGAGGTGGCCCTGCAGTTGGAGGAGGTGGCCCTGCAGGTGGAGGAGGGGGAGGAGGTGGCCCTGCAGTTGGAGGAGGTGGCCCTGCAGGTGGAGGAGGTGGAGGAGGTGGCCCTGCAGGTGGAGGAGGTGGCCCTGCAGGTGGAGGAGGTGGCCCTGCAGGTGGAGGAGGGGGCCCTGCAGGTGGAGGAGGGGGCCCTGCAGGTGGAGGAGGGGGCCCTGCAGGTGGAGGAGGGGGCCCTGCAGGTAGAGGAGGTGGCCCACCCGGACACGGAAGGACCAGGTATGGATTTTTCAATTAAAGCATGCATGAGAAGGTACTAAGTGTCATACAAATAAACATCATTGCCTGAATGAGTAATATTTTATTTTCCATTCCAACAGCGGTCTCTACTGTGCAGAGGAAGCGGAGGAGAAAAGGTATGTTCAGAATGTCTGTACAGATCGAATTGCTAATTGACTACTATTCTTTTCACCATAGCATTACATTTATTGTAGTTATTTTGGAAAAAGGACTGTAATAAGAATGTTGGTTATGACCATTTGAGTCTTTGTTTGAATACCTCAACATTTCTTTCCTACAGAGCATCACAGCCAGAAGGGGCTTGAAAAAAGGAACAAGACTTTACCGAAGAGTAAGATGAAATAGTTTGTAACGATCAGAGCACTGACAAACCCTTTACACAATTTATAATTATGGAATTGTAAATTATTCTCCTGTGTATTCATAGCAGCGATTACAGCATTAATACAGTATTAATAATTACTGTTATTGATTTTATATTTGCGGTATTTTATATTTGCCAGTGGATAAGCATAGATGGTTTTGTTGTGAAAAACATGTTTTTTATATTTTCAGATTGCCCCTACCATATTGGTCGTGACTCCTTCGAAATAAGGAGTTACGGGAAGGAGAGGATGAGAAAGGTTTGACAGACCCATAAAGACCCAGCAAAAACACATGCGTGATTAACTGTAGGAATGACATTCTCGCTGATTGATCATGAGCATGCATATTAAGTGCATACTGTAAATGTAATTTACTCATGTATACAAGTAATTTGCATAAATATTTTGGAATAGTACCGTCAATGCATTTTGTCAATCAAACTCATAGGCTAACACTGAATTTATTATCTTACTAATGAATTTATGGTTCCTTTCCTTGATAGGGCATTAAAGAAGTCCTTGTTGATTGGCAGCCTTGCCCAGTTTGGTATGTATTTAATTTGGTTTCTTTCTGTTTCACTGGGTTTTTTTAAACCACTTCATTGCTTTTCCGAGTATTCTTTATTATACCATATTATTTTGCACCATCTTGGTGCAAAATAGCTGCTGCTATTTTAACGTTTAACAGTAGTTCTTCCACCAAACACACTTGCCAACCAGATTTCCTATCAAGTGGTTTCATCATTCCCTTTCTTATGTGTCATACACTACTACATTATTAGATCTTGAATTATTAGAAAATGACTTGAAAGTGTGGTATTGCTCAAGAACAAAAATGTGCAAAGATTGGGCTTGATTTGTAATTGCCTTTATAGATGAGAATCAATATAAAGTAGGTATATACTGTGTGTTATGTAAGTGGAGTTCGACCAATCATCACAAAACGGTTCATTGATATATTATTTGTTCTCTTTTCAGTGGGAAGGAGTGGGCCAGGTCCTGGCAGCCAAAAGATTTGAATTAGTCCCCCTGCCCTCTTCAAATAAAAACATATTTTCAGTCTTTCTAGAATGTGGTGCTACTCCTGATACATGATTGCCCTGCCATTCAAATGTGGTCACTAAGAGCTTAATGACACACACACACATATATATATATATATATATATATATATATATATATATATATATATATATATATATATATATATATGTATGGACACAACAGTTAATATAAATATGAATTCCAGTCTGTAGGCAGTACATTGTGGGTAAAGTTAAAGTAACTCAAAAGTTGTGGGCTGAAGGGTCTCTAGCTAATAGAGTAGTAGCAGCAATTAATTGAGTATTTAATCCATTCAATGTATTTAAGATATGCATCCAGGTATAATTACAAATGGCTATATTGTATAGAAAATATTGATTTTAAACATACAAGTGCAAGCAGGGCCTACTGAATGTCAATTTAGTCACAACAGATTATTAAAATATTGTGCTGATAGATCTTTATTCAACACCAAAACACCAGATTCTCTTGGATGATTAAGTTAGCTGCTACGTCAAACCAACCATGGTGTGGTGGTGGTTTCATATATGTGAAAGGGCATTCAAATATAGCCTACTACAATAATAATAATAATACATTTTATTTGTAAATCACTTTTCATAAAAATAATCTCAAAGTGCTACAACAAAACACGAAGGGCAATAACACAATAAAATAAATAATAATCTAAGGACCATAGGTGTTATAGGGTGTACCGATGAGAAGGCTGTTACAGTAATCAAGCCTGGAGGGGATTAAGGCGTGGACGGGTTTCTCTGCGTCAGAGAAGGTGAGGATTGGGCAGAGTTTTGATCAATGATCAATTAGGAGGCCGAAGCCCTAAAGGACAACCCTGTCTCATGAAAATTACGTTCCCAGAGAACTATTCGGCATTCTCAATTACGTTTGTCTGAAAACGTATTTTGTCTCGACAGAAAAACATGGTGGCTAAGCCTATGATGGTTGCTATGGACGCTGAAACTAGCAGCCCGAATGCCGTTTAAAGCATGGAAATAAAACCATTGTCTTTGCTGATTATGTTATTTTATGGAACCGTGTAATGATGTTATTTTTCCACACATAAACACAGAACAGTCTGTTCAACCCGGTATCACGCCAAGGCGTGAAATAGATACATTGGTCCACCTCGCAAGGAGTGTTCAGTGTCACGCTATGCCTGACCAAAGCGTGAAGAGATACACGTTTCTTCCGCCCATCTAAATGAATGGAGGAATAGCACCAATAGGGGTCGATACGTTCTCCCAGCATTTGGGGGAAATGGTTACGTATATATATATATATATATTAGATTAGATTAGAAAACTTTATTTATCCCAAAATGGGCAATTTCGTTCACAGTTTCCAGTCTCACATAATAGATTACTTAATAAATACAATAAATAGCAATAGGAGGTAGACAAAAACATATATCAAAGGCAGTCCAACACACACATTTAACTCACAATTCATTTCAGCCCGTCAGTAACAACCACCCTGCCCCCGGAAACACCCAGCAACACTGGTGTGCTCTCCACCTACTCCTTACTTTTGTCATCATTTAGTAACCTGATGGTTGCAGGGATAAAAGAGTGGGAGTACCTCATTGTTCTTGTCCTGATTGAACAGTAGCGCCGCCCTGAAGGCATTAGGCATATGTATATATATATATATATATATATATATATATATATATATATATATATATATATATACAATATTTTAGGACAGATTGACCATTAAACGTGTTTCTAATAACATTTCTAGCGAGAAATATACTTTTTACTTGCATAATCTTCAGTCAGTGAATGTGTCTGATCTTTTGTTCGATAGTTAGTTTTATGGTCTCCCTAGCATGTTTCAAAGACGTCAGGTTGCTAGGGACGCGACGATCTAGTTGTGGGCCAGCAGAGGGTAACATTTATACCGAATTTGGCCTGTAACCAAATGTATGATATGCTATACGTATAGCCTAGTTTATATGTTATAAATATTTGTTATATGGTCTGGTTATACCTGAACTTGGTTAAAGATGTTCAATGGTCAGATACAGATCATGTTATAACGATAATTGAATAAAAGTTATGGTCTACTTATAGATAGAATATTACACAACGTAATAATTGTATACATATAATAGCCTATATTTTAATATTAAATTAATTAATTACAATAACGGCTTTAAACATGTGACATGCCTACGTTTTTTGGGCCTTTTCTTTTCAATGGGCCTGCGTCAACGTCACGTGACTCTCGGCAAACCACGTTGGTTAAAGACGGCAATGGAGCTTGGTTAGGAAATAGAAAGATATACCATGAAAATATCTTCCCGTAACGGGGCAAACAAGGTGTCATTTGTCATCTACGTTTCGAGGCGATTGCAACGGTGCCATGCATGACCATATTTGACTATGTTTCAGGGTAGTAATTAGCTGTCGATTTTGGAGGCCTTTATAGATAATAACCAGCTATAGATTTGCTACCCGATGGAGTTTTCTGACAAATTACATGTTATTTAGCATCTACATTAGCAGCTGAGTCCAATGAGATCAAGCTCGACCTTGTGCCACACAGAGATCATGCCCTAGACCATAGGTGTACCATGTAAAATACAGGGGCCATGTAGTGTAGGGGGCCGTGTAGGGCCGTGGAGTGTCATGCTTTGTGTCATTGGACTCAGCTCAATGTGTAGATGCTAAATAACATGTCATTTGTCACAAACTTTTATCGGGAAGCAAATCAATAGCTGGTCATTATTGATTAAGGCCTCCAATTTCGACAGCTAATTACTACCATTAAACATGTTTGAATGTGTTCATGTGTGGCACCGTTGCAATCGCCTGGAAGCGTAGATATTGAAGGACATCTTGTTTGCCCTCTTACGCACCGGCCCTACAAGAAATTACTCAGCAAGTGCTCCATCTTGTTGCACCTCACCCAGCGGCTCGCTTACAAGATTTTGGTCTGAAGTTCTACCCAAACCTACACCCTAGCCATCCAACATGCATATCTGAGAATCAGGCCTCTCTTTAATAATGACAAAAAGTTATGAGAGAAACACACATTAACTTTTTGTTATCTCATAAGCGGCGTGGTGCCGGCTCCTTTTGACCTTTTGACCCCCGACTTCAAAAACGTGGCCACAGGCCAGCTGTGTCTACACACCTTTAGCCACAAATGTACACCTCCATCCCACAAAAAATGGGGACTAGAAACTAACCTCTGTCTTATGTACATTTACTGTACTGTTGGAGGTCACGCCCCTTTGCCGACCTTTTCGAGATAGCTAGGGATGCTAAAATGTTTACACACATTTCCCGGGGCCCCGTGTACGACATATCCGAGATTTGGAGTTCTAGCCCTTAGAGAAAAAAAGTTTTCCCAAATGGAGTGTCATTTGGACAAAGCCCCTCAGAAGTGTAGCCTGCAAGACCTAATGGTTCAGAATGTGGTGGAAAAACAGTTTTTGAGATAGGAAGGTCCTACCGCCCTGAAATTTTAATACCTTGTTCTAGGGCCTAACTGGGACCTCCGCACCGAAACTTGGCCCGGTCGGACCCCGAGGGCAGGAAGGGGGGGCCCTTCCTGTCCGAGACTTGGCCCGGTCAGACCCCGAGGGCAGGCCCCCCCTTCCTGCCCTCGGGGTCCGACCGGGCCAAGTTTCGGTGCGGAGGTCCCAGTTAGGCCCCAGAATAAGGTATTAAAATTTCAGGGTGGTAGGACCTTCCTATCTCAAAAACTTTTTCCACCACATTCTGAACCATTAGGTCTTGCAGGCTACACTTCTGAGGGGCTTTGTCCAAATGACACTCCATTTGGGAAAACTTTTTTTCTCTAAGGGCTAGAACTCCAAATCTCGGATATGTTGTACACGGGGCCCCGGGAAATGTGTGTAAACATTTTAGCATCTCTAGCTATCTCGAAAAGGTGGAAAAAGGGGCGTGACCTCCAACAGTAGAGTAAATGTATATGACAGAGGTTATGTTTCTAGTCCCCATTTACTGTGGGATGTAGGTGTACATTTGTGGCTTAAGGTGGGTAGACACAGCTGGCCTGTGGACACGTTTTTGAAGTCTGGGGTCAAAAGGTCAAAAGGAGCCGGCACCACACCGCTTATGAGATAACAAAAAGTTAATGTGCATTTCTCTCATAACTTGTCCTTAAAGTGACTGTCAACGTATGCTTTTGGCGACTGGGTTGCCATACCACAAAGGTTCAAAATAGTTTTTCATCAACCCCCAAACCTTGACATTCTTTCTCATTATAACAAGATATTTCTCGAATCTCATCCACTTCTGAAATTGTATATATGAATGAAATTCATAGTATCCGCGTTTACATGGCACATCTGATCCGCATAGATTTCTATGCGTCATAGATCTCTTCCTAAAATGTGATCCGAATGTACTGTATACATGGCAGTAACAAAAGTGTCCGTTAAGTCTCGTGCATAGAAATCTATGCGGAACAGATGTGTCCATGTCAATAAGGCTAGTGAGGTTATAGCACTATTTATTCTCACCCACCCCATCTTGAATTGAAGAGATAGATTTTTTTATTTTTTTATTTTAAACATAGCAATAACAATGATCATTTGTGTACATCAAGCGAGGCACGAAACCACACCATCAACTAAGTTGCTTGTTCTCTTGCATCTTCCTCATCCTCGCTGGTGTCTGGACTGACCAGGCCCATCGGATCACATTCCTCTTCCTCACAAACATCAAGGAGGACAGAGGCCAATGGACCTAGAGCAGTCTTATACCGCTGCAGGACCATTTGATGTCGTTCTTCCACTTCCGCAAGTCTTCTTGCCAAGAGACAGTGAAGTCCATTTTCATCTTCTACAAGTAGAGGACAGAAAACCCAACGACGTTAATATATATTGAAACATCCCCCACTAATTGAATACATTAAATGGGATCCCCAAAACTTGTCTTTAACTTACCGTATCTTGCAAGCTCCGTCTTGAGGGCCACTCCCAGGTTCTGCAACCACGTACAGTGCTGGGCCATCTCCAACACCAGGATAGGGAGCTCCTCTTCCAGCCGTGTTTTCAGCATTTCCTGGTCGTGCAGTCGTTTCTTGACCCCGATTGTTACTAATGATCCAAAATATTAAGATCAATACATGAGTATCTGGCATAACATTTAGCAATGCAACCATAATGGAAACAGAATTTAGAAATGATGTTTCTTTCCCAAAATCGTTTTATATATTACAAAACCACCATTATATTTAATATATCATTTCAGGATAGTTCACTATTCCGATATACTGCATGACATTTTAAAAGCATTGAAAAATGCATACCACTGCCATAGTCCTCCCATGGCCATATTGCGCCAGTGCTCTGTCCAGCCAAAGAGTGGTCAACCAAGGCCACATCAATCCTTTTGGAGAGGTCTGCAACAAGACTGTTGTATTTATCAATCTCCTGGAGAAGGCGCTTTTTGTCTTCCGTCAACTTTCTTCGGAGACGATGGCGAAGCTTGTTGCTGTCTAGATTGTTTAGGAGAAACGTAATATGCAGACACAAAAACCTTGTATAGGTTATATTAAAAACAATATAGATACATTGTTAGGTATACCGGATAACTCAAGAAAAAGCCTACATACCATTCTGACGGTAGAGGGTTTGTTTCTGTTGCTTTAGACCCAGATGGAGACCCTCAATGGACTGCTGGAGAACGTGCAGACCCGTTACTGGGGTCTCTGTAGATATCCGTTAGGGTGAAATTAAGCTCAGTGTACTGTATTCTATACAATGCAACCGAGTTTTCTAGATTTTTGCAGCACTAATGCTTCACTGATTGTGTATTATTTTGATTACCGTTTGAACACAAATGTCTGTAAGGAAACTGCAAAAAGGCATGTATATTGTTCTGTCCTCACCGCTCTCTGCCCATTCCTTGACTTCAGCAATCCACTGTACAGCCATTGCATTTGAGCACTGCAGGTCCTTCTGCAGTTGTGACAGCCTCTCTGCCTCTTCTTCTGCCCTTTTAGATGTCTAAAATATTTACAATAATTACAATAGGAACTCAGTCTGCCTAACAACTGGCACAAAAACATACATGAATATGAAACATACCTTCACATATCTTGTGGAGAGGGCCTTGTGTAGCGTCTCTGCTTTGTGATGGTTCCAACCCATTGCATGCACAGTGAGCATGTCCACACGTGCTGGTATAAGGAGAATTACATTATGTTCTGCAATCTATGAGCAATATTAGATGATAGCATAAACTCAGACCAAAGTGACTTACCTGCTTTTGACATGTACTTTGTTGTCAGGGCACAACGGGAGAGGTAGCTGTTTATTTGCTCCACCTCCTCACCGGCAGTTGTGCCTGCTCCCTTCTGATTCCGACCACTCCATTTTATCTGTTGCAAGGATGGGTGGATTTGGGGTTCATTAGAGCCAATGAAGCAGTTGGAAAACGTGGACAAATATTATGGAAAAGGAATTCAGCTTAAAGCTGTCCATTCCTATAGTAACACATGGCGTATTCATTTGAAAATAACAGATAACAGACATACCTCACACTTGGTAGCATGAGCTCTTGCATGCATGATGCTCAGGAAGGGCTTCATTTCTGTGAGGCTCTTGAGAGCTGGAATGACCGAAGCAACTTTTTGTAGGTATGGCCAGTATTTGCATGCCACATCCATAGCAAAAAACTGTGCCTTGCTTGGGAGAAGCTCCCTTTGGAGATACATAGGATACGCAAATATCTCTCCTCGGTACATGTTAAGGGCTTTTAAAAGGAAGCCATGCCGACACACCGCAACCTCAACGCCTTCCTCATCCAGTTTAGAGGCCCGCCTAGAGGTCTCCCTTGCTGCTGCCCATTGAGAGTCTCCACATGTGCCTCTCCCCTTTATCTGTGAATATAGTGCATACACATATTGTTAATGTAATTCACGACAAAAGAGTAGGGAGTATGGAATACTTCTAGAAGTCCAGGAAATGCAATGATTCCTTTAGTAACAGAACTATTTGAGTGTTTAAACTTAGCTTAAACTTACATTCTTCACCGCCATCTGTATTGTGTTGACAAAATCAGACACCTCACTGTCTTTGGCTAGAAATAGCCCATCAAAAAAGGGAGTGTCATTAGATCTAGGGGAAAAATATATAACATCCATTACCTGCTCTTGTTGTCACTTACAGTCACGACTCAATTACCAAAGAGAACTTAAAGTGCACCTTCCAGTATGGCCAAAGCGATAAAGCTTCCTGTTGCCATCTGCTGACACTGCTACCATTTCAGGTGTGCAGGCAGGGCAGGTGAAAGGGGTATCACAGCAGAGCTGGTCTTTCTCAAAGGAGGCGTATGCAAACTCAAGAAAGCTCCTCTGCAGGGCATCCCCGTTGATCTGTCCAGACTAGAAAGTATATCAGAATATGGAAAACATTTTTGAGATAATCAAAAAAAAAAAAAAAAAATTGCTGACAATATTGGTGAGCATAATAAATAGTATTGCTGATGTCACTTACTCTTCCTGCACACAGTGTGCGATGTTCCAGCATTTTTGCAAGGGCTTGCCTGGAGAATCCAGGTGAGATCAACTTCAGCTCCTGAAAGGTGTTGAGGAGGTCCACCGTGTAGATTGTGGAAGCATTTGCAGAAGCTGGCCAATATCCACTCCTGACTAGGTCTCTCACATCAGGGGCCCACTGCTGCAGGCATGTTTGGCACACATAACGTGGCAAATGCAAATCATAACGCCCTAACGAAAAAAACAACATTAGTCATAATCATTGACACATATTGTATATTAGACTAACAGAAGTCTAAATAGAGAACTGGTTTCTACCATTGATGGTAATCAAGATGACTGGTTTCCCAGCTTCCACTGTGAAGCTAGGGACCTGGCAGGTGCAGTGCTGTGCTGGCATTGTGGGTAAAATGCGATCTGTCGAAAAGAAAAGTGAACATTCTGTATATGGCAGCAGACTGAATAAACAAGATAAGGATCAGGAAGTCTAGACAGGTAGATTTGTCAGACCTTACCTTGCTCATGTGTGGCATATATTCCAGTCTCTCCTCTTGAGATACATGTGGATGGGGGAATGGCTTTAAAGAAGCCATCCACCACGCTGTCCCTGTTGTGGAGTGGCCGTTTGCTGTGGTTATGCATGTCGCAGGCCCCACAAAACCACTGCTCCAGAAGGCACTCTCTGCACCTAAGCAGACAAAACACTCAAGTCAAGTCACTCAATTTATATGATATACTTTTTTTAGTGTACATAGATACATTCTATTATTTGATTGATGAACATCCAACCTTATAACAGCCGGCTTGTGGCAGAAGCAACACAATGGCTTGCCAACAGCCTCAGATTCCAAAAGGCATCTGAGGTGGTACGGCCGTGCTTCCTCCCAACGGTCAGAGGCTTTCTGCTGCCTAACAGACCACGATGATGCTGCGCTTCTCTCAGGCTCAGCAGGACAGGGGCTTGAATCCAGTAGGGCAGAAAGCCTCTCCATGTTTTGTTCTGCAAATAAAATATAACCAAATGATCTACATTCTATATACAGTATTTGGATTTCAGAATTAAACACTGTATATTTACCAAACATCTCTTGAGGATTTTGCTGTGCTCTGGGTAAGGGCAAGGAATCCTCTGAAGGAAGTGCCAACACCTCAGTGTCCATGCCTGTTAAACAGTACATGACAGATTAATATATCTCTACGGCAGACACTCAAGTGCTTGCACTGCTGCAAGAAACTCATTTGACAGTAAGTACGTCAATCAAACGGTCGTACGGCACTCCCTCTCCCCCGCTCCCATGTACTTGTACTTGGAATGGGTAGAGTCAGCGTTGAAGGAGAGGGGGTAGGACCATTTGAGTTGTGTATTTTCAAAATCTGCTGGCGTTTCGCAAATCCCATACCCAACCTTTAACGGTCCAAATGTTACAAATCGACTTTGACCCACGGGAACGAAAAATCGAATAATAGAAAATTCTGACCCATCCCTAATTGCCATGGGTAATTGTTTGTCACCAAATTAAACTAATCTGAATTTGCACATAAACAAACCTGTAGTTAGGCCACTCCATCGGTCTGCACGGCGTGTATGGCCCGCACGGCCTCCACGTCTCCCTCTGGCCTTGCCGCGTCCGCTCCGTTTGGTTGAGCTCCGTGGTGAATCCCCTCCAGATCTTGCCCGATTGACATTCTCCGCAGCCTCCTGTGTGTTTAAGTCCAACATCTTGTTAGACGGAGTTTCTGAGGTACTGAAACATTCATTTCATGTACAAGTTCAAGTTCAGTTAATGTACCAAAGGTTGTTACCATGGCTTCTGCAAGGAATTGGTCATGCATCAACCCAACGGCAAGGTGTCTTCCTTCTGTGCGGGGGTCACGGAGATCCAGGTCAAACAACTTGTCCATAGCAACACGAGAGAAAAGTTACAGCGATAGAATGAATAGAACTACTGCCGACAATCGATCTTGAGAATGCTTGTAAGATTAGCAGTCCTATCTATATGTCGCTCGAGAGCAGCGTCATAGAGCTCGTAAGTTCGCCCCTTCCGGTAGGCCCCTCATGGGACCTCTGAGATCGAAAAATATGAATGGGTTTCAATGGAGAGAAAGTAATTATTTTCTGGTCCCCGTCTTTATATGTGCTGGATTACACATATGTATACGTAGCGGAAGAGTCGGAGCCAGGCTGAGCCAAAGTCGGCGCATTTTCCACATAGCCTGCATTAATAGTCATTAAGAGTCATTTTTTAGTTTTTATAGTTTTTTATAGCTGCTAGGCGTAAAGAGTTCACCTTTCAAAGCGGGATGTTTATTGCGGGGGAGGAGCCACGGCGGCAGTCGTGATCGTAATTTCCGGTTAGTGCACCACGGAGTACTCGATTTGGAACAGCACTCACATCTGAAAAATTAACGTAGTAGATAGTACGGATAGTATACTTCCTTTAAGTATACTCATGGAAGTACAGGTATTGGAACACGGCAGCCTTAACAGCATAGCCTATTTGTATAATAAGGGAAATAATTACTTTTCCAAAGCCAAAACTTACTTTATTTTTCAAGTTTTACAAAGAAGAAATCTAAAAATCATTGTACAAGATACTGTGTGTGTGTGTGTGTGTGTGTATGTGTGTGTGTGTGTGTGTGTGTATGTGTGTGTGCGCGCGCGTGTGTGTCTGTGCGTGTGCGTGCGTGTGTGTGTGTGTGTGTGTATAACACGCTATTTTATGTTGAAATGCGACGTAATCCAGTGTTCACGAAAATTACACTGTCAACGTATGCTTTTGGCGACTGGGTTGGCTCTCAGATATACGTGTTTCTAACAAGATGATATCATTAAAAGTTACATAAAGTAACAGTTTAATAACACAAACGCAGGAAGCACGTGAGCTGCTAGTTTAGCGAAAGCAACCTGACGTCGTTGAAACATGCGAGCGAGCCGATCAAATCCTAATAACTATAAAACTAAAGATCAGACACAATCACTGACTAAAGATTATGCAAGTAAAAAGTATATTTCTCGCTAGAAATGTTATTAGAAACACGTTTAACGGTGAATCGGTCCTAAAATATTGCATTTCCCATTCAGATAATAAAGATTAATAAAGATCATACACATTCACTGACTGAAGATTATGTAAGGAAAATGTACATTTCTCGCTAGAAAAGTCATTAGAAACGCGTTTAATGGTGTATCTGTCCTAAAATATTGCATTTCCCATTCAGATAATAAAGATTAATAAAGATCATACACATTCACTGACTGAAGATTATGTAAGGAAAATGTACATTTCTCGCTAGAAATGTCATTAGAAACGCGTTTAATGGTGTATCTGTCCTAAAATATTGCATTTCCCATTCAGATAATAAAGATTAATATAAGCTACGCCGTGTTCCGGAGCCGCGGGGGATTCTGGGAATTGGGGTTCTCAGTTGACAAATGGGGCTTTTGTTAACTTGTTTTGTTGTTAGGATACAAACGTGTCTCCCCCCCTCAACAAACGTGTCCCCCCCCCCCCCCCCCCCCCCTTCAACTAACGTGTGTCCCCCCCCCCTACAATCGTGTGTCGTCGTCCCCCTCAACAAACGTGTCTCCCCCCCCCCCCCTCCCCGGTCAACAACAGTCTCCCCCCCCCCCCCTAAACAATCGTGTCCGAAACCCCGAAACCCGCCTCCACAGCGGCACACGTGGATACTGTAGGTATAACACGCTATTTTTTACGTTGAAATGCTACGTATCCAGTGTTCATGGAAACGTGCACCGTCAACGTTTTTTCTTGGCGACTGGGTTGCTGGGTTGGTGTGTCCCCCCCCCCCCCCCCCTACAATCGTGTGTCCCCCCCCCCTCAACAAACGTGTCTCCCCCCCCCCCCCCCCCCCGGTCAACAACAGTCTCCCCCCCCCCCCCCCCCCTAAACAATCGTGTCCGAAACCCCGAAACCCGCCTCCACAGCGGCACACGTGGATACTGTAGGTATAACACGCTATTTTTTACGTTGAAATGCTACGTATCCAGTGTTCATGGAAACGTGCACTGTCAACGTTTTTTCTTGGCGACTGGGTTGCTGGGTTGGTGACACAAACCAGCACCGCAAACTTTCTCTCCCGCTTGAGATGACGTGTTTCTTTATAGTGTAACGACCTCGCCGGTGACATAATCATGTCGAGTCATTAGTTGAAGGTAGTTTTAATGGACCAAAAACCAGGTCACTGAAACCCGTAACATTGTAACAACATTGAAACCAACAGCTGAAAACCGGACCCATACAAACCCCGGTTACCCCGGCAACACGGTCTCACTCGCGTGCAGGCCCCCACCCTCCTGTTCTTCCAAGGCCCTCCCCCAGCTGACCTAATGATTCGCCCCACACGCTGTTTGACAAGAAAAACATTACAATACATGCACATAGAACAACTGGCATAACGGACAACGAAATATAATGTAACACATAACACACAAACTATTTAACTGTCCCAGGGTCGCTACAATAGATTCATGGGTCTGATTCGCCGATTTCCCATGCTGATATCCCGAAAGATTCTCGGGCATCTTCGACAATTTGGCTATAGATTGTCTCATTACACGCTAAATAATATAATTATAGCCTAATTATATATATAGGTTTTGGCATAAACATAACTAGGGTGCACTGTACTATCTGCGCACACCCTTTCTGAAGCCTCTCTCTCGCTCTCTCTCTCTCTCTCTGTCCCTCCCGCTCTCTCTTTCTCTCTCTCTCGTAGCGTTTTGTGGAGAACGTTAATTGTCTTAGAACACTCCCATTCAGAATGCATTGGTTTACATTTCGTTTTGTGTAACACGCAAAAAGTCGGACTATCGTGCTCGGGAACACGCTTCAATAGATTAACGTTCGTGCGCAGGAGCACGCAATGGCGTGATACCGGGTTGTCTGATCACTAGTTTAATAACGTAGTTTTTTAAACAAGGTTTATTTTTACAATGCACCTCATGTTAGAAATTTATTTGATAGAAAAAAATACAAGCGGCGATCTACTATTTGATGATGCTGTGCTCAGTCAGCAGCAAGTACAACCGACAAGTCAGCGGGCAACCTGCCGGGTTAAGGCCCTCCTCCCAGTCAATCTGAATCAACCACCCATTCTCAAACGAAGTAGAATAAGTAAGGGATAATATGTATAGAACGCCGGGCATTATCGGGAAAATAACGTTCTATACATTTTCCCGCTTATTACACGGCTACTTACCAAAATGAAAAAATAACTTCACATGGTGTGTCTTTTTACAATTTATTTGTTACCAGCATTCGTAGTGTTGATCAGCAGAGAAATATTTGCCAAAGACTGTCACGACTCAGAGCGGGAATCAATTGCAGATCAAAAAGGATTTATTTCCAAACAGTCCAGCAGGTAAATCCGATTCCAGGTACAGGCAGGGTTCGTAAACAGGCAGGCAGGCAGACAGATACAGACGGACAGGTACGGGCAAGAGATCCAAAACCGATAGGCAGAAGACTTAGTCCAAAACAGGCAGGGTTCAAAACCAGGAAGAACAGTAAACTATAAAAAGCTTCACGCTAGTCTCACTCACGATCTCTGGGCTACTGACAATACCAGTAAGCACCGTAGAAAGACACACACACACACACACACACACACACACACACACGTCAGGTAGCAAACAGTACATACCGTGACGATCTGGCAAAGTGAACAGAAAGGGCAGTGTTTAAATACTCCACCAATCAATACCCAATGAGAGACAGGTGAACAGAGAAACAACAGGTAGGGGGAGACAAAAACAACAGTCCATGCGAGAATCCTGACAAATACGTTGACGTCGCTGAGCAATTGTGACATAATTCACACATTCATACCGGTCAGGCCACATATGTCCTTGGCGATTAGAGAGGCTTCTTTCTCACCCTAGGGTGGGATCCTGAGCCCAGGGAGGCGCCCAGGTATTCGAGAAACCAATTAGAGAGGCTTCTTTCTCATCCTAAGGAGGGATCCTGAGCCTAGGGAGGCGTTTTTCTTATACAGGAAGCCATTCATCATGTGCCAATTCTAAAGATACTGTGGTAGAATTCTATCACTTCAACTAACTAAGAGAGCATGAGGAATCGAGGAGTCCGGATCGAGTATGACAAAAGACTTTATTGCTACCTGCGAACAAGCAACAACAAAGCCGAGTGAGGTTTGCAAAGACACTGCCCGGTCATCCGATCCCGGCCTTTTTATTTCCACATTCAAAGCTATACTCCATATGGTATGACCGCCCACAGCATGCACATAAGATCTCCTTTGATGGTAAGGACGGTCAGCCATACATTCCTTTAAGTATGTGGTCATCATCCGCAATTAATCTAAACATTAGGTGGACGTCAGTACGCCTTGGCCCCAGACTCTCTGGCGCCATGTGAGGCTCTCCTATGAATTCAGTGGTGATTTTGCTGCTTTCCACTATTAATGTATCTATATGATATATAGGCCTGATAATACTCATAGTTAATATAAAAAGTAATGGTTAATTTCTCCCATAACACGAACGGCCCAAGTATTCGAGAACCTCAGACACTCAAGGCCACGAAAACAAGTGTAATTCCCGCACATAGCCACAAGAGGTCTTGTACGCTGTGGAATCCCGGTTTGGTAGAAAAAGTGTAATCGACGTGAAGTTGAACAGTCGCTGAGAACTCTGAAGGAGATTGAATTAAAATAATATTTTTTGTCGCCATTGCGAGACTAGCCAAAGGAAGCAAAGGGCCAGAATTGTTTACAAATATATGTGTTGGGGCCGGTTGCGGCCAGTTTGACTTATATGGTTCGGACAAGTATGTCTTGGGGCCGGTTGCGGCCAGTTCGACTTATATGGTTCAGACAAATATATGTCTTTGGGCCGGTTGCGGCCAGTTCGACTTACATGGTTCGGACAAATATATTTATTGGGGCCGGTTGCGGCCAGTTTGACTTGTATGGTTCGGACAAATATATGTTTTGGGGCCGGTTGTGGCCAGTTCGACTTATATGGTTTGGACAAGTATGTCTTGGGGCCGGTTGCGGCCAGTTCAACTTACATGGTTCGGACAAATATATTTATTGCGGCTGGTTGCGGCCAGTTCGACTTATATGGTTTGGACAAGTATGTCTCGGGGTCAGTTGCGGCCGGTTCGACTTATATGGTTCAGACAAATATATTTATTTGGGCCGGTTGCGGCCAGTTTGACTTATATGGTTCGGACAAATATATTTATTGTGACCGAGTGTGGTCAATTCGACTTATATTGTTCGGACTAATGCAATTACTTTCTGTGTGACTAACCCTGCTATTTATGTAATGCATATGTAAACGAGTAAACGCTATCTTGCTGTTTGCGTGTCTATGCGAGAGGCGATGTATGTGTGAGCAAGTGTATGTGTGTGTATGCAAGAGGCGATGAACGTGTAAGCGTGTGTGTATGCGTGTGTATGCAAGAGGCTGTGTGTGTGTGTATGCGAGAGGCTGCCTGCGTCTGTGTGTGTGTGTGTGAGTGTGTGGAAGAGCCGAGAAAGGGCGAGTGAGAGAGGTCTGTGAGTGTGTGTGTCAATGTGCACTTGTGTGTGTGCATTTGTGTGAGAGAGAGCGAGAGAGATAAACAAGGAGAGCTAAAAGTAGGAGGACGAGCGAGAGGGACCATATTCCCTCTGCTAGTCTGTTAAAAGGTAGCGATAGACAGCGTGTTCTTTTGAGAGTTGACGGATGCTTCAGGACCATGGACAGGGACTCCGTATAGCTCTCAGGCCCCGAGATTTTGTAGTCCCTGTCCCCCATATTTGTAGTCCTCCCATTCGATACATTTGTGGTCCCCGCCCGCCATATTTGGAGTTATCTTACTCCACTTCATATTGTAGTTCCCCTCCATAGAATTGTTTTGAAGTTAGGACCTGTGAGGATATTTCGGTTCAACCTGAGAAGCCTGGACCCATTTCGGTGGTCAGCTTATATGGTCCGGACCAATAGACGCAAGTTTTGAAACTGTGCATATAGAAATCTGGTGGGGGGGGTTACAAGCTATCAGAAGAAGCGATTGGAACGAGCAGATGATTAAAGGCTAGGCTTACCGGAGCAAGTCACCGGAGCAAGTCTGGCTGTTTTCAAAAGCATCTGTCATTTCAAAAGTAACAAACAGATCGCACATATCCTAACAACAGAACGGACAAGAGAAACGTATAAATCCCTTTATTTACGGCGTTATGTTGTGATATAGTGTCAATAAAGACCAAATATATATAGCTTTACATTTACGGCAATACTTGTCTTGAAATTATACGGAGGAGGCGGGGCGTGCTGGTGTCATATACCATTGTTGGGAACGGCACTTACCGTTCCTGAACGGCATATGCCGTTTCACCTGAACGGCAGATACCGTTCCAGAACGGCATATGCCGTTCCACCTGAATGGCATTTACCGTTCCTGAACGACAGTTACCGCTCCAGAACGGCATATGCCGTTCCTGAACGGCAGGTACCGTTCCTGAACGGCAGTTACCGTTCCTGAACGGCAGGTACCGTTCCTGAACGGCATATGCCGTTCGTGAACGGCATATGCCATGGTATGTCAGTGGTCGCGGTGGCACATGCCACAGGCCACAGGCCAATGAACGATCTCTGGGCTACTGACTATACCAGTGTGCACCGTAGAAAGACACACACACACACACACACACACACACACACACACACACACACACACGGTACAAAGAAAGGAAATAGAGAGTGTATTCTCCTGAAAAGCGTGTGGTGGCCATGCGCCATAAGATACCACATACCCTAGGAGCCAGATGGGGCTCGTGGGACTTTCAGGCGTTGATAGATTTGCAGTTCCCTGTCCCCCATGTTTGGAGTTCTTTGTAGTCCCTGTAGTTGGGTTTCATTCTAACCACCCCCTTCTCTGGCCGAGAAAAGGAACTACCACTGATTTCTCCCACACCCAACCCCCAGAGCACGCGCGCTTCAAGGCGTAATGGCCGCAACCAACGTGGGAGGGAGACACGCAGAGAGCGAGAGAAGCCACATTCCACCCTTATCTGTTGTTTCGCACCAAACAACACTCAGTTGAGAAAAGGGAGAGAGAGATGTTAGTAGGCTACTAGCTTTGTTCCAAAAGAAAGGAGAGAGATGGAGGAAAAAATAAAGAACAGCTAGAGAAATGTTGAAAGGAGATGAGAAAGTTGAAAAGAAGTTAGATAGAGTGGGAAGGGCCCAGCCCAGAGGTAAAAAATCAGGGGAGAGCCCCCTCGTATTAGAGTTACATGGGGATTACAGGATTTAGGGATTATTATATGGACCCTGTGGGGGCGCGGTAGTAATGCACAATTCAACAGACCTGACGAGATTTAAGTACAAAAATGACAACACAAATAAAATGTTTCCTGAGGGATCACGGTAATAACAGGCATTATATTAAAAGTGATCATATAATCTATAGATAATAATCAACAATACTTAAAATTAGACTTAATAAGTATGATAAAATGTTATCCAAATTTCTAATTCATGTTATCCACAGTGAAAGAGTTGGGGTTGAGAAAAAATGGAAGAGGAAAGAACCATGTGTGTGTGTGAGCCTGTCTTCTTGTGTATGTCAGGCCTGCTGAGATAAGGGAGCTGAGATACTCCCCCGTGCAGTGTTGAAACACACAAGGTGGTTCTGAAAGCATATTTCAGATGAAAGTTAATAAGGAAATGGTCTTTACTATAATGAATTACAATTATATTTGTGTCAACCAATTACTAAATTGTAAAAGATGTTCGGATATTCACATTATGGCTAATTAGTTTTTCTTTAGGTTTGGTTTTTGTTTAGTTTTTTGTCTTCCTAGGACAACAGTTATCATTTCTGATGATAAACATCGAAGTTCATGAGGAGGTTATAAGGACAATTAAAAGAGAAACATTTATACGTTAATAGGACAACAGATTTGATAATCTAATGCAATTGGACTAAAGAAGGTGTTGCTATTAACTACGTGATTATTAGAGGTCCGAGCAGCGAAGGTGCTTGGTCCCCTATTGTTTCTGTAACGTCTGTAAAGTCATACTGCAGCCGAAGTCGAAAACTCTTGAAATTTTCAGGTATGGTTACCAATAACCCCCACTACCCATAAACCAAAAATTGTGGTACTGCACCCAAAGGTGGCGCTATTGTAAAAAATCATGAATTGGGCTTATTTCTCCTGACCAGATTGACCTGAACTCAAAATTCTTTCAGAATATTAATCTCTAGAATCAGATGCATTTAAAAAACCCTAAAAATGTTAAAACAAAACAAAAATAATCAAAAATTCACCAAAATTGCCCCATAAAATCTTCAGACCAAGCCTCACAAAAATCATCGAACAGAATTTGTTTTATTTAGTTCCATTTGAGAAATATTGGCCAATAAAGTTGGAGCAGTTAGCCAATTTTTCTTATATGACCATTTTGTTATTGTATAAAAAAAACATACAACTATTATTAGGTGGATACCAGTACCCCCCACTACCCATAAACCCAAATTGTGGTACTGCACCCAAAGGTGGCACCCAAAATTTCATAGAAAAGCCAAACGTTTTTGCCTGTATGACCATTTTGTTATTGTATAACTGCCATATGGCTATCATTAGGTGGATACCATTAACAGTGCAAATTTTCAGATCTGTACTCGACATTTTCACCATGTGAATGAGGCTTCATGCAGTTCAGGAATGACAGTGGCTCAACGGTATAATGCCGGTACTGGTGATCCTTAGGTTGAGAGTTTGAATCCTGATTGGAGCATTATGACCAAGCTGAACATGACATTCTGTCATTGCCATTCATTTAAGAAACACAACATTGAACAGCACCTGAAATTCATCAGGCAATCAACATTCCGGTTCATTAGTTTCCAAGAATCTGACTGCCAAGACACAGTATGGCATTAAGGGGAACTTCTTCATTAACCATTTTTCCTTCATAATTAGCTCTGTCATTTTTATATTTCTTCTGTTAGTGTTCTTCACTACAAATGTTTAATTTCCCAAGGATTTGAAAGATTGTTCAGGTATATGCTTTGAAGAAAGCCCTTAATTCACTTGAGAAATGTGTGCTTTGAGTTTTCTGGATGTTGTTTTCTTATCAATAGACATTTTGACCATGTGAATGAGGCTGCAGTTCAGGTTAATAAGTGGAACATCTTTCCTTAAATATGACAATTATGTTATATTTATATATCTTCCATTAGTGTGCTCTTGACTTTTAATTTTGCTCGGACCCCGTTAATCACCGCTTGCGGTTATATTTATTATTATTTTCACACAGGAAAGGATAATTGAATAAATATGGATATGGATAATAATAATAACAATAATAATACAAAAAAAAAGACACCAATTAAAATATAGGGTAAATCTCTTTGGTCAAGGATGACAGTTGGATTAGCGCTACATCTGCTGGGAAGGGATCCTACATGCTAAGTTGTCAATTTACATTCAGAAGTAATGGGTTTACCTTTCAAATGCCACTACTGCTGCTGTAATGCTTTGATAAAATGTTAACATTTGATAATATTTTCCTTCTCACTCCAATGGAAAGTTACTTTCTGATTGGCCCCATCATCCGCCCCCTCAAACAAACAGGGTCATCGCCCTGATGTGTATCCATTACGCACACACTTGGCTGCATGGGTAGCTGGGGCTGAAGACTCTGTCTCCATCTCGCCACTTTGCAATCCATACTGCCTTATGGATGGAAATTGATTGTATCCCAGGCAGGACATCTTGCAATAAGCTAGTATGGAAAGCTGGTTAGCCAATGACGGGTAAGATCCCACCTTGACACCCTAAGGCAGGCACAGTCCCGATTACTTGGCAGAGTCACTGTGAGCACTGACGAGCTGCAACCATCATAGCAAGAGCCGGGTGGGGTGTAAGGTGGAGGAGGAACAGGAGTCGGCTATGCCGGTTCAGGCAGTGGAAGTGGTGGACTTAGAACAAGGCATGTCGCGTTTTCGTTTATTTAACCTTTGCGGTACATACTGACTCATGTAACGTTTTCGGTTTAGTACATGACTTCGTTAAACTTCTAGAACAGCGTGGTTTCAAGGCAACTGATGGTAAACCCACCAATATCAACTTTTGGTTTCGGATATACTGGCTTTGATTTCCCTTCCCAATATATTGTTTTTTTTATTTAAAGATAGTTAAGGTTAGGGACTTTAAATTTTGTTGCACCAACAGCGTTGATAGGTTTACTTATCATTTAATATGCATGGCATTGGTCATGCGCAACGAGGGAAGTATTGAGAAATTAAATTAAAGTGTGGATACTGTAATCAAACTTTTGACTCAATTGAATTGTATAGATGAACTACCACTAGCACCAATGAGTTATCACATGCAAGCTAACAGAATGACTCATCTAACCCCACATGAAATGCTCACGGGTCGACCCGTGCATTCACCTACATTTCGAGGGCCCCATAAGCAGTGTTGGGCAAGTTACTTTAAATTAGTAACTTAGTTAGTTACTAGTTACTTCTTTCAAAAGTAACTCAGTTACTTTAAGTTACTCGTTACTTTCTAAGTAACTAGTTACTAGGGAAAGTAACTTTTTTTTTTCTAAATTATCTTATTGTGTTAATGTGGCAAAGGACCTCCCTAACTGGATAGCTAGGGAGGCTGCCAGTCCTCTGGCTTGTTTACACGTAAGTCCTATCCTACCACAAGCGCAATGCGCCACAAAGTGACCTGAACGTGCCATAGCAGTGTAGTAGTGTGAGTGCAAATAAATGAAATATTTCCATTGTTTCCAACTGTTTCCAACCCTCTACATATACACACACATTATTTTGGGGTTGATGTGGCATAGTGTTTGACAAAACAACTGTAAAATTTGATCATTGTACCCAGTATCACTACGATGAAGCAGTGGATCAACAAAACACAACATACAGTATGTTTTGTAACTTTTGATAGGCATATTTATCGTAGCCATTGAAACAGGTACAAAGTATAGTTTTGGCAGTGCAAAAATTAAACTGTACCTCAGACCATTTAGCAACTGTAGGAATCAATAGTGCAAAACTGATACAATAGATGTTTTCAATGTAAACACAGTGAGGTTTATCCGTTCTTTGTAAGTTAACCTTAACTCAAAACAGCTAAACTCCACCAACCGGAGACCTCATCATCAATAATGATGGGCAAACTTAAAAGTATTTTCAGCCTCACAAAGAGAAACTAAATAAATAAAAAGTACTTTCAGCCACACAAACATAGTTAATGTTTAACAAAAATAATATTTCCTCCACTCTGGCCGTTTAGATAAATAAAACAACTGATGAAATCAATAATGGTGGATAAAGTGCTTTAGTAGTCTATGTTAGTATGTCTATGTCTATTTCAGTCTTTGTCCATACATCTCCATCATTTGTTTAGCTGTGTCTGGGTTATAGACTGTGCAACAGGCTTTGTAAAATCAAGCTTTTGTTGTTTGGCTGGAGTGGCTTCTCCTTCAGCGTCGGCGGAGCTGACGTTAGCAGCAGCATCACCTGTGTTACCTTCAGGGTCTTTTTCAACTAGCTTGGTAGATGCCTGTTGTTTCTGAAGATGTTTCATCAGATTATAATTGCTAGTTTTTGATGTGGCTAGAGTTTTCGAACCTCCACAAAGATGACAGGTCACCAAAATATTCCTTATGTCTTTTACTGTCAGAAAGGAAAAATAATGTGCATATTTCCATGAGAAAAATACAACGCCTGGACCGTCGTCGACTGCCGCCATTGTTTTAATTCATTTACTTGCGCGTCTCTGCGTCACGTGACTCACGTCCGCTTCACGTCCACCACGGAAACTGTAGTCCTAGGTTATGCACGTGAAGTAACGAGTAACGAGCCTGTTTAAATCGCAGTAATGATAACGCGTTACTGATTTTGACAAAGTAATTAGTTACAGTGCTCGTTACCGCAAAAGTAACGTAGTTACTGTAACGCGTTACTTAATAACGCGTTAGTCCCAACACTGCCCATAAGGGACTTCCGTTAGAGCAATTAGAAATAGCATTAAGAAAATATGTTTGACAGCTAACTGCTATACATGAGTTTATATTCCCACAAGAGAAACACAAAGTTCCAGAGCCAGAGGAGGAGCCAGATGCAGATACGCCCGGAGCCGACCAACTACCCCAGGACAAGGAGGGGTGTGCCAAATGATAGGAATGACATGTTGTACTTTTATCCCCAACAATACAGCTCCGGATGGGTCGATGGCCAGGGCGCTGGCAGGGTTACGGTCCCTCAGGTTAGAATTGGCAGAGAACTCCGGTGTTAATTGAGAGTCTGTTTGGTAGATGGAAGGGTCTGATCCAGTAACTGCTTCTCGCGGGAATAGTGGCAGTAGCCGTTGTGGTCGGCTGCTGTTGCATTCCCTGCACACGAGGGCTACTGAATCGGCTGATCACCACAGCGGTGGAAGCCCCTGATGCGCCAGGTGCTGTCCAGGCTTACCTGGGGACCGAGTATGGCCCGTTGAGTTTGAACGAGGGTCCACCTGATCTGGCTGGAGAACGTAGAATAATCCCCGGGGCCCCGTTTTGCACAGTACCCGTAGCTACAATATTCAAGATGCCTGGTCTAATTGAATTCCGAATCATTCTACAGCCGATGATTGCTCATGATTGATATTGCATAGTGTTGTTTGGTTGCGTATATAACATGGTGTTTCTGTATCACTACACTGATGATGGGACTGTTTGGTGACTCTTGGGGGGCGATGGATACATGTTCCTACCTTCTGGTACGGGTGAGTTGATGAATGGACGCCCGGAGGAGGCTCACATGTGATGTGCTAGTAACCTCTCCATGTGAGCCGTGCCCTTGCCAAGGAGGGACAAATATTGGACGATTGGACACCGGGAGGAGGCTCATGTGTGATGTGCTAGTAACCTCTCCATGTGAGCCTGTGTAGGTACCAGATCGACTCGGCTGCCAGATCGACTCGGGGTCCTAGATGCGCAATAATGACGCACTTCCTGTAAACAATGTATTTTAAATGCGCATGCACGTTTCATTCATTCCCATGTTATTCCCAAGTATTAATGATCTCCTTTTGTTTTCTAATCTATGAATAATAATCGAATGTACAAAGATTGATCAGATAATATTTGTGGCTTTAGATTGATGGCTAACGTGAGCTTATAAACGTTAGGGGGGGGGGGGCTTTCATCAATATAGGATTTATTTTGTAGGTGATAATTACTTTAACATATGTGAAAATAAAAATATATGTGTAACCGAGCATTTTATTGTTGCCTATACTTGGGTAATATATAAGAGAAGAATCGGTTAACTCCATTCATTGAACGGGGCGATCCACTTTAATTCCAGCGCTCCCAACACAGAGTCAAAACAGCGACCCACACGCAGACACCTCCGTTCTGCTCCTTCAGAATAAGAGTCCCTAACAGGAACTGCGTTACATATGCATTCATCAGTGCTTTTAGACGTGTTTCCAATGGCTTTGTTTGTGCGAAAGAACGGGCTGCGTTCAATGAAACCAAAACCAAAACGCATTGAGCCTTCTTTTTATGTCCATGATTGAGCCCCGTTGATAAACAGCCCTTCCGGGTTTTGTCCGTTGGCATATGTCGATACGCCAAGTGTCGATACATCATCTGCAAGCGCAGGACCCCGAGTCAATCTGGCAGCCGATCTAGTACCCACACCGGCCTCATGGTATACAGGGCCTGATGACAGCGAACGGAAGCAACGACCGATGTCAACGACCGATACACCGATGTCCAAAACCCCCCTCATACATACACCGCACCAATACATGAAGATCACCTGACTCGTTCAATATCTATGCATATCTGGTGGAAATTTTTGATTTTAAAATGTATTCTTATGTCACTTATTTTTGTGGTGTTGACTTTCAATGCATGCATGTCACACATACAGTACATAGAGGTATTTGGTGTGTTTTTTATGATTAAACCAATCTGTGTGCCTTTTTGGATCTTGATGATTGCATAACATATTTTTGATTACTGTTTTCCTGATGATGCATGACATATTTTTCATTATTAATTTAGTGATGATTGTATTACACGGTGAATGTATGTCTACTGCTTTGTTGTTGAGTGAGGCTTGTAGCCCACTGTATATTCCATGTGACCCACAGACCTGCCTGATTTGTGCGGCTTGGTTGGTTGTGTTGATGATTGTTGCATGGTTATGCAGCCTTGAGATTTTTTTATATTTCGGTTTATATTTTATACTTTTATACCTTTTATACTTTTATATTGCTTGGAGGATGGTCATCTGAGATGACCAAGGAGGGAATTGTGACATAATTCACACATTCATACCAACAGGCCACATATATATCCTTGGCGATTAAAGAGGCTTCTTTCTCACCCTAGGGTGGGATCCTGAGCCCAGGGAGGCGCCCAGGTATTCGAGAAACCAATTAGAGAGGCTTCTTTCTCATTCTAAGGAGGGATCCTGAGCCTAGGGAGGCGTCTATCTTATACAGGAAGCCATTCATCATGTGCCAATTCTAAAGATCTGAGCGGCCAAAATATTCGGGAAACTCAGACGCTCAAGGCCACGAAAACAAGTGTAATTCCTGCACATAGCCACAAGAGGTCAGCACCAAGCCACAAACCAAGTTGCAATGCCAACACATAGCCGCAAGGGATCAGCACAGAGCACACATACGGGTATCCAGGAGGCGGGAGTTCAGCACCATGCTTAGCCAATCAGAGCACATAACTGAGGTCATGGCTGCCCAGTATTAAAGTCACCACACAAAGTTCCAGGTAACGCTTCCATTATATGCCCTACGAAGCGTATCTCCACATGTGCCTATACAATTCCCCTCCTTTTGCTTCATAGAGACTAGTCCAAATAAAGTGAGTTACAAGTGATCCTGACTCTGCTAACTTTTTTCAAAAAGTACACAGCACAACCGAAGACGCTGTGGTTGACAAGTTACCGGACTAATTGCGGAGTGATACCAAAGATGTCATTAGAGGCAAAAAGTTGTTTGTTTTCCTTGCCACTGTCAATTATACTTAACAACGTTGAATTATCAAATATAATTCACCGCCGGAAGTTGTGAAGGGCCAATGCAAGTGAACTGAGCTTTCCATGGCATTGAGAAGGTCCGGGCCTCATTACAGAAAAAGAGGTTTCCTAACTTAAATTAGGAAGAAATCCTATCTTATCTTAATATAGGAGTTTAGCCATTACAGAACAATCTTAAGTTAGGAATTTCTTAAGTTAGGATCCCTAAGTTAGGTGGCCATACATCCTGTCCTAAATTCAAAATAACTCTCAATAACTGAAAAGAATGGCAGCAGCACTGATCTGTAGGACAATGAAGACGAGGCACATCACAACAGAAACATGATGGTTGAAAGGCTACCGAGGCCGCATAATGATTTGCTACATTTTCCTGACCATATTTTAATTTCATTTTTTCACCTACAAAGACATTTAATTTTGAATTTGGTGGAAGAATTACTTTACTACTTTCTTACTCCTCTTCTTCTTCTCTTTACCAATACCCGCCATGAGTAGGAACAGTCTCTGTTAACGTTTAAAGTAACATGTTCTATCAATCATGTGCACATTCTGAGTGCAGAAACAGACATAACCTGATGATTGCCGATCGAAAAATATGATTGACAGAACAGTTAGGATTACCTAAGGTAAAATAAGATAGGAGTCCAAAGATAAGATAGGAAATGGCCAACAGGTTAGGTAATAAGGTAATAGGTAATACTGTAATACGGGCCTTTGTTCTGTAATAGGTAGTTAGGATTTTTCCTATCTTTGAGTCCCTAATTTAAGTTAGCATTAGAAGTTGTAAAAAAAAGATGCTGGAGCGATATGAGCTGTAAATATTTTTGACAGCGTTGCGTTTTGAGCTATTCTGCAATCTTGCATCTTGATTTTGGTGTGAACGCACAGTGAGGGATCCGCGATCTTCTTATGCTTTTAATTTGAAGGCGAGCCTCACCGGAAACAGTGTTTCCTCAACTAGCCGCCTGGGTGAACGAAGGTACTGGTCAGACTGGGTAAAGGCACTGGTCAGACGTATCGCCGAGGGTAACAGAGGCTCTGCTCAGGTAAAGTCAGTTCGTCTGTGTCATGGTACTGTGGGTGGGTGTGTCCTCTGTGTTTTTATCCTCTGGGTCTGTGTGATGTACATAGCTCCAGCTAGCTAGCTATAGCATGCTACTTTAGCTGATTAGCTAAAGCTGTCACGGAGCAGGACAGGTCCTCTGTCTTGGAGCTGTGAGACACCAGTGGGGCTAGACATGTCACCACAAGACCAATGGTGTAAGCGCGGATTCAGTCGTTATACACGCATACATACACAATATACATACATATGTATATACATTACACACACACACACTATACACACACACTATGCACACACAATATACACATACACACACAATATACACATACACACACAATATACACATACACACCACACACACACACACACACACACAGGCTATACACACAATATACACATACACACACAGAGAGAGACTATACACACATTGAATACACACACACACACACATACACACACACACAATATACACATACACACAATATACACATACACACCACACACACTATACACACAATATACACATACACACACATACACACGTGCACTATACACACACACTATGCACACACAGTATGCACACACTATACATATACGAGCATACAATATAGACACAAACACTATACACACACTAACCCTCAGTAAGGGCTCAGTACTGGTTCACAAGCAGAAGGGTCAGACATGCACCACTCATTCAGAGCTGGAGTGTCTCCACAAAACGTTTAAACAAGCTGTACGGTCATATGGTCATACCGTGTGAGCTGGTATATGGTATGACAGCTAGGGAGGCACTGAGGTTTGCCTGCTTGGCGACATCAAGTAAAATACGAGTACTGGAGTAAGAGGTCGCCGTGACCCTCCACTATCTATGACCCACTGGGTTATTGTGACTGTTAAAAGCAGGTGGCAGCCTCTGCAGTTAGTGGTGTAGCTGGTGGTGCTATCGTCTACTGATAATGGTGTAGCTGGTGGTGCTAGCCTCTACTGTTAGCGTTGTAGCTGGTGCTGCTTGCCTTTGATGTTAGGGGTGTAGCTGCTGGTGCTAGCCTCTACTGTTAGTGGTGTAGCTTCTGGTGCTAGCCTCTACTGTTAGTGGTGTAGCTGGTGGTGCTAGCCTCTACTGTTAGTGGTGTAGCTTCTGGTGCTAGCCTCTACTGTTAGTGGTGTAGCTGGTGGTGCTAGCCTCTACTGTTAGTGGTGTAGCTTCTGGTGCTAGCCTCTACTGTTAGTGGTGTAGCTGGTGGTGCTAGCCTCTACTGTTAGTGGTGTAGCTTCTGGTGCTAGCCTCTACTGTTAGTGGTGTAGCTGGTGGTGCTAGCCTCTACTGTTAGTGGTGTAGCTGCTGGTGCTAGCCTCTAATGTTATTGGTGTAGCTGCTGGTGGTGCTAGCCTCTACTGTTAGTGGTGTAGCTGCTGGTGCTAGCCTCTAATGTTATTGGTGTAGCTGCTGGTGGGTGCTAGCCTCTACTGTTAGTGGTGTAGCTGCTGGTGCTAGCCTCTAATGTTATTGGTGTAGCTGCTGGTGGTGCTAGCCTCTACTGTTAGTGGTGTAGCTGCTGGTGCAGTAGCCTCTATTGTTAGTAGTGTAGTTGGTGGTATCGAGTACTTCGATACTGTCTCACTTATAACCACATATATAGATAGATATATATATATATTTATACACCCTGACGTTATGCGTCAGGGTCACATTTTGATGTCATAGCCGATCGCTGGGATTAATCTACATTAGTCATACCTCCAAATGTCGAATGGACAATTTGAAATTACCCCAAGTTCCCACGCATGTGTCCATATAAATAGCACAGGAATTACTCTGTTGATACGTCCATGGTTGTTGACGTCCATGGTTTTCTTTATGGTATGGCATTTGTCATTATAACTGTGTTATGTTAAGTGTTTTCATTACGACAAAGTGCTAGTTCAAAAAATCAGTTTGATTATAGATACTAAGCAAACAATGTTTAGTAAAAATAAAAGTTCTTATTTGTAGTACAATTACATTGCTAAATTATTGATTTTTTAACAAAATATGACCTGATGAATGGGCATTTTCAATACATTTCTACTATCCAGCGTGCCTGGCTGACCCCGGGCACGCTGTGGAGGCTGATTGAGCTCCCCTCACACCAGCTGAAAAGACACAGAGGAAGAGGAACACAGGTGACCCCATAGACTTGTTGGTCTACTTTTCCTGATGGTAGTGTTGCTACTTTTGAGTGTGGATACACGTGTCCAGTCGCCACTATGAGCCTCGTGAAACGAGGCTGGAAGAATATCACACAAGGCATGTCTCAAGGTTTAACATTTTTTTAAACGTGTAGGCAACAGATCATTTAGAGATCTTTGTCCAAACATAACAAAGATAAAGGTCTGGTACAGAATACCCTTATCATATAATATTGGTTATGTCTTTGAACAATTTTCCAAGTACTTCTTTCACCCTGCCCCCAGAATGTTTTCATGGACATATCAGATAAGTGTAAACCAGAGGTGGATCAGCTGGAACTGTCAAAAAAAGTAGGATTTCTTGAGGTGACTAGCTGATGGGTACATTCACCTAAGCAAACTAAATAAATAAGCGCTGTGCGGTGGTTAGATGCGTTGCTTGACTTTAAACATACCAGGCTGGGAAAAGGAAGCTCAGATGGGAGGGCTCTTCACAGTCTGGCTACTTGAGCTGGCATAGGGGGTCTGCAGGACTGGCATCCTGGTGGACTCCCACCAGATGGTTTCCCACTAAGCTTTACATTGAACAGTTAATTAGCACAGTTTACAAAGCTCTTCTTTCAGACTAATGCTTTTTACAAGGCTGCCCGCATGTCGTCCTCAAGGTTCATCTAGTGCTCTGTTTAGTCTTCAGGTCTCTCTGGCTATCTGTTCAAGCATGTCAGTGATTCCTGAGAAGGCGAGTTTTCCATAGTTTGTATTTTTTTTTTTGAAAGCCTCGCCTTGTTCATGCTGCGGCTGGATAATGTTGTATTTACAACCTTCATTGCTTTGTTCTTATTGGTTAAACTCAACATTTCTGGCAGTAGCGGAGTTGAGCAAGCCATTTCTGATCCACCAATAACTTTGCCAGATCAGGCCTCCTGTCCAAAAGGAAACTCCTCCCTCAAGCCGAACAGACGCGTCAGCATCCGTCGCTGGATAACCATCTTAACTCTGTATGCAGAAGTGGTTGACGGCGCCCATCTCCTCGCAGAGCGCAGTGAATGATATGCAGTTTGTTGACTAAGTTTAACATTTTAACAGTATCAGAAACTTCATTAAGACCGGCTTCCATGTCCTTTGCAGCAAGCTCGTCTCTGTGCAGATAACGGGGTCAAAATCACACGGCAGCGACAGCTTTTCTTTTGTTGAACGACTGAGTTTGTTCATGTTCAGTGCAGATAGTCCAGTTTATTCCATTTAACTCGCCATTCAGTGCTTTGTTTCCCCAATTGTATGATACTGTGTTTAGCTATTCTGAGCCGCAGTGCATGATATTTTAGCAGTTTCTTATCCACAGCTGTAGTCATCTTCATATCAGCTCCTGCACTTCTTATTGTCAATACTTCATTTGTACTTTAATTATTAACACAGCGAAAAATAAAGCAAACCATTGGCCCAATCCACAACTGCCCATAACATATTGTAAGTAGCTTGTTAATCCTGGTTCTTGTTTCAGTCCCTTAGGGTTCCAGGCTTCTCAGCAGCAGTGGACGGTGGCTGGAGTGACTTAAGTCTTCTGCGGCAGAGAGCTTCCCAGCTCCATGGTGACCAAGGTGCACCAGCAGCAGGGCAGCCTGCGGTTGCGGCGAGGCCTGGCCAGGGACAAAGACCCTGTGCAGGGCATTGGGATGGAGGCCACCTGCTGGCTGACCCCTGGCACGCTGCGGAGGCTGATTGAGCTCCCCTCACCTCCGCTCTCTCGACACCAGCTGAAAAGACTGGAGGAACACAGGTGACCCCATAGGCTTGTTGGTCTACTTTTCCTGATGGTAATGTTGCTGCTTTTGAGTGTGGATACACGTGTCCAGTCGCCACTATGGGCCGCGTGAAACGAGGCTGGAAGAATATCACACAAGGCATGTCTCAAGGTTTAACATTTTTTAAACGTGTAGGCAACAGATCATTTAGAGATCTGTAAAATCCAAACATAGAAAAGATAAAGGTCTGGTACAGAATACCCTTATCATATAATATTGGTTATGTCTTTGAACAATTTTCCAAGTACTTTTTCACCCTGCCCCCAGAATGTTTTCATGGTGATATCAGAGTGTGTAAAAAGTGTACACCAGAGGTGGATCCACTGGAACTGTCAAAAAAAAGTAGGATTTCTTGAGGTGACTAGCTGATGGGTGCATTTACCTAAGCAAACTAAATAAATAAGCGCTGTGCGGTGGTTAGATGCGTTGCTTGACTTTAAACATACCAGGCTGGGAAAAGGAAGCTCGGATGGGAGGGCTCTTTACAGTCTGGCTACTTGAGCTGGCAAAGGGGGTCTGCAGGACTGGCACCCTGGTGGACTCCCACCAGATGGTTTCCCACTAAGCTTTAGAGAACCACCAGGCACCATCTAGGGTCACTATGTATATTGACCTTAACACTAGAGTAACCCCACAGCTCCAGAAGAACCTGAAGCTTCACGTCTAATGATTGTTGCATCCTTGTTGAATTCAGCTGGGAAACGCTGCCATAACAAATCAATGTGTCCGATGGCTCCAAATTAGAAAAAAACACAAGAGCTCCAGAGAGCTCCAGACAGCTCCAAGAGTTTCAGCTGCCCTTGAGCAAGGCACCTGACACCCCACCCCCCCGGGCGCTGCACTGCGGCAGCCCACTACTCCGGGAGTGCCGATGTGCCCCATGTGTGTGGACCTCTGTATGTGTATGTGTTCACATACTACCCGGATGGGTCAAAAGCAGAGAATTTCCCCCTAAAAAGGGATAAATAAAGGATAACTTAACTTAATATATATGCTTGGACAGCGATTGTTTTCATGTAAATGTAAGCGTTTTATATCAGCGGTTTCAGTCGAGCTCTGGGGTTAGTGAGCCAATGTAACAAGTATATAATGTAATAAGTAAACATTACGAATGTTAGCTTTCCTTGGAGGCAACAGGTGTAGCAGCTTAACCTGCATTGTTTTGTACAATTTCTGTTTACTTTTCTTTACCATTTTTCCGATCTGTAATTCAGATTTAGGGTTAGGATGTGGTCAACACATGTGTTGTATGTAGATAAACCTTCCTGACCATTTGCCCCACTCACCAGTTAGTTTGTGACGGCTGTATTTAAATTAAGTTGTGAACACTTATTCAGAGTCATCTGCTTGAAATGATGCTCACCATTGCAGTGTTCTCTTTGGCATTTTGAAGCAAGCTATTTCAGATTTCTGGTCTATCAAAAGCTTTGACCGAAAATCATCTTGACACACGCATGGCTTACAGCGTAGAAACAATGCTCAATTTGGTTCAGTCTACAAGAATCTGGCCCTTCTTCAACATTCAGAGCACAAGAAGACAAATATGCTTGAGGAAAAGTTTACAAATGGGCTTGTCATCATTGTCCTCTTCTCCCTGGTTTGGATAGAAGTACTGCCACACCACCATTTCAGTCAAATAATTATTTTTTATTTAATCTAGTATTTATTGTTTATTTTTTACATTGAATGTTGGCCCATGAATGAATGTACAGCTGACTGTTTCATGTGATTGTGTAATGAACCAGTGTCCCGGCTGTTTGTCCCTGCAGATACAGCAGTGCTGGCCGCTCCCTTCTGGAGCCCATGATGCAGCACTACTGGGAGTGGCTGGTAGGACGGGTCCCGGCCTGGATCGCTCCCAACCTCATCACGGTGGTGGGGTTGGCTACCAATGTCTTTACCACCTTGGTACTGGTGTATTACTGTCCCACTGCTACAGAACAGGTAGGTCATCAGACTCGAGTATGGATTTGTTATATTGATGATTTTATTATAAATAAAGACGTTGAAGAACCCAACTAAAGAATTGGCTAGCGTAATCTGCTAAATAACATCAATGGACAACAGCACGGTAGTCTGGCCAGAGGAAGACCGATGGCTCATTTGAAACTGTGGTCCTTGGGTAGGAAAGCATATTAAAATGTATTCAATTAGCAACCACATCAGTACATAACTATTCACAAACGGCAAATAAATATTTCGGAAATTAACATTTTGACAAATAACAAATGTCAACAATAAGTCAATATATTTTTGGACCAATAAAACATGTGTTTAATGGTCACCTGTGTTTGGGCTACTATTTGGTCTAATTTTTCTTTCAATTAAAAGGGATTCTTATTTGTGAACCTGTAGTTTGTGATTGAGACTACTGACTTTATTATCTGCAGAGTAGTTTTGCAGTGGTTCTGCAAATTAGCCATTATTCTGCAGTTGTCGATCTTTGGATCACATTGCATTCCTGCTTTCTTTTTCTTTCATTGTTATAATTCACACAAAAACATTGCTAATTGTTTAAATTCTTGTAAAGTTTATGCGGAAATACTGTTGCAAGCACAGCAGACATTATACAGGACTTGAATGTCTTTCAACTATATGCAATATTTAAGTTTGTAGAATTCTCCACTCTTTCTCCCTCCTTCTATTCAAGGCTCCTTTGTGGGCGTATCTCTTGTGTGCTGTGGGCCTCTTTGTCTACCAATCACTGGACGCTATTGATGGGAAGCAGGCAAGACGTACCAACAGCAGCTCCCCTCTAGGGGAGCTGTTTGACCACGGGTGTGACTCTCTCTCCACAGGTATGTAACAGAGAAATGCTTCAGTTAAAGACCCTTATTGGTTGGCCTCTGGGTACCAGACCATGTAACCGTCTTTCTCCCCCCTCTGTCCAGTCTTCGTAGTGCTGGGTACCAGTATAGCAGTCCAACTGGGCACCAACCCAGACTGGATGTTCTTCTGCTGCTTCGCCGGCATGTTCATGTTCTACTGCGCCCACTGGCAGACCTACGTGTCCGGCACCCTGCGCTTCGGCATGTACGTTCTGTGACCTCTTACGGGGATCTGGTTTCAGAAGAGGACATTTAATGGGATGTGTGTGTGCAGAGGCGGAGTGGCCATCGGGACGATCGGGAGGTTTCCCGGTGGGCCGGTCCACTTATGTGGGCCGCGGCACTAATTCGGGCCGCTGGCACCCCCTAGCGGCCGCTGTGTAGTAGGTAACGCGAACGAGCAATCGCGAAATGCACGAGATCTCCGTCAGGATCCAGGATCCTGGCCAGCGCCTCGCAACCTATCTCTTCCCCCCCCCCGTCAACAAATCAGCGGCCAGTACGGGAAGCTCCCGGTATGAAAAAGTGCCCCACTCCGCCCGTGTGTGTTTGTGTGTGTGTGTGTGTGTGTGTGTGTGTGTGTGTGTGTGTGTGTGTGTGTGTGTGTGTATTTAATTGAAAAACATTTCTAATAAACTTTATTTTTTTCTCCTCCCACTTAGCATCGATGTGACTGAAGTACAAATCTTTATTATAATCATGTATTTGCTGGCGGCCATCGGAGGATCTTCTTTATGGCAATCAATGGTAATTGATCTCAGTTTCCCATACTTTCACTTTAAAAACATAGGTTACTGTGGGTCATAAATGATCAGCTTTGAATATTACTATGTATTACGTATATTGCTATGCATCATAAAGGATGAGGGATTTACAGGAGACGAGCAGCCCTTTGTGGTAGAATAAAAATAATGAATATTTTTATTTAGGTGATAATGACTTAAGAATGAAGAAATAACCAGCTTGATTCTGCCATGATAATGAATTAATACGTTATCTTGTCATAACGTTGTTTGCTACGTTAAGATCGGTTATTTAGGATAACAAATTAATAAACGTATTTGTTTTCTCACTGATGAGAAAATCTTACTTGCAGGTCACACAGGATAGGGTAATTGTCTGGTTACATTTTGTGTAGAAAACATTATTTAGGCCCTTTGTTTATGTCCTTTGTTTGTTACTTTGCCAAGTGATTTGTGTTGTTGCTGTGGACAAGCCAAATGGAGCGGTTTCTGACTGTCTGAGGAGATGCTTATTAAACAAGATGAGGATAATGTTGTCTCTGCCACGCTGCACATACAACCCTTTCATGATGACACTAAAATACATCCATTTGTGCCTTTCTCCACCCCACAGATTCCAGTTGTAAATGTCCAAGTGAAAATGGTTCCTGCAATCTGCACTTTTATAGGGGCTATCTTCTCCTGTACCAATTACTTCAGAGTAATCTTTACTGGAGGTGTGGGCAAAAATGGATCCACAATAGCTGTACGTCTGTCTGTGTATTTGTGTGTGTGTGCGCTAACTGTACCTAATGGCTTGTTGAACAATTGGAAGAATAATCACACGTTATTTTATTCCCTCTTTACCTCACATCTCTGTATTGTGACAGAATATAATGTTTTTAATGGCCATCAGTACCTTAAAAGCACCGTGACACATTTTTATTACCGTGTTTCTGCATATGTTTAGCACACTTGTATAAGGCATAGTCAAGTCATTGAATATGGAGATAAAGCATTCACATATGATAAATGCATACGCCTGCTTTTATATTGAAGTATGCTGGTATTATGGCTGTACCCTGGTTAATTGTGAGCTTAAACTAACATGTTTCTATTTTCCCAGGGAACCAGTGTTCTGTCTCCTGTGTTGCATATCGGCTCCGTTATAATGCTGGCTATGATGATATACAAGAAATCAGCTGTCCAGCTCTTCGAGAGACACCCATGCCTTTATATTTTGGCCTTTGGCTTTGTAGCAGCCAAAATCACCAATAAATTAGTTGTAAGTTGACCTCTTCCTGCCATGCCAAGGTTCTATGTGACTCTTCATTGTATTAATGGGCCATTCTGTTCATAGGTCGCCCATATGACAAAAAGTGAGATGCACCTCCATGATTTAGCGTTCCTCGGACCAGGGCTGCTGTTCCTAGATCAGTATTTCAACAGTTTTATCGACGAGTACCTGGTGCTGTGGATTGCATTGGTAAGTAGACTAACTACCCAGCCATTCAAAACGCATATTAGTAATACATAAATGAATGATCCCTCTGAATGGCCACTATAACATAAATTTAAAAGATAATGGTTTCATTATGTTGGTTCAGATTTAGGTCTCTATTGTTAATCATAATTGACAGAAAAGTGTTTAGAGCGATTGAGAAAACAACCAACTAACCCCATAACCCTGAAGGAAAGTATTTGCTATATGGGAGATGAGGTGTATAGTATGAATCCTCTCTTGTTGCTATATCGATTATTGGGAATGGGGTTCTTTTCTGTTAATTCTGTAGCAGCGACCTGTCAGGATCAGCTGGAATGGTAAGTGGAACCCTTGTGGTTTTCCTGAGGACCAACTGGGGGTGGGGTTGTCATAAATTGAACCAGTAAGTGATGTTATATGAGAACGTGTTCAATGAGGGATTCGTAAACAATTTTTACAGATCCTCACTAGTTGACTTTAAACCCCTTAAAAAATGTTTTGATGGAGCAAAATGATAGTTCTGGTGTATGATGATCCATACAGAGAACGATACAACGATTGTCTGTGCCGTTAAAGTAGTAAACGGCACCGACAATCTAAAAACCCAGTCACTGCAGTCATGTGATTGGCTGAAAAAGGGAGAGGCATCTGATTGGCTTCAGAGAGTTCCTTGTAAAAAAAAATGCATTTGTGAATTCAGCCACATCAGGAGTCTCAAAAATCCACATATATATACAGACCAGTTCAATACATTTTTGATGAGAATTGCTAATATTTTTTTAATTCATATATTTATGGATTTATGTTACATTTATTTAAAACAAGACACATTTGTGTGTGGATCAGAAATTTGTTTGTGAAACTTATTTTTGTTTATGTATTTATTTTACATTTATATATACCGATATCCATTTGTGTGTGCATTGAAATGTATTTGTGAGAGGAGAGTAATTCATATATAAATCACAAAATACATTTGTGAATCCTTCTCTGTGCATTCATTATTAATGAGACTGTTCTGACCCCATACATTAGGCTTCACCATATATAGCACATGTTTCGCTATTCCGAAACGTAAGCTCAGAGATCTTCTCAGGCTTTTGTTAGTTGTATTGTATGATACACTAAACAAGCAAGAGATCATTGATTACATTAGGCAGAGAGGGGGGCCCTCGGTAGGTGTTGAGGGTTCCAACCATTCTCTGGGTAGGTCATGAGGTTCCAGTCGTTATCTCTGGGTAGGTCATGAGGTCATGAGGTTCAGGGCGTTGGCTCTGGGTAGGTCATGAGGTTCCAGCCGTTAGCTCTGGGTAGGTCATGAGGTTCAGGCCATTGGCTGAGGCTCTTGGTAGGTCATGAGGTCATAGAGGTTCAGGGAGTTGGCGCTGGGGAGGTCATGAGGTCATTGAGGTTCAGGCCATTGGCTGAGGCTCTGGGTAGGTCATGAGGTTCAGGGTGTTGGTTCTGGGTGTTCTGACCAGTGATCAATATTGATCACTGATTTTGTTAGTGTTTCCTTAGTTCTGCTGTGCTATTGGAAATGTATGATTTTTAACTACCCCACCCCTTTCTCTAAACAGATCATTTCATTCTTTGACTTGCTGCGTTACTGTGTCAGCGTTTGCAACCAGATTGCATCCCATCTGCGCATCTTTGTCTTCAAAATCAAGCCTTCACCTCCATCTGGGCTTCATTAAGGACAGTGCTCCCTGCTGCAAACAAGATATTAAACATTATATAGATACAAGATTTATATAACAAATATAGGCATTTTACAAGTGATTATGATCTTGCAAATACTGTTAATTTAGAATTTAGATCCTTTTCGTTCATTAGGTCTGTAAGTAAAAATTTCCATTTCTCCAATGATGGATGACTACACAGTATTGAAAGAAAAATAAATGCAAACTATTCGATGTGTTTGAATGTGAAGTTCACAAATTGTTTTGTTATCCTTTATATAAATACTGTCACTTCATAGATGTTCTACCTTTAAGTTTAAACATACTGCTTTGGGACATTTTTGTATATTCTCTTGAATACACTGCAAGTCAAATTGTTAGGGGTAAAATATTTGTTTGTTTTTTGCAGTCAGAAATGCCTTGCACCCAGTTTCAAAGTCTGAACTTGTTTTACAACATTGTGGAAATGTTTGCTTTTATACCTCTTGTTTTATATTCTTGCATCACAACTAAAACCATTTATTGACTGTCTCATGCTTTCATTTGCTCATAAGATATATGATGTCTTATAGCAGGTATTGATAACATTTCTAAAATGTTGTAATAGTAACCAGATCAGTTGAGCTGAATCGCTGTATGTGTGTGTAAATGTTTATTCCCTCAAAAACTGTGCTGACTTGATTTTTTTAATTTATCTGTACTTGCTAATAAAATTTGCCTTTGAGTATTTAATGCCAATACATACAGGGTGTGTCTCCGTGGTTCCGAACTGTGAGGTGCATACGAAGCCACAAAGAGTCCTGACTGGTTACACGAAACAAGTGACTCACGAAACGAAGTCAGTCAATCTATCAGAGCTAATGGCAATGATATCAAAGTTCTACCTACTAACAATAACATGCCCCTTGGCTTATCTGTTTCAGTTTAGAGTTCTTGGGTATCGCCTCCAAACCCACAGGGGACTTTACCAAGTGTTTTATCAACATCTTTGATTTATTTTTCATTATAAAATCGCTGCGTTGCGAAAATGAATATTAGCTACTTTATTAGGTTTCCCTTTGGCTAAAAGTCTTCCTCACATAAGTCCTCATCACGGGGCTTACTGCACAACACATGATCGATGTGATTGAAAATGTATGTTCCTCATACAAGAGACATGCTCCCAGATAGCACAGATCTTCATCAAGCAATGTTGCATTTAGATATATAAAGGTGTTTAAATTGAAGTTATAATCAACACGTCATTATAGAAACCATTGCTCATTAGGTGAGTGCTGCACGCAGCGCTCAACTATTGTTCTTCATAAGTTATATTCTTTATTATTCTCTGCAAACTTTGGGACCTATCTCCTTCCTCAATTTTTCACCAAGAGACTCCATTCAAATTTAAAAATGTTCAAAATAGCTTGGAATCGCGCGCTTCTTTTCAGATTGTTTAAATATTTTATACTTAAGATATTCAACTTTTAAATTACTATCTTTTTTAACATGGGGGTCAATGGGAGGATGGCGGAGGCGTTCTCTGGTACTTCAAATATTTAGGACGTAAGTAAATCAATTTTCAACCGTTTATCTTCGTTCAAAACATTTATAAATCTACACACTTGTATATTCAATAATATTATAAACGGAATTTCGATATCATTTAAACTTTCTTCAGAATCACAGTTTTACTTTCATACCGGCTTCGTTTTCAGCTGTTTTCATTGAAGACGTCTGCCCATTTAGTGGGGCTGCTTAAGTCCATTTTTGAGCCGAATCGTTCACTTCATGGTACAAGCACCAAATTTGGTACAAATGATGTCCAGGACATACCTTCTAATAAAAGTACGTTGCCCAGCTGAAAATCCAAGAGGGCCGCCAGTTTTCAAGATGGCCGCCTCGTCAAACGCCAAAAAAAGGTTTTCGAGGTAGAACTTGAATTAACAGAAGAATGTTAATGATCCAAGCATCAAAATGAATGTATTATGACTGGAATAACTCGATGGTGTCAATTGAATTCCAATATGGCCACCAATTTTCAAGATAATGGCTATTAAATGACTAAAAAGTAGCGTTTTCGCGTTTTTTCTTCAGTTTTCTGCAATGATCTTAAGTGAAAATCAGCAGAATTCTGAGGGATGTGTTTTTTGTGTGAATCATTTGTGAAAATGTGTCCAAACTTTTGACTGTCACTCACCACACACACACACACACACACACACACACACACACACACACACACACACACACACACACACACACACACACACGCACACACACACACATACAGCAACACAAGCGTTCTTTACTGAAATAAAAGTACTAATTTAGAAATATAAATGATAATTCATTAAAATTCTGTGGTCAACATTTATTGGTTAGTAATTTTTTATGAGAGTGATGTCAAAGCACAACCAGGGCACACTGGTGACATCACTGCTGTGAGACTCAGCATGGGGTTCAGTGTCAGCTTGTAGTGTACTAACTGTAGTTGTAGTTTACTAACTGTTGTAGTGGTGTACTCACTGTAGTTGTAGTATACTTTAGTGTCCCAAATGCTATCTAATAAGCCCCTGTATAGACTCAACTAGAAGTTTAGTTAGTTGTAGTATTGTAGTTAGATAGCCGCACCTGAATTGACAGGATGTGCCAGCGCGGGATAGCCGAGCCAAGGGTAACGGGGCTTTAGTTACCTGGATGGTGTACAGATCGCACGGGATTTATGGCACTGGATGAACGATCGGGCTAGGTGTAGGGCACCAGATACTTGAACCTAGTTGCATCCCATATTCCAATGTGCTATGATATTTTGTATGTTTGGGTGGTAAAAGGATAATCCCTCGACCTTCAACTGTATAAGATGTCTGCCGATAATCCATTGAGTTGTGCTACTAAAACTGACTGGAGCAAGTGTTGCCTCTGTCAGACAGATACAAAAGCAGCGTTGAAGTCTCCCCCTACCCGTTATGAGTGTAGTTCTGACGGCTATTCCATGATAGCCAAAAACATACCTCTATTTCAGGCAATCAACCTGTTGCCCATCAGGTTAGACACATCCAGATTGGATGATGGAGGTGGCATTGAGGATACATTGAGGCGAAACGGTGCAATGTATCACCAAAATTGTCGCAAAATGTTTAGCAACTACAAACTCAAGCGTGCCACTAAAAGAGCAGCTGAAACTCAAAATGATCCTGGTGAAGGACATCAAAAAATTCGAAGGGCTAGCACTGAAGTACATCAGTGTTTCTTATGCGAAAAGATGGAACCAACATCAGAGATGCGACAAGCCATGACCATGCAGCTGAATGAGAGGCTCAATGAATGTGCTCGTAACCTTAATGACGGAAAGCTTCTGGCATTATTGAGTGGCGGAGATGTGGTGGCCCTAGAACTTAAATACCACTGGTCTTGCTTAACGGACCTGTATCACAGAGAGAGGGCACACATTAAAGCGGAAAAACAAGAAAAAATCCAGTCGTCTCAAGAAAAGGAAGCCTTTCATTTGGTGTTCTCTGAACTTCTGACCTATGTCATTGAGGCAAAAAAAACAAACAGTGATGGGCCTTCTGTGTTCCGACTTGCTGAATTGGTTAGTCTTTACAGGGAGAGACTCAAGCAGTTTGGGACAGACCTACCTGATGTGAATGCGACCCGACTGAAAGAAAGGCTTTTGGCAGAGATACCTGGACTTGTAGCCTACAAGAAAGGGCGAGATATACTTCTGGCATTTGAAAAAGATGTTGGTCCAGTCTTGTCAGAAGCGTCATCCGATGCTGATGCCATTATTCTCGCCAAAGCTGCCCAGATATTGCGCAGGCACATGGTGAATCACAAGTCTAAGTTTGAGGGCAATCTCTATGAGAGTTCAGTGCACGATTCCTTTCCTCCAGCTCTACTTCAGTTTGTCTGTATGATTGAACATGGGGCAGATATAAAATCTCAGCTGAAATTTGGAGCGACTACAAATGATCTGGCAATGGCTCAGCTCCTTCAATACAACTGCTTTGCCAAGTGCAAAGAAGGTGCTGCCACACAAAGGCATTCCAGAGACAGGGAAACCCCATTTCCGGTCTATATAGGGATGTCTATTTATGCTAAGACCAGAAAGAGACACCTTGTGGAAATGCTGCATGACCATGGTCTTAGTATTCCATATAATCGAGTACTTGACATATCAGCTCAGTTGGGAGATGCAGTTGTAAACAGATACATTGAAGAAGGTCTGGTTTGTCCCCCCAAACTAAGAAAAGGCCTCTTCTGCACAAGTGCAATGGATAACATCGATCACAATCCTTCATCTACAACTGCGACTTCATCATTTCATGGAACCAGCATCTCCATCTTCCAACATACATCATCAGAAAATCAAGGCGAAGTTCGAGAACCAATTCTTATTAAGAACAGCAGTGTAAAGAAAGTCCCGGAACTTCCTGATTCCTATACAAATGTCCACCCTGCTTTCTTCACAAAAAAGAAGCCATCTCCTCCAAAGGGCAATGTCACATATGCATCTCTGCCAACTCTCCTCCTGACAAATGAATATGAATGGCTGCAGAAGGTTAGCCTAACACAAGATGTAGATGATGAGGTTAACATCACTTGGTCAGCTCACCATGCAGAGAAGAAGCGAGGTCTTGCATTTGATGTGAGCATTACCTCACTCTTCCCCCTTCTTCGCGATGAGGCCCATTCTATTGCCACAGTGAGGCATACCATGAACAAAGTCAGGGATGCTATTGCACACCTCAACCCTGGTCAGGTCCCTGTGATAACTGCAGACCAGCCTATTTATTCTATTGCCAAACAAGTCCAGTGGCACTGGCCTGACCTGTATGGTGAGGACAAATTTGTTGTAATGTTTGGCGGTCTCCACATAGAGATGGCTGCATTCAGATCACTTGGGACCCTGCTTCAGAGTAGTGGGTGGACAGGTGCTCTTGTGGAGGCTGGGGTGGCCTCTTCAGGAACAGCTGACTCCTTTCTTTCTACCTCAAGTGTCACAAGAACACGCCACATGCACCAAGTTACAGCATGCTGTCTGTACATGCTCCGAAAGGAAGCATATGAGTACCATTGTGCAGAACAGAATGATGGAGCGCTGAATTTCAATGACTGGTGTGAGAAGTGCAGGAAGGAGAGTCCTCAGTTTCAATTCTGGGAGCTTGTGTTGTCAATGGAATTGGTGATTTTCTCGCTGGTCAGGTCTTTCAGAGAGGCTAACTTCAACTTGTATTGTCAAGCACTGTCTGCTCTAATCCCCTTCTTCTTTGCAAACAACAATGTGAACTATGCTCGATGGCTCCCCATTCACCTCAGAGACATGGTTTCTTTGGAGCAAACTCACCCTCAGATTTTCAATGAATTTCAGCTGGGAAAGTTTGTGGTCCACAAGACTCACAGGGAGTTCTCAGGCATAGCCATTGACCAAGCTCACGAGCAGGCTAATGCAGTTGTTAAAGGTGATGGTGGTGCCATTGGAGTTACTGAGGATCCATCTGCACTGAGGCGGTGGATGGTGTCTGGACCAGAAGTTAGCCAGTTAGTCAACCAGTATGAGTTGGCATCTGAGGTCAATGAAGCAACTGAAGATATCAGGCATCATGAGCAGACTCGTCAGTCTCAGAAGTCCTTCACTGACAAGGTCCAGAGGTTGTTTGCTGTGATGAAGGATCTGGGTAATCCTTTTCAGGAAGAGTCCAAAGATCTGCTCACATTGGACACAAAAAACATTGCACATCCCAGTGCTGCTGAGCTTGTAAGAACTCACTTTGAGAAAGGTCAAGTTGCCTTCAGAGATTTTTTCAATGGTCTGGGTGATGAGACTTCCTTCTATAGGCCGATTAAAAATAACAAAGTTGACTTCTTTCGCCAAGAAGCAGCTTCAGCTTGCAGTGACATGAAGAAGCAGGTACTCAAAGATGACTGTCGCCTGTTCTCACAGCTCTTTATATCCTGCCAATCACGAGAGTGTGACCTGCTTGAGTTCTTTAAGCATGAGAATCAGTCTTTCCCTGCAGCACTGAGCGACACAGGGAAACTCTACTACGGCCAGAAGTCTCAGCTTGCAAACATTTTGGAAGCTACCATTTCTCCTCCTGACAAACAACCAGAATGTGGTGCTATTATCATTGATGGTTCCTCTCTTGTGTATTCATAGTCTCCAAAGACATCAAAGACCTTTGAGGAATATGCTGTCCAAGATGTAGTTCCAAAGATCCAGGCATACTCATCAAAGTATGAGCGAACAGACATAATTTTTGATGTCTACTGGACTTCAAGCCTGAAGGCTGAAACAAGGTCAAACAGAGGTAAGGGAGGTCGACGTAGAGTGACCGACAAAACCAAACTACCGCCCAACTGGAAAAGCTTCTTGCGAGACAATGAAAACAAGACTGAACTCTTTGGTTTCCTAGCAGAGAAGATAGTGACCTTGTGTCCTGACAATGTCGTAGTTGTGACCAAAGGAGAGCAGGCTCTTTCAAACAAACCTATCAGCCTTGAAGGTTTAAGTCCTTGCAACCACGAAGAAGCTGACTCCAGAATCTTCACACATGCTCTTCATGCAGCCAAGCAACAGATAAAGTCTGTGTTGATTAAGGCATGCGACACAGATATTCTTGTGGTTGCAGTCAATGTTTTTGCGACTCTTCAGGATGCAGGCTTGGAAAAGATCTGGATAGAATTTGGCCAGGGTCAGTCCATTAGGTGGTTGCCAATTCATGATATGGTGGTGAATCTTGGCCCAGAGAAATCCAGTGGCATGCTGTTCTTCCATGCCTTCACTGGCTGCGATGTTGTGTCAGCTTTCCGTGGTAAAAGCAAGAAAAGTGCATGGCAAGCATGGGAGGTTTGCCCTGAAGTTAGTCCTGTCTTCAAAAAGCTCAGCCAATACCCACCTATCATAGAAGATGCAGACCTCAACATCCTTGAGAAGTTTGTCATCACCATGTATGACAAGCAAAGTACTACATGCAAGGTTGATGAGGCAAGACTGGACTTGTTTGCTCGCAAGCAAAGGTCTTATGATGCCATTCCACCAACAAGCGCATCCCTCGTTCAGCATGTGAAACGGTCTGCTTTCCAAGCTGCCTGCATATGGGGTCAAGCAACAGTGTGCAAAATGCAAACTGAAAGTCCTGCCAACTGGGGCTGGCAAAAAGATGGTCAGATCTGGCAAGTTCTCTGGACAACCCTTCCACCCATTGCTCAGACTTGTGAGCAGTTGACAAAATGTGGCTGCAAGACTGAATGCCAAGGACGATGCAAATGCTATCGCTTCGGCCTGAAGTACACACAGTTGTGTGCCTGTGCATGTGAGGGCTAAGAAAATAGAACAACCAAGTTTAAGTTGAATGTTTGAGTTGGATATTTGTATTATTATTTTTTAAGTTATGTTGATTCAAGTTCTGGATCGTAAAACATGCAGCCTATGCTTTGACACCTTTTCTGTGTTTTTATACCGTTATCTAAAAATTTAAAAAAAAAATAATAAAATAAAAAAATAGCCTATACAAAAAAAAAAAAAAAAATGGGGGAGACAAAGACAGCCTCTACGTGGCCTCCCCTACAAGTAGCTTACAGGTCCAAAAGCTTTAAGTGAAACTAATGTCTTTGTTTGTGAGTGTTTTTTTCATTTAATTCGCATTGTATCATCATAATATTCAATAATTTTGATTTTCTAAATGCAGAGTTGTATTTCTCATGTGCAAAAACACATATTTCAATGTATAAACCATCAGAATAGGACTATTCAATCAAAATATAGTTCAAACGCTGTTTCAAACCACTTCGAATGGCGGCCATCTTGAAAAATGGTGGCCACTTTGTTTGTTCAAGTGGGCAACGTACTTTTATGAGATAGTAGGTCCAAAAGCACTTGTGTACCAAATTTGGCGCTTGTACCACAAAGTGAACGATTTTTCATTAATGTGCTCCACTAATTCTGACACACATACTTGCTAACACATCGTAACCAGTGGCGGTAGGTCAATAGAGGGCGCTAGGGCACCGCCCCTCCGTGAAATATTCACTTGAATATATCTGCCAACTATTAATCAACTATTTTAAATACGAAATAAATCAACAAAAATACATAGCGTTTATCCTCGTTGAATTGTGTGATATACTTGTCACTGCCAGCAACCATTTAAATGCGTCTGAACGTCAATGATTTGGGCTAGGCTAGTTATTGGTCATTTGAAATAAAGCCCTCCTCCAAGTCAGGAACGCCGGCCACGTTGAAGTCAATGTGAGCGCGCTAACTTTTTGCTGTCTATCAAGCAGAGACTTTTCATTGCTTTTCACCAGTGTGCGCCCCAGGCCAATGGTATCGCTTTTTTTTGTTATCACCACATGATTGGACAATTCAGCGAATCAATGAAATAGGCTACCTCCCTCAGCAGCATTCGCGCAACACAACTACATGAGGAGAACAGATAGATCGCTTACTAGCAGAGAGTTGTAAGCACTTTCCACCCTTTTTAGTGGAGGAATTGGACTCCCCAAGCAATGTTATACTTAAAAGGACTTTAGTCTTTCGGCCTGTAGCATATAAACAAAATGAAGCAACTGTCCCATATTTCTAACTGCATTTGAAGTAGACATTGAGACTCACAAAAAATGGACGCTTATAGGACAGTGAACATGATTTGTCTCAATATCAGAATAACAGCAATGGGTCAAATAGCAATGGCTGGTGGAATGGCGATGAAGTGGGTCTGTATATGCAGTGTAAGCTTGTCCAGGCCCTGCAAGTCAGTATGTAGGCTATGAATCTGAATGAATAGTAGGTAAATAGGTAGTGGCCTTCCCCAAAATGCACCAGAATACAGGAAATCAAATCTATTAAATTTAAAAAAAATTAACGGGGGGGGGGGGGGCAGACCCCAGACCCCCAGTCTATTACTGTGCCCCACCAACATTTTTGATCACCAGCCGCCACTGATCGTAACTCCATCATTTTTCAACCGTTTACCTTCGTTCAAACCATTTAACAAATTTTCACACTTGTACCTTCAATAATATCCAAACAGAATTTCGATATCATTTAAACTTTATTCAGAATCAGAGATTTAGTTTCATACCGGCTTCGTTTTCAGTTGGTCTCATTGATCTACTTGACGCTGGAGCGTGAGGACGTTCAGCAGTGTTGCAAGATATGGCCGTTTTTTGGGGCTCGCTATTTGGGCTGTTTTTCCCGCTCTATTGGGCTACTTTTAATCACGCACCGGCTCGCTATTCTCTTAAAGACACACACACACACACACACACACACACACACACACACACACACACACCAGCAGTGCAGGGCAATACATTTGACCTTTCAGATTCTTCAGTTCAATTAATTTTACATTTCTTCATTTTTAGCAATGCTTTGCGCTTTTCATTCAGCTGTCACTTCATTTGTCTCTAACCCTTTACATTTTCTTAAAGGGAAACTTCACCTATTTCCATTAAGCTTTGCATCGTTAGAAACCCACCCATATTTTTGAATGGTCGTGCATCATTCCCTTATTTTCCCCAGAGACCGGAGAGATCTGTATCGATCTCTAACACACCTGTTTTAAATGACGCAATATGACTGTAGTGAGTCAGATAGCGCGCGGAGACCACAGTTCGTCGTCCCTCACTGGGAGCTCGTTTATTCCAAACAAAAGTAAAACCGAACAGAGGCTTGAAACTATAAGTCAACACAGGGCGGGAGAGTCCTCTCATTCCGCACTCCGCGTCGGTGATCTCGTCTGGGGGCCGCGTTGGATCTCTCTCTCTGCTCCCGGTTCCCCCTACTACAACACAAAGCAGGCACATAAGTACACACTCCCTGATTGGCCTGATTGCGAGCAGGTGTCCGCAATCAGGTCCAACCCCCCCAGCCGATCCGGTGTGCTCCCAACCCGGTGTGCTCCGTGCTCCCTGCAGGCCAGATGTCGCACGTCCCCCCACAATGACGATTTTTGCGTCATTTAAAACAGGAAGTGTAAGAGGGGAGGATTCTCGTAAGACTACCGTGGACATATTATAGAATGGACACTGGATTCCAAAATGGCGCCCATTCATTCCTATGTAAACTGCTCAATGGCGCAGGGCAACATCAAGGATAGATATGCTTCCACATCATGGGAGCCTAGCCACGCCCTAGTTCATGACGTACTGGATGCAGAAATATTCTTGTTTTTTAGAATTGTTAACATTGTAGCATCATAAGCGAGAGGTCTGAGCGATCGCAGTCACATTGTTTACCGACCAAGGAAGTATAAGTTACTATTTTAGATTAGTTTGCCCCTTTTTGACTTTATAAGAAAAACACCTTTTTGTATTTTAAAACAAAAATCATAATTACTCGTTTTTTAATATATTTCTGTTTCTGAAACGAGAATCAAATGCCCAATCTATACACAGACCCATCAGCTGGTGTACCAGCTGATGGTACACCAGCTGATGTTTTCATTCACGTGGCCTGCCCCACTCCCATACTCGCCTGCTCCTCATCAGCTAATCAGCCCCTTAGTATATGTACTGGTCCATTTCCCTCAGTTCTTTGCCAGATTGTCTAGTGTGTTTACCTAGCTCCCCCGCGTCTCCTCATTCTGATCCTGAATCTGCCTGCTCGTGTATTGACCTGCCTTTTTGGACTTTGGACCTTCCTTTTTGCCTGTTCCTACTGGATTGACCTGCCTGTTTGGACTTTGGGCCTTCCCTGTTGCCTGCTCCTACTGGATTTGTTTGCTACACGGATTGACTACCTGGTTTGACCTCTGCTTGGAATAAACACTGTTTCTTCACCTGAACTGTTTCTCTTGTTGTGCTATTGGGTTCTCGTCTGCCATTTGGTGAAACATGACACTTTAGGGCCAGAAGTGTGGATTATCGGGGACAGCTACGTCTGCCAAGGAGAGAAGAGAGCCAGGGACATCTGTGGCCCCCACCTTGGCCTGGAGGCCAGGGTCAGTTGGTTTGGCTGGGGTGGACTGAGATGGAAGACCCTCATCACTTTCTTCCTACAGTCCCTGAGAGGAAGAACATCCCCGGATGTCCTGCTCATCCACTGTGGCGGCAACGACCTCGGACGCCTGGAGGGAGTTGAGGTTGTTGCCGCCGTGAAGCAGGACCTGCAGTACCTCCACCGGCAGTTCCCAGCGATGCTGATCGTGTACTCCAACATCAAGGAGAGACGCCGGTGGAGGGCTGACCATCCGGGGAAGCTAAATCACGCTAGGAAATGGGTGAACAGTGTGAACGCATTTGTTAGTGTACAGCTAGGCGGCAATAGCGTAGAGCATCCTGGGATACGGTTTAACTGCTGTGGTTTATACCTAAAAGACGAGGTTCATTTCACCTATAGGGGAAATTAAAAAATTTTTTAAAGCATTTCACGGTCTCCTGAAGCGATAATCCAGAGTGGGTGAAACTGACACTTTCAGGGCCAATACGTTCAGCCTTCTCCCACTCTGAATTGTAATTTCAACTGAGTTTTCAATACTGTAAAATATAATCCAGGTCCTTAATCTTTATTCAATGATGCTCTTCTCTGCATATTTGATAAATCAGTAATTAAAACCTTTTTGGGTAATCATTTGTGTTTATCACACTTTTCATTCATTTCCCTACTTCTTCCCTACCTTTCTTTGTTCCCCCTTCCACTCTTCTGCCCCAGCCAAACTGACTTACTCTCCTCTCCACGTTGTATGTAGCTGTCCCCCCAAAGTAAAAAACAAAACAAAAAAAAGTGTTCTGTTAAAATTGGGGGTGGGAGGATTTTTGTAATAAAAGCTTTCTTATTCTAACACTTTTTGTTCAAGTCCTATTTCTTACACATGCAGCCATTTGGACACCATTTTATGATAGCTGATAACCAAGGTACACATCGTAATACTAAACTCAAGAGAACATACAGGCAGTTCAAATAAAAATATATAACTTTACTGATCTTTGAACTTTATAAATATGAAAGATTGCTCCATATAACACCAACCACATAGTAAATGTATGTAGGCCTAGAAAAATACAGTTCAATATTATTGCTTAAACATTCCTTCCAACTATTTACGAAAAATGCAATTAACTTATGTACAAATAAATGGTTACATATCACCCAGCAACGAAGTTGGAGTGGCCTACACACATAAATAATTGTAATACACCAACATTGTTAACTGTCATACATAGCTAAACAAGCAAATGAAAAAATAAATACCAACGCTACTGAAATGTTAACTAGACTATTAACAATAATATAAAATGATACCGTAATGCACCTGTTCTTTGTCTTTGGATCTTTTGAATAAATGGATCAATGTATGGTGAATCGCAAGGATCGCAAGCAGAGGAACGTGAGAGTTATTGAGCAGAAGCTGAACCAATCTAAAAATCGGACACGAGAAGTTGACGGATCAGTGAACTAGGCCCTCTCGGATGCCAGGTCGAAACAACATTTGTTTCACTACGACCCCTTTTCAGCTGCCCACCCCTCCTTCAGCAAAAAATAATTACAGAAAACAGCTAAAAAAAACGGTTGAGGTGGCGTTTTGAAAAGAAAAAACTTTCATTTTTTTAGTACCTGGCATGAAGATAATTATGAGCCTTTGATTGATATCCAGCGCTTTTTGTGGAGACACAGTCCTGCTTCCGACTTGTGTTGGAGTGAACGAGGATATCTACTTCTGGAACCCGTGAATTGAGGGACCCGTCCACAGCCCGCTAAAAAGACTGCAATACCAGGCTTGGCCGCCGAGCACTGGTGGGTTGCGGAAGTATGCACTGTTCCTGAGGGCTTGATTTTTCAGCAACCACCATTTGGAAGTGAAACATATTAGTTTTGAGCACAATCAACATTTTAAGGTCAGAATCACACTGTTGGTCAAAAAATGATTTTCTTGCTCTGGAAAGCATTTTGCACACATACAATTAGAAACGTTGATATTTATGTTCCTTTCACTGCAAACGTGTTACTAGGCTTACAAAAGGGTTGTATGAGCCATATACCACCATTTGGAAGTGAAGTCCTTTAGTTTCAGCAACCACCATATGGAAGTGAAACATATTAGTTTTGAGCACAATCAACATTTAACGTCAGAATCACATTGTTGGTAAAAAGTGATTCTCTCGCTCTGAAGAACATTTTGCACACATAAAAACTAGGAAAGTTGATATTTCTGTTATTTTCAATGCAAACGTGTTAACAGGCTTACAAAAGGCTGTATGAGCCGTGTATACCACCAATTGGAAGTGAAACATATTGTGAGCACAATCAACATTTAAATGTCAGGATAACGTTGTATCTCAAAAAGTGATTCTCTCGCTCTGAAATGCATTTTGCAAACATCAAAACTAGAAAAGTTGATATTTCTGTTCCTTTCACTGCAAACGTGTTACTAACATTACAAAAGTGTTGTATAAGCCATATACCACCTTTTGGAACTGAAGTGCTGTGGTATTCAGCAACCACCATTTGGAAGTGAAACATATTAGTTTTGAGCACACTCAACATTTTAAGGTCAGAATCACATTGTTGGTCAAAAAGTGATTCTATCGCCTTGAAAAGCATTTTGCACACATACAAATTAGAAACGTTGATATTTCTGTTCCTTTCACTGCAAACGTGTTAACAGGCTTACAAAACGGTTGTATGAGCCATATGCCACCATTTGGAAGTGAAGTACATTAGTTTTGAGCACAATCAACATTTAAATGTCAGAATCACGTTGTATCTCAAAAAGTGATTCTCTCGCTCTGCAAAGCATTTTGCACACATAAAAACTAGAAAAGATGATATTTCTGTTCCTTTCACTGCAAACGTGTTATTAAGCTTACAAAAGTGTTGAATAAGCCATATACCACCATTTGGAACTGAAGTGCTTTAGTTTTCAGCAACCACCATTTGGAAGTGAAACATATTAGTTTAAAGCACAATCAACATTTTAAGGCCATAATCACATCGTTGTTCAATAAGTGATTCTCTCGCTCTGAAAAGCATTTTGCACACATAAAAACTAGAAAAGTAAATATTTCTGTTCTTTTCAATGCAAACTTGATACCAGGCTTACAAAAGGGTTGTGTGAGCCATATACCACCATTTTGAAGTGAAGTCCACTAGTTTTGAGCAACCACCACTTGGAGGTGAAGTACATTATTTTTGAGCACAGTCAACATTGTAAGGTCAGAATCACATTGTTTGTCAAAAAGTGATTCCATTGCTCTGAAAAGTATTTTGCACACATAAAAACAAGAAAACTTGATATTTCTGTTCCTTTCAATGCAATCGTGTTACAAGGCTTACAAAAGCGTTATTAAGCCATACACCACCATTTGGAAGTAAAGTGCATTAGTTTTGAACACAATCAACATTGTAAGGTCAGAATCACGTGTCTCAAAAAGTGATTCTCTCGCTCTGAAAAGCATTTTGCACACATAAAAACTAGAAAAGTTGATATTTCTGTTCCTTTCAATGCAAACGTGTTACTAGGCTTAGAAATGGGGTATTAAGCCATACACCACCATTTGGATGTGAAGTAAATTAGTTTTGAGCACAAGTAACAATGTAAGGTCAGAATCACATTGTTGGTCAAAAAGTGATTCTCTCGCTCTGAAAAGCATTTTGCACACATAAAAACCAGGAAATTTGATATTTCTGTCATTTTCAATGCAAACGTGTTACCAGGCATACAAAAGGGTTGTATGAGCCATATACCACCATTTTGAAGTGAAGTCCATTAGTTTTGAGCACAATCAACATTTAAATGTCAAAATCACGTTGTATCTCAAAAAGTGATTCCCTCGCTCTGAAAAGCATTTTGCACACATAAAAACTAGAAAAGTTGATATTTCTGTTCCTTTCATTGCAAACGTAGACTAAGATTACAAAAGTGTTGTATAAGCCATATACCACCTTTTGGAGCCGAAGTGCCGTGGTTTTCAGCAGTGGCGTCATTAGGCCCATTTTAGGGGGGCGTCAGCCCCCCTAAAATATTCTTAAGCCCCCCTAAATAATTTTATGTTCATTTATAAATAAAAAAAAAATATATATTTATTTATTTATTTATTTTTCACAAAAAAGTGCCGACAAATTCAATATAATGTGGCGAGAATTTGAGTTTAGATAAATAATCATATAACCAGTTATTATTAACTTAAATGTGATCATAAATCTTCGTTTCCCTTATGGAAGCGGTAGAGAGTCAGAGTCAGTGTGTCGTTATCGAGTCCATTCCACTTGTTCATATAGAGCACGCCCACATCACTGAAATCCAGTCCACGTTTTCCCTGCAACCTAGGTTGCACTCGGTACCTGGGTACCTGCAGTGTGTGTACCGGGAGCGGAGCACACAGAACCGACTAGAGCAGCATTAGGAGAAGAACGTGAACAAGATTGGACATACAAATTTTTTTCAAGAGAGTAAGTATCACTGCTGATAGTAACAATAAGTTAGCAGCAGCCCCCCAGCTAACAGCAGAAAGTCCCACGTAATTGCCAAATGCTCCCTGTTTGACAAATAAAAACCTGGTTTACACAAACCTGGCTTACAGAGTGTGTAAGCCAGGTTTTTATTTGTCAAACAGCCAAATTAGCCTGGCCCAAATATTTTCAAGAGTACCTTAATATAACTGTAATTTATGTAATTAAGTTATATTTTTTCAGGGCTTAAAATTACAACCATTTTAGTCACATATGTGCCCAAAATATATTCTGTGTGACTTCAAAATATTTGGGAGTAAACAATTATTGTGTTGTGAGTGAAAGTCATGGCATTACCCTCTTTGTTGATCAGTTATTAATTCAAATCATTGTGTTAAATGTATCTTGAAGGGTCAGGCAGAAGGAGATGCGGAGGGAGAAAAAGATCAACAGGCAAGGTCAAGGCAGAGAGAGCAAGGGGATCCAGACATGGATCAAGAGGCAGAGGAAGATCAAGATATTACAGAGAGAGAAGGAGAGCAAACGGACCAAGAGAGGGAAATTGATGAAGCAGCTGCAGCATCTCACTCCACTACAGGGTTTGATTTAGGTGACAAAGACACAGGGCCCAGACAGGTAAAGCTGAAGAGCTACCCACAAGATAGCTTTGGTACTCAGAAGCGAGCATTTCACCACAGCTGGTTTGAAAAGCACAACTGGTTAGAATATTCAGTCAATCAGAATACAGCTTTCTGCTTCCCATGTAGAGTGTTCGGCAAAAACATCAAACATGATAGTTTGGTCAGTAGTGGTTGCAAGAACTGGAAGAAAGCTTTAGTCATCTTTGGCAAACATGAGATTGCACAAACACATAAGGACATTGTTGTTGCATGGAAAATCTACCAGGCAACTAGAAAACAGGGAGACGTTGCACAGATGATAGCTTCTGCAAATGTGAGTGAGATAGTAGAGAGAAGAGAATATCTCAGGTGAATCGTTGCAGTCACTTCTATGTTAGGGAGACAGGGACTCCCTTTTCGTGGCCATGATGAAGGAAAAGACAGCACAAACAGAGGGAATTTTCTTGCGTGCATGGAGCTTTTGAAGGAATTTGATCCCTTTCTTCAAAAACATAACCCCCCATCAAATGCTCATTATACCTCAGCAACCTCCCAGAATGAGATGATTGACTGTTGTGCCCAGGAAGTGACAAGTGTCATTGTAACTGAAATGACAAAGTCCAAAATCTATGCCATCATGGCAGATGAGGCGAGAGATGTCAAATCAGAGCAGTTAGCTGTTTGTGTCAGGTATGTGTCAGATGGGGCAGTGAAGGAACGTTTCCTAGCACTTGCAGAGATGAGATCATTTGATGCCCTGTCCATTGCAAATGAGCTGCAGCAGCAGATTCAAAACAACGGTCTTGCAGAGCTTAAGTGTGTAGCACAAACATATGATGGCACAGCTGTCATGAGTGGGACCACTGGAGGTGTAGAAGCACACTTTAGAAGGCTCCATCCTGAAGCTATCTATGTGCATTGTTATGCTCATGAACTCAACCTGGTGTTATGCCATACTTGCAAGGCCGTCCCAGAGGCTGTGGAGCTTTTCAGCTTGTTGGAGTGTGTTTACTCTTTCTTCAGCACCTCCCTAGTGAATCATCACAAGTTCATGGAGGCTCAGACAAGGCTTGGATTGACAACAGTTGAACTTGTGCAACTTTCAAACACTCGCTGGGCATGTCAGCTGCGGTCAATCAGTGCAGTTCTTGACACATTGTCACTTCTGTCTGTAGCCGAAGGACTCCACAAGCTCCTTCAGAAAGAGACTTTAGACCTGGCAGAAGCTTTCATCTGCAAACAAGCAGTGTGAGACACACTTAAGGGCAAACGCACAGATGCATTTGCCACAGAGCTTTATGAGAGAACCAAAGCCCTGTGCCACACCCACAGTATCCCTGAACAAGGTGCCAGGACAAGGCATAAACAGAGGAAAATGGATGATTTTGTGCTGGAGACAACTGCAGGTGCACGCACTGAATTGAACAACTCAGACACATTGAAAAGAGAGTTACTTTTCCCTTGTGTGGTGTGGTCTCCGGCTTGGAGAATGAGCCGTGTATCAGGAAAGCACGTGGCAACGGTTGGTTTAAGCCGACTTCGGCGTTTATTGTAAGCAACAAAGACAGGATAAGGGTGCGCGTGGGTCTCCGTGAGCCTCATGCCTCTGCAGTCCATGTGTGTCTCTGCCTCTGTCGTGCTCTTGGTCTGGCCCTCCTCTTAAGATGGCTCCCCGGTTTTCGGCCAGGTGTCCCCCAATCACCCTGATTGGGGGGAAGGACCCGGTGCTCTCCGTCGCCGGCTGGTGGGTGGGGGTGGTACACCCCGTCCTTCACGGTCCCACGGGACCGTTCAGGCCGAGGCTTCAGGGGCGGGATGCCACAGTGGATAGGATGGTTGGTGAGCTTGAGCAAAGATTTTGCAGTGTAGATGCAGGGCTACTAAGAGGCATACAGGCATGCAGTCCTAAGTCTGAGAACTTCTTGAGTGAATCACACTTGAATGAACTTGCAAAACACTACAGCATTGACCTGAAAACAGAGGAGGTTCTGGTGGCCAGAAACTTTCTTGCCCGGAAAACAGAGGCTGGATGTTCACCCAAAGATATGTTGACTGTCTCGCTCTGAAAAGCATTTTGCACACATAAAAACTAGAAAACTAGATATTTCTGTTCTTTTCAATGCAAACGTGTTACTAGGCTTACAAAAGGTTATCAAGCCATACACCACCATTTGGAAGTGAATTACATTCGTTTTGAGCACAATAAACAATGTAAGGTCAGAATCACATTGTTGGGCAAAAAGTGAAAATAAAACACATAAAAACTAGAAAAGTTGATATTAACAACAATTAACACCCCCATCTTGTGGCCACTTGACGCCACTGTACCTCATTCTTCTTTCACACCTGTCTTCAAACATCAATCTCCACTTCCTACTTCAGCCGGGGATCTCCATCCAGCCGGCGCCAGTTCATCGTTTACAACTACCCAGTTCGTATCGGTCCTACCATTATTCTCTAGACCCAGTTCAATGTTCCCTTTCTCTTGGTAACCCTCTCCCCTCTTCCCTAGTTCTCCGTCCGTCACTCTGCCTTCCTGTCACCGAACCATCAGGACGAATCAGGCCATCCCCGGTCAGGATGTTCCTCTCTCTCGGGAAAAGAACGGGCTAGCCAGTAACCCGAGGGATCCTGGCGAGCCGCTCCCGTAATCCCTTGGTCTCCCATCCCCTCCTGGAGGCGGTCCTTCTGTGGCAGGATCAGACGCTCTCTATCCCGCTCTCTATCCTCCTGGACTCCGGAGCTGATGAGAGCTTCATTGATCGGGAGTTGGTTCATCGATTGAAGATCGATACCGTTCCTCTTGATCTCCCAATCGAAACCCATGCACTAGACGGGAGGACACTCGTCGGGTGGAGAGTCGTACCGTTCCGGTCAACCTGCTCGTTTCGGGGAATCACCACGAGTCCATCTCTCTTCTGGTGATTACCAGCCCCTTCTCCCCGGTCGTTCTGGGTTAACCCTGGTTGAAGACACACAACCCCCAGATCGATTGGGGAACAGATCGAGTGATGTCCTGGAGTACACACTGTCTGTCCCATTGTTTGCAGTCCGCCCAGTCTCCTCGGGCGCCAGAGCTCGAGTCCGCTGCCGCACCTCCTAACCTGTCCTCCGTTCCGGAGAAGTACCACAACCTTGTGGCGGTGTTCAGCAAATCCCACGCCTTGTCCTTGCCCCCCCACTTTATGACTGCGCCATTGACCTCCTTTCTGGGGCTCCCCTCCCTGGTAGCTGCCTGTTCAATCTCTCTCGTCCCGAATGCGAGTCAATGGAGGAGTACATCGGGGAATCCCTTGCCGCTGGGATCATCCGCCCATCCTCTTCACCAGTAGGAGCGGGGTTCTTCTTTGTCGGGAAGAAGGATGACTCGCTTTGTCCCTGTATCGACTATCGCGGTCTGAACGATATCATGGTAAAAAAACAAGTATCCCTTGCCCCTCATTACTTCCGCCTTCGTTCCCCTCCACGGAGCTGTGGTTTTCACCAAATTAGACCTGCGCAATGCGTACCACTTGGTCCGCATCCGGGAGGGAGACGAGTGGAAGACCGCATTCAACACCCCATTGGGCCACTTCAAGCACTTGGTTATGGCCTTCGGACTCACCAACGCCCCCGCTGTCTTCCAGTCCCTGGTCAACGATGTCCTCCGAGACATGATGAACATATTGAACCTTCTCGAGATCCGTGGAGGAGCACAGGGTTCACGTCCGACAGGTTCTTCAACGTTTGCTGGAGAATCAACTTTACGTCAAGGCGGAGAAGTGTCAGTTCCACATTCCGTCAATCTCTTTCTCTGGGCTACATAATCGGTCAAGGCCAGATAGAGATGGATCCCTCCAAGGTCTCTGCGGTGGCCGAGTGGCCCTCCCCTCCAAGCTGCAAGAGACTGCAACAGTTCCTTGGATTCGCTAATTTCTATCGGCGGTTCATACGAGGCTACAGTCAAGTTGCGGCACCTCTCACGGCCCTGACCTCCAAGAGTTCCTTCTCGTGGACGCCGGAGGCTGAGACCGCCTTTCTAGGCCTCAAGAAGCGCTTTGTATCCGCGCCCATCCTCGTTCAACCCGATCCCTCTCTCCAGTTTGTGGTGGAGGCCGACACTTCTGACACCGGAGTGGGCGCGGTCTTCTCCCAGCGCTCACCCTCCTGCCACAAGCTCCACCCCTGTGCCTTCTTTCAACGGCTGTCCCCGCCGGAGAGAAATTATGACGTCAGCAACCGCAAGCTCTTGGACGTCAAGCTCGCCTTGGAGGAGTGGCGACATTGGCTGGAGGGAGCGGAGCACCCGTTTATAGTTTGAACCGACCACCGCAACCTGGCTTACATTCAGTCTGCTAAGAGATTGAATTCTCGACAGGCAAGGTGGGCCTTATTCTTTGGTCGTTTCAATTCCTCCCTAACCTACCGTCCCGGGTCCCAGAACGTTAAGCCGGATGCCCTGTCAACCTGTACTCCCCGGAGGACCCCTGTACTGATCCCGAAACCATCCTGCCCCCCGCTTGTCTGATCGCCACACTCACCTGGGAGGTTGAGTCCGCAGTACGCCTTGCGCAGAGGCAGAAGCCAGCTCCCGGTTCCGGCCCCCAAAATTGCTTGCTCGTTCCGGACGCTGTACGGTCCAGGGTACTGGTCTGGGCCCATTCCTCAAAGCTCACCTGCCACCCGGGAATCACCCAGACTTTGGACTTCATCTGCCGGCGAATCTGGTGGTCTACCATGGACGTCCGTGACGTCCATGCGTTTATTGTGGCATGTGCAACCTGCGCCCGGAATAAGACCTAGACCCGTCCCCATTCCGGTCTGCTTCGGCCCTTACCCATTCCTAGCCGGCCTTGGTCACACATCGCCCTGGACTTCGTCACCGGTCTGCCCACATTCGAGGGCAACACCACCGTCCTCACCGTGAGGTCAGAATCACATTGTTGGTCAAAAGTGCTTCTCTCGCTCTGAAAAGCATTTTGCACGCATAAAAACTAGAAAAGTGGATATTTCTGGTCCTTTCAATGCAAACGTGTTTTCAGGATTACAAAAGGGTTATCAAGCCATATACCACCATTTGGAAGTGAAGTCCATTAGTTTTCAGCAACCACCATTTGGAAGTGAAACATATTAGTTTTGAGCACAATCAACATTTAAATCTCAAAATAACGTTGTATCTCAAAAATTGATTCTCTCACTCTGAAAAGCATTTTGCACACATAAAAACTACAAAAGTTGATATTTCTGTTCCTTTCACTGCAAACATGTTACTAAGCTTAGAAAAGGGTTGTATAAGCCATACACCACCATTTGGAACAGAAGTGCTTTAGTTTTCAGCAACCACCATTTGGAAGTGAAACTTATTAGTTTTGAGCAAAATTAACATTATAAGGTCAGAATCACATAGTTGGTCAAAAAGTGATTCTCTCGCTCTGAAAAGCATTTTGGACACATAAAAAAGAAATGTTGGTATTTCTGTTAATTTCAATGCAAACGTGTTACCAGGCTTACAAAAGGGTTATTTATGCCATAGTCCTTTAGTTTTCAGCAACCACCATTTGGTTATCTCCCGCCGGAGCCTCGCTGCCGAGGGAGCCGTCAGCGCTTAGGCATTACCGCCTCCTGCAGTGCAGAGGCGGTGTTCCTTCGACAGCGGGAAGCGGGGCTCAAGCGGGAGACATTCACAGCCAACATTCCCTTTCTCCTCCATGTCGTGGTTCATGTATTTCAGGGAGACAAAGCCAAGAGTCAAAGTTCCTTTCCCCCAATTCCTTCTCAACCATGGCTGAGATAACCCCCACTACGAGTCTCGTTGTGGAAATACCAGAGACGAGAGTCTGACGTGTTATGCGCCATAACGCCAACAGCAGAACGGTTATCCAAATAACATGGAAGTGTACAACACTTGCGTTACTGTTCTGGAGCTCTATATCTAAATAATATCATATAATACATAGACCTCTATATCATATAATACATATTATCAAGGCCCAAAGCTGTGTGTGCGTCCAGGCGATATTATGAATCACAAACGACTTTGTCGGGTTCTCCGACGTCTCCGGTTCTTCCACTTCCACATCAATCTGAAGTAGACTGAACTGCCTGCTGCTGGCTGCCGGCTGCCCGCTGCCGGGCGGTGGTGCTTTGCGGCGGTGGTGCCTCGCGGCAACTGGCGGCAGGCAGCATGTCGCAGTTCATGTACTTCAGGGAGTCAAAGCCAAAGTTCCTCTCCACCAATTCCTTCTCAACCATGGCTACAACTCGTTGTGAACCAACTACAGTCTCGTTGTGGAAATACAAGAGACGTCAAAGAACCGACGTGTTATGCGCCATAAGACCAACAGCAAACACTTGCGTTACAGTGTGTGTGATCACACACACACACATGTGGCGCACGCACGGTCGTGTCTCATTGGCTGGGCAAATTCTCTGTGTGGGCAATGCAGGGGAGGAGCTTAGATCCTTTATGACGGCATATGGGACCACATTCCAAATCAGCGTGCTTGAGCCTCCGTTTTTTCAAAGGGGAGCAGAACACCTAGTGTTCGTTTTACACCAAACTTAAGTTTTAGCCACTGGGGGACCATAGGCAGGCTAGGGGAACTCAAATTTATGTTGGAGAACCTCATGCAGTAAGATTTTCATGCCATGGGACCTTTAATAGACTTGGACAAAACGTCCCAAATGCAGCTTTTCGTTTCTATGCGGATGATAGGGTAATTTATTGTTGTTTTCCTCCCTCATATATTCATTGCATAAACTATCAATTTTTGTTCATGTCTATACAGGCTATTTAATGGCTAAAGTAGCTAAATAGCCTGCAACAAAAAAGTGATATGCGGCCCCAGAAATGACCAAAAATGGCCCTTTACAAAGACAGGTTGCCGACCCCTGTTCTAAAACCATCCAATAAATGGGTCATTGACATGAGTCTATATGGGTGATGTGATTCTGCCATCATAACAACACAGTGCACTGAGGTTCCCTGAAGTCAGGTGATAAACAACACAGGACCTGTTGCCTCTGCATCCAGAGCTACTAATCAGGGAAAAGGTCATGGAAACCCTGCTCACCCATGCTCCACTGTCTGAGGTGAACTGTGGAACACATGGAAGACACAAACACACACAAACACACACACTCACACACACACACACACACACACACACACAGACCCATCGGCTGATACACTCACAGGCTGACTAATGTGTGGGGTTGCAGTTGTTCTAAAAACAAGGGAACAGTTTGAGAGACCAGCGTTCCCCTCGTCACATCAGGAGATGAGGACGCAGACATACTTTAGAATAATTTAAGAAACAATAATAACCCAGTAGACCCAGAACAGTACAGACAGCTAGACACCAGTACTGAGAAGAGTGTGTGGGAATAAGACAGCATTACTACTCACCAGTGTGTTCTCTATCCCATTAATCCCGGCTCATTGGTCTATCACCCTCAAACATGTTTCAGTATCATGTGTCTGAAGTCACCATTGAACATGAAGGTAGATGTTACTTGTTTAGTTCAATACTGAATATAGAAAACCATCTGCTCTCTACTGAACATGATGTAATTTTATCCTCAGAAAGGTTGTGTCATGGTTCTCAGAGGCACCAATATAGTGTTGCACAGTTCCACCTAGGATGGAAATTTAGGAAACATTTCCAATGTTAAATGTTCCCACTTTCTAACCCACTAACTGAATCCTGAAGAACAGGAAGTAAAGCAACAATGTTTCAGTGTTAAACACTAGGAGGCCTTCCTGGGTCACAGCTGGAAGGGATGTGGTGTGTATTGTCTGACTTGGAGCGGGCAGGAGAGATATTTCAGCTGTCATCATTTAACTGTCATAAACAAGAAGTTAAGAAATTACCTACCTCCATCTCACACACACACACACACACACACACACACACACACACACACACACATTAATGACCACAATTGTGTTGTTATGTTATTATCTTCACAACTCTTGTTCTCTGTTTTGGCGCTGCAATGGTGGAACGAGCTTCCTGCCGATGTCAGGATCGCAGAGTCGCTCACCAGCTTCTGCAAGAGACTCAAGACTCACCTGTTCAGAGATCACCTGGACTCTGCATAGCCTCCTCCCTTACCCCCCACTGCCCCTTATCCTCCCTAACTCTCTTAAAAACACCCCTCTTATGCACCTATTGCCTATCTTTGTACGTCCTGGCATTTATTGTACGCACTTAAAGGGATACTTCACCCATTCAGAACCGGCGTTCTATCATTATAAAATCTCTATTGTACAGTGGGGTAAAAAAAGTATTTAGTCAGCCACCAATTGTGCAAGTTCTCCCACTTAAAAAGATGAGAGAGGCCTGTAATTTTCATCATAGGTATACCTCAGCTATGAAAGACAAAATGAAAAAAAAAAAATCTAGAAAATCAAATTGTCTGATTTTTAAAGAATTTATTTGCAAATTATGGTGGAAAATAAGTATTTGGTCAATAACAAAAGGTCATCTGAATACTTTGTTACATGCCCTTTGTTGGCAATGACAGAGGTCAAACGTTTTCTGTAAGTCTTTACAAGGTTTTCACACACTGCTGCTGGTATTTTGGCCCATTCCTCCATGCAGATCTCCTCTAGAGCAGTGATGTTTTTGGGCCTTCGCTGGGTAACACAGACTTTCAACTCCCTCCAAAGATTTTCTATGGGGTTGAGATCTGGAGACTGGCTAGGCCACTCCAGGACCTAGAAATGCTTCTTACGAAGCCGCTCCTTCGTTGCCCGGGCGGTGCGTTTGGGGTCATTGTCATGCTGAAAGACCCAGCCACGTTTCATCTTCAGTGCCCTTGCTGATGGAAGGAGGTTTTCACTCAAAATCTCACGATACATGGCCCCATTCATTCTTTCCGTCACACGGATCAGACGTCCTGGTCCCTTGGCAGAAAAACAGTCCCAAAGCATGATGTTTCCACCCCCATGCTTCACTGTAGGTATGGTGTTCTTTGGATGCAACTCAGCATTCTTTCTCCTCCAAACACGACGAGTTGAGTTTTTACCAAAAAGTTATATTTTGGTTCATCTGACCATATGACATTCTCCCAATCCTGTTCTGGATCATCCAAATGCTCTCTAGCAAACTTCAAACGGGCCCGGACATGCACTGGCTTTAGCAGGGGGACACGTCTGGCACTGCAGGATTTGAGTCCCTGGCGGCGTAGTGTGTTAGTGATGGTAGCCTTTGTTACTTTGGTCCCAGCTCTCTGGAGGTCATTCACTAGTTCCCCCCGTGTGGTTCTGGGATTTTTGTTCACCGTTCTTGTGATCATTTTGACCCCACAGGGTGAGATCTTGCGTGGAGCCCCAGATCGAGGGAGATTATCAGTGGTCTTGTATGTATTCCATTTCCTAATAATTGCTCCCACAGTTGATTTCTTCACACCAAGCTGCTTACCTATTGCAGATTCAGACTTCCCAGCCTGGTGCAGGTCTACAATTGTGTTTCTGGTGTCCTTTGACAGCTCTTTGGTCTTGGCCATAGTGGAGTTTGGAGTGTGACTGTTTGAGGTTGTAGACAGGTGTCTTTTATACTGATAAGGAGTTCAAACAGGTGCCATTAATACAGGAAATGAGTGGAGGACAGAGGAGCCTCTTAAAGAAGAAGTTACAGGTCTGTGACAGCCAGAAATCTTGCTGGTTTGTAGGTGACCAAATGCTTATTTTCCACCATAATTTGCAAATATATTATTAAAAAATCAGACAATGTGATTTTCTGGATTTTTTTTTTTTCATTTTGTCTCTCATTGCTGAGGTTTACCTATGATGAAAATTACAGGCCTCTCTCGTCTTTTTAAGTGGGAGAACTTGCACAATTGGTGGCTGACTAAATACTTTTTTGCCCCACTGTAATATATAAAATATTTTTTTCCCTCAGTCTAATGGTGTGTTCCTGAATCCTCGAACGCCAGACTACCAAGTCGAAAGTCGAAGATCTCCCATTTTTCTTGCGGCATTTCTCGAAGGCACGCCCCCTTTCTGTCTTCATCTTTCGAAAATCTGAGAGTAGACCGAGAGCAGTGATGACGCTCTCAACAAAATGCGCACGTGAAGAGATTTTTTTTTTTGTATTTGTACCACGTAGGTCATTTTAATGTAGACTTTAAATGCTATTACACCCTTGATTACATTGCTAATTTATTCCGGTCACCAATTTATACATTGCATGGTCTTGCTGTGCGTGCAATACAATGCAAAGTTGTGCTGTTTGTTTTCGGGCTGGTATGCTAAAGAGCCTAATGTAGCAAACAATAAACAACGACTAGCCAAGTTCATGCCACAATCGGAAGGCTGGCATCCGAGGATTCAGTAACACACCATAACCCAGTCTTCTCTTGGCCCAGCATTCCTGATCAAATTTTCTCCCGAGATGGCGTCAAATGACGCGTTTAACGTCATCTCGGGAGAACTTTGCTTGCCTGCTAGAAGGGCCGAGGACTACAAACCACTGGTTCCGCAAATTTGTGAGCCCACCAATAAGGAATACAGCTCGCATACGAGATGTAAACACAATGTCCGCCATGTTTCTTCACCGCTTACCTAGAGAATATATTTGCAATGTGAAACAGCCAAAGTGCATTTTGAAAATCTGTTGTTGGATTTGGACATTCAGGGCTATTAGTAAGAGCCAGAATACAGCCAGGAAGAATTGAAACAAATAGAGAAGGAGGCTGCTGCGGCCGCAGCTGAACAAGCCTTGCCTGTTGACGAGGACGAGGAGCTGGAGCGCGCCGGTTTGCTCTGTTCGCCTATAGACACTAACACAGATTCCCTATGCTGCAGCGAATTTCAGCGATGCCAGTTTCTTCTACAATAAATGGCTGAATCTGGCGAGGACGGGGCCATGTGTGTAACCTCTCACCCTGGCTTTACGCCTCATCTGAACAGTTGGGTATTGGATACATATTTTCGGACCCAGAAAGTGAACTGGAAACGCCAGCCAAAGCCCGCCGGGAGAAACAGACGTCTGAGCATAGAGTAAGTGTTTGTTTTTTTACCAACCCATTGGCTACAACAGTTTTGAGTCCAGGGGAACGTGACAATGTAGTTCCGAAAGTAGCCGATCTTATTGGCAGAGCATAGGCTACGTTACGTTAGCTTGAAGTCTGTGTGATGCTGTATAGGCTACTCAAGGCATAATTTATCTTGCTTTGCTAATGTTGTTCTCTTTCTTTCTTAGACAGTATCGGCTTCCTGTGTTGTCCAGGCCTTCAGAGCTAATTACCCAGTACAAGATGGGCAGTACCATGGCTACCAGGAGACAGTAGATGCTCAAGATGAGCTGTGACTATTTGACTCTAGCAAACGCACCCTACACGTTTTATTTTTGTAAATAGTTCATATTTTTTCATGAAGAAAACTCCAAATTCATGTTGGTTGTTGTGATTTGTTTACTAACCCAAGAGCTGTTATACTAAAGTAGGCCTACTGTATGAGATAAACACTTATTTCAACTGGGGGGAAAAGGTTGAGTACAAATACTTGATATGCTGAGCTATTGTAATTAGCAAATGTTTTTATGCTGTACAGTAATATAGAAATGATGCGTTTGAAAAAACGGGGGCAGAAGTCTAAACTAGTCAACGTATCACAGGGATATGTTAACACAAAGTTTGCTTGCGCTACCACTCACGCTAGGACCATGGGTCCTTCCCCCTCCAAACGGAAACAGGCTGGCGATCCAGCGAGCGCAATGCACTGTGGTAGTTGGAGGATTTCTTACTTTTGAGCCAGAGACACTTTCTGCCTTTTCTCAGGCTAGGATGAACCGATTTCAATTTTTTTTTGCACATGTATAATACATATAATTATTTACTTCATATAACCTTCAGATCTCCACCGATGAAGTATCCCTTTAAAAGTAGTACTTAGCATCGTGTTGCATCTTTGTTATATATAGGGGATTGATTAACCTAGCGATTGTTAGTGCTTTTCACTTGGTTCTATTAACATCCTTACTGTACTGACAGCGATATATTGTTGTTTATCTTTCTTCTGACAAATGTACTTATTTAAGTCACTTTGGATTAAAGCGTCTGCTAAATGCCCTTAATATGAATGCACATTTGTTGTGCTTTTTTGAATAGATTTATATATTTTTTTAGGATATACACATTTTATTTTGGCAAATATTGTATTCTTCTCCACACAGCCCTACAAACATGAATACAAGTTGGTTGTGCAGTAGGCTGAAGTGTGTTATACTGCCGCCCAGTGGTGGAACTGATTAATATTGATCCATGTTCCCTGTCGTCAATATCAGACATCATGTTGATTATTCTTTTCTTTCACAAGTTCTCCTAAGTGGGAAATACGATAAAGTGCAATTTCAATGATTATATATACCTCCATAAACGTGCACATTTACTTATGAAAGATATGATGCATGCATCTGTAATTGGTGGAGGGACACGAAATATATCAGCTATGTTGTAATCTGTTTGAGAGAATAAAACACTGGAAGCTTAATTTAATAAAAATACTCTCAAGTCTAATGAAATTATTTGATACCTCGGGAAAGAAATGGATTCAGATTTGATCAAAACAAATGTTTATTCCAATGGAAAAGTTGTAATATCTAGACTAGAGTATGACTTTTGAGACAAACACTTTATATATAAAATCATTTTGACCCGAGGAGCTGCGTCAAACTGACCAGCAGTCAGTCAGACCTCTGAGACTCAAAGACCCTGACCCAGCAGGGGGGCACACACACACACACACACACACATACACACATACACACAATAATGGTACACACACAATAATAAATAAATATTTTCTTGTTAAAAGTCCATTTAAAACGCTCCTTTAGGACGCATGAAGTCGGTTCGCTGCGGTTCTGAAAGCCGGTGGTCCGTGGGTCTTCGATAGGGCTGCAGGGGTCTTGTCTGTCTCCAAACAGGTTCCTCCCTGGACCTCCTCCAGCTGCTCTCTTCCTCGTCTCTTCACAGGCAAGCCCGCTACTATTGTCCTCCTCCTCGACTCTCCCAACATGAGCATGGCCATCTCGGCGTCGTCAGGGCCCTCCCCGGAGAAGGGATGGCACACAGTGTCCACCAGGCCCACCACCGTGCCCACCACCGTGCCCACCACCGCCACCACTGTGCCAAGCAGATACACCTTCAGCATCCCGCGGGTGGGCTTCTGGCTCAGCATCTCTCTGACGAAGGGGACGAGTTCCTTCACCGTTTCCATTCTTGTGGTTTCACCTGGGGAGCAGATGGTTGGACAAATTAGTAAGCGATTCTTGGTATCACGATCATTACAATGTAATCAAACACATTCAACATGTCCGGGCCAGAAGGATTATTAAGAAGACCTACGTTTTATCTGTTCCAGGTCGGTTGGACAGCGTACTCTGAACAGGACAGTGTTCCTCTGGTGGTGAGACCATGTGAGACCAGGTTCTCCACCGCGTCCTGGCTGCTTTATTGAGTCGCTTAGCTCCGCCCCCGCCGACTCCCAACGTCTTTACAGAGGGGCCGCTTAGCTCCGCCCCCAAATGGGTCCCTAGCTCCGCCCCCGACAAGGCCCGTCACTCAGCTGGCTTCAGGTCAGACACGTCGGGCACGTCGCACCCTTTTCACATGTTGTCAGTAGTGGGGTAAAGGATCCTCCTGCTGAACATGAGGTCGGTTGTATTTATGTCTGTCGTAGTAAGGCAATGCGACTGTATATTGAGCTGACTGGTTGTGTCTAATTACTAAGGAATAAAATGTATACAAATTCTGTCTGGCATGTTTTTTGAAGAAAACGTTTCCAAAAAGCATCGGACATATGACCCACTATGTTCTGCTCCATGTATCGAATGTTGACAACGTGACATGACATGGCTAAGCTAACAACATAAACAAGAGAAGTTCAGAAGGGGCAAACGTGTGGCTACACACAGCACTACAGAAGTCGTCAAGTTTGAAAAAGAAAAAAATATTTGTTGCACAGCTGAACGCTGTATCACATCATGAGCTGGCTGTTCTCAATTCACAACACACATTCCATCAAAACTAGCCTATATCAGGCATTCTGACTTAAACTCATGCACGCGAGCATTCCACTGCATTGAGAAGAGCCATGTAATAAACAAAAATAATTGACAGCTGAACGTTAGGAAGGCCCATGCAAGTGAATGGAGCAGTCTACAGCATTGAGAAGAGCCGTGTAATAAGTAAGGGATAATGTATAGAACGCCGTTCATTATCGGTAAAATAAGCCCCGACAGGGCGAACAGGACACCGACGCGCCGCGAAGGTGTCTTGCTTCGATAATGACCGGCAACGTTCTATACATTATCCCGCTTATTACACAGTTACTTGCCAAAACGAAAAAATAACTTCGCATGGTGTGTCTTTTTACAATTTATTTGTTACCAGCATTCGTAGTGTTGATCAGCAGGGAAATAGTCCGCCAAAGACGTGGACGTCGCTTAGCAACCGAAGTCGCTGGGGTTGAAAAGTTACCGGACTACTTAAGGATTGATACCAAACACGTCATTAGAGGCAAAAAGTCCTTTGTTTTCCTTGACAGCGGTCAATTATACTTAGCACCGCCGGAAGTTGTGAAGAGCCTATGCAAGTGAACGGAGCGTTCCACGGCATTGAGAAGACCCGTGTAATAATCCATAATAATTCAACTCGATTTCTTTTTACATTTATTTTACAAGTGGTGTGTACAAAATGAATCTTGACGAAACGGTAACACTTTAGGGTCAAACAGTTAAACGGTACAGCTATCTACATCCCCTTCTTTAGCTGTGGCTCCTGGACATGGGAAGCATAAAATCATACACTTCTGCACTAACAGAAGTTTTATAATGGAAATGTAAATAAGATCTGGTTCACTTAACTTTAACTGAGTGCCTCACAACTTAATGCATTGTCAACAGAATAAAACTTTATGCAGAATCAAATAACAAAGCATTATTTCTCACATTTTGGATTCAATAAACTTCAGCAGCTAGCTCAGTTCATGTATTTTCTATTTGGCCTAGAGGCTCTGCCGGACCTAGTGAATTTCATAGAATTGGCAACTTGAACTGTGTTTTTGGCCGGCGGTACGACACATTGCTTGGATCCCTCGCCTTGCTGGGATACACTGGTGGGAGACTTTTCTGGATTTCGTTGTCTCTGACACTGTTCTGCTGGTGTTCGTTCAATTCCTTCAGTCCTTTGTATTTTGTGCATGTCGGGGTCAAGTGTGTAACCAGTTGTGTTCAATTCATCAGTGTATGTGGTGCTCTTCGGAGGCTGTGGCTCCATAAATGGCAGGATGTGGCGTCGGTTAGGCCTGTATTCCTTCCCTTCAGAATCCACAACATATGATCGTGGCTCATCACACCTCCGCTTCACCACTCCTACTTTATCATGTCCCCTTTATGTTTGGAGTCTCACCACCTAATCTGGTTCCAGGGGGCGTAGTGGTTTGCTGCTCTTGTCGTAATAGTGTTTTTGTGTCCACCGCATCTTTGTTAATTGTGCTTCGATGCTGGACGGGGTTCTTGCAGCTGGTTTTAGCAATTGTTTGCAGATGGGCAGAATAGTCAGAGTGCGACGGGACAACAGCCTTTGTGCAGGTGAGCCCAAGATGTTGTCTCGGGGTATGTTTCATGTTCCAAGCAGATTCAGGTAGATGTCTGTCCCGTCCCTCTCTGTGGTCTCTAACAGTTTCGTTGCACTCCTTACGGCCCTCTCACTGAGTCCATTGGACTGAGGATACTCTGGACTGCTCGTTACATGCTGGAAATCCCAAGATCGGCTGAAGTCATGGAAGGCCTGGCTGGTATACTGTGTTCCATTATCTGAGTACAGCTTCTGTGGTATGCAGTTGACTGAGAAGTGAGGCTTTAGCTTATTGATGACAGTCAATGATGACAGGCTGCTGAGCCGGTCAATTTCAAACCAGCCAGAATATGAATCAACAAGGACCAGGTAATGGTGACTCTTCCATTCAAACATGTCTGTGGCGACAAGAGACCAGGGCAGGTCTGTGACTGTGTGCAGTTTTAGCGGCTCTTTTTGCTGGTGAGGCCTCAGGCTGTTACAGACGCCGAATACCATAACGACAGCCTGAATGTCCCAATTTTAGAGATGGCCAGAAAACACTCTCCCATGCCCTTCTCTTGGTGGATTCAACTCCTACAAATGGGGTGTCCCATGTGTAGCACCTTCAGGTATTCAGAGTGCAGGGCAGTGGGCACGACCGCTTTGTTTCCTTTCATGATGACCCTGTCTTCGACGGTGAGTTCTTCACGGAAACTGAAAAATGGTCTCACCGCTGTAGGTACGCTGCATAAACGTCTTGGCCAGCTCCGTTGAATGAAACAGGTGAGTTTCTGCAGCATTGTGTCTTCAGCAGTGTATTGAGTTCTTCCAGACGCCGTGGGGATATTAGTTGAACTGTCATCACGTCAAACTCTGGCCGTTCTGCCCTCTGGGGGCTGGCATTGCACCTCGGTACATGGGAAAGGGTGTCAGCTAAGTAGAGGAGCTTCCCTTTTTTGTAGGTGAGAGCCAGGTCGAATTTTTGCAACTGTAACATCATGCGTTGCAGGCGAGCTGGGATGGTGTGAAATGGTTTGTTGTGAATGGTGACCAAGGCCTGGTGGTCAGTCTCAATCACAACCGGCTTGCCATAGATGTAGTCATATAATTTGTAGCAGGCGAAGACCACTGCTAGAATTTCCTTTTCGATTTGCCCATATCTCGTCTGGGTCAGTGTGCGAGACGCGTATGCCACGGGATTCTCCTCTTGGAGGCAAGCAGCCCCTAAACCATATTGTGATGCATCGCAGGTGAGCGTCACTGGTTGCCTCACATCATAGTAATGGAGTACAGGTGGGCTGCTGATGGAGGTCTTGAGCCTGTCAAAAGCATTCTGTTGATGCTCCGTCCAATTCCACACCAATTCCTTGTGGAGCAGCTGACGTAGTGGTGTGGTTAGTTCACTTAGATTTGGAATGAACTTGCCCAAGTAGTTTACCATTCCTAAGAAACGCTGAAGAGCTGGCTTGTCCTCTGGGGGTGGTATTTCACTGATTGCTTTTATTTTTTTAGGGTCTGCTTTTAGCCCCTTATCTGTGAATGTGTGCCCAACATAGCTCACCTCGTTGAGTCCAAACTTGCATTTGCTGGGATTCAGTCTCAGTTTCACATGTCTGGCATGATCCAGTCTCTTTTTCAGGTTTCTTTCATGCTCATCAGGGTCTTCGCCACCGATGATGATGTCGTCCACGATTATAGCACATGGATGTCCTGCAAATAATTGTTCCATGGCTCTTTGAAACACTTCTGAGGCTGTACAAATTCCAAACAGCATCTTTAAGAACTTGAATCGGCCATACGGAGTTGTGAATGTTGTGCGGAGGGATGAGGCATCATCCGGTCTGACTTGCCAGAAGGAGCTTTTAGCATCAAGGACGGAAAAGATAGTGGCACCTTACATCTGAGTGGCAACCTCCTCCACCGTGCGCATGGGATGGTGAGGGTGCATGAGGGCCTTGTTAAGGTTTCTGGGGTCTATGCAGATGCGCACGTCACCCGTCTCTTTCTTGTGTGTGGCCACTTAATTCAAAAAACATTCTGTGGGCTCATCCACAGGTTCAATTACTACCAGGGTTTGCATTCTTTGGAGCTCTTGTTCCACTTTTTTTTGCATTGCAGCTGGAATACGACGTAGAGGGCTGACAACCGGTGTTATCTCTGGATCTACCTTCATCAAGTATGTTACAGGTAAGTCACCGACTTCACCTTTGAATTGGTCTGCATATGCCTTAAACTTTTTTGCGACAGGGTGTGATCCTCATTGCTGAAGGTGACTAGCTTCATATGTAGGCTGTCCTGTAGGCCAAGAACAATTTCTTTCACGACTTCAAACTGTAGGTTATACAGCTGTTCATTTAGCTTGCATGGTAATGTCACTGTGCCAATCGGTTTGATCATAGAACCGCCAAATGCTACAAGATTGACCTGCTTAATTGGCATTTGCAGTTCTTCAGTGTGCCTGACAAGTTTGTATGTGTTAAGGGACATAACATTACATTTCGCCCCTGTATCCACTTTCAGGTTTAGTTGTTTTTCATTAACAGTCACAAAACACTGTCCTTCCTTGTCAATTTTCTTCCCATCATCATGCTAGGACAAGCCTTCAATGGTGAATGTGTCTTCACTTTCACTGCTGGAGTTTGTTTCGGCATATAGACGGTTTATCTGTCTGTTTGGTCTGCTTGACTTGCTAGACCTGCATTGGCTTTAAAAGTGGTTCTGCTAACCACAGTTGTGGCACTGTTGGCCAAAAGCCGGACAATGGTCACGTTTCGCTGGATGGGTTCCCCCACAATTCCGGCAACTGGAGATTGATGGATTTTCCTTCATAGTGAGCTTCATTTTGCTGTAGATGTTTCTATGTTTTGTACTGCATCCACACTGGCGGTTGTAACAGTTTTAGGCATGGAGAGGGCTTTGCTATTTTTTTCAGTGAGCTCGCTAATGCTTTAGACAGTGTTAGGTCAGTCTCTTTTAGCAGCGTACGTCTAACAATGTCGCTACTTAATCCACAGACCAGTCTGTCTCTTATCAGTTAGTTTTCCAATACACCAAAATTACAGTTTTTAGCCTGATTTCTCAGTGTACTCAAGTATGCCTCGATGGTTTCACCAGGTTTTTGGTGTCTGGTGTTGAAGTTGTGCCTCTCCATTATCACGTTTGATTCAGGGTTGCATATTTCTTTAAACTTCCTTTTCAGATGTTCGGGGTCCTCTCTAGATTCTGCTGGAACGACGACGTTATCATCTTCTGCTAGTACTGCGGGCACATAGGTGACTGATCGCTCCCTCTCTATAGCCTCCGGTCCTGCAAGGTTGAGGAGTATATAAGCTCTCGTTTGGGCAGGTTTATCACCGTGTGCGGCGGCAATGAAAATATCATATTCTCGTTCAAACTTGCGCCAGTGGACTGCCACATTCTCATCGAAAACGAGAGGGTCCGGACTTCTGAATCCATCTGCCATTTCCATGGTTTCGCTTACCGCGGTCGAGACTTCAAAGTTTACGTTCCTAGAGATGAAGTTGTCCGAGTGATGTCTTCAGAAAGCATCCCACTTCTGACACCATGTCGTTTTGATCAATAAAGTATCCGAATGGAAAAGTTAAAATCTTCTTTATTGATGTCCACGGTCTAACAGAGAACCCATGCATATCGAGTTCCGGGTTATTGCCACCAAATCACGTGAAGTTAATCCCGCGAGACCCACTCTGTCGTGTTCTTGAAGAAAGTAGTTCAATCCGGGTCACTTTTAACTCACTTTATTTGTTAAAGTATTTTGGTATGGTAACTATGAAGCAAAAGGAGGGAATTGTATTTAACTCGCGTGGAGAGAAATACCGCAGAGCTATCTTACAGCCCCGGGGGGCTTTCCCCGGGGCTCTCAACGGGTCTGCCATATGTCTTTGACCTCATCTGACTCCCGCTCCCTGATTCTATCAAGTAGGTGTGGCCTATGTGAAGTAGGCGTGGCCTATGTAACGTTTTGGCTCCGGCTTCCTCACCTGTCTAAAGGTGCTGCCATCTGTGGCTGGAGTAGTTATTGTAGCTTATTTGTTGGTCCTGCTCCCATTGTGGCTATGTGGAGCTAATGAAGCTTGTGTATTTGATCCTGCTTCCTTGTGGCTATGTGGGGGCAACTTATGTGCTTAAAATACGTAACAACTCATAGTACGGTAACACTTTAGGGTCAAACAGTTAAACAGTACAGCTAGCTACACAGTCCTTTCTAGTGGGAGAAGAGCCCATCGCTCCTGAAAGAACCAAAAATAGTGTCCGGGGACCTTTTTCATCCACTTTATATAGAGGGATGGAGGAATCACACTCCTGACTGCACGTCTTGTGGCAATACTTGATTTTCTCTCTGTTGTAATCCCAATGTTAAACACAAATCCTTCAGAAGAAGGTTTGGCATTACACAAACCGTCCCTTTAGCAAAAAACATTGTTTCATTTGATCTCTGTCTTAAAACTATCCACTAAATTGGTGATGGACAGATGGTGATATGAGTCTGCTATCATAATAACACGGTGCACTGAGGTTCCCTGAAGTCAGGTGATAAACAAAACAGGACCTGTTGCTTCTGCATCCAGAGCCACTAATCAGGGGAAAGGTCGTGGAAACCCTGCTCACCCATGCTCCACTGTCTGAGGTGAACTGTGGAGCACATGGCGACACACACATGCACACACACACACACACACACACACACGCACAGACACACACCAGCGTTCCCCTCGTCATGTCAGGAGATGAGGACGCACTCGTACTTTAGAATAAGAAATAATACCAAACCAGTAGACCCAGAACAGTAGAGAAAGCTAGACATCAGCACTGGGAACACTGGGTGTGTCAATGGGGGGAATAAGACAGCATTACTCTTCACTGTAAACCAGTATGTTCTCCATCCCATTTAACCCTGCTCAGCCGATCACCCACAAACATGTTTCAGTATCAGATATGTGTCTGAAGTCACCATTCAACATGAAGGTAGATGTTACTGGTTTAGTTCAATCCTGAATATAGAAAACCACATGTTCTCTACCGAACATGATGCAATATTATCCTCAGAAAGGTTGTGTCATTATACACAGAGGCACTAGTATAGTGTTGCACAGTTCCACTAGGATGGATATTTAGGAAATTTCCATACATACATACATACATTTCCAACGTAAAATGTTCCCACTTTGTCACTCACTAACTATATCCTCACACACACACACACACACACACGCACACACACACACACAAACACATACACACACACACACACACACACACCAGGTGACCTGGTCACCTGATTGTCCTGAACTTTGAGGAGCTACAAATTCCTTCCCATTGGTTCCACACGTCTGTCTGTACTCTCAAAACACGTTGTCTATACAACTTCTATTCAATATAGTGTGAACTTGTATTCTACTTTGCTGTAACTTTCTATAGCTCATTTGCAAATGTGTGTGTAAAAGCTGAAAGGCTTACAAGCCTTTTCTTGTAATCACACATCAATGAGAGCATTGGCTGGTAAGACTTTGTGGGACTTCCGGATGTCTTGAAGCAGTGAGTGTCCATGTGACGTTGTGGGGTTGTGCTTTCGCTGTCCTGACCCAGCGTACCTTCTCAATGGAATCAGTGTTTAAGCCGGCGTGTCGGAGTTCATATCACTGCTCTCTGTCATCACGGAGAGCAGATGATGGCGCTCTGTGATGCTAATGTGGGGTCATGTCTTGTTTAGCCTCAGGATCACTTTTCTTGGGCGATGGTAGAGCGAGTACCATTAAGGCTCAGTCCTGATCGCAGCGACCAGGGTTCTATTCCTGCCCGTGGTCCTTTGCTGCATGTCCTCCCCTCTATTTCCCATTTTTTTTCTGTCTAGCTATCTCTATCATAAAGAATACAAATTCTAAAATAAATCACACATTTCTGTCTGTGGCGGTACGTCAAACCATTCAGACATTATAGGACAACAGTGTTTTGGGTCTGATTACAGCTATTATAACTTCGACTGGTACAGTCATATGTGGTTTTACCTACCTGCTCATTCATAAGGTTTTGACCAGCCATCATAACAACAGCATGAAGAGGTTTAGGAATTAGCAGCGAATGGCAAGCAGAGAAAGGAAAATTCCAGGCTTTGCTCGTGTTGCTATCTGGAAAAGCAAACACCAACTGGCCATGATAGGACCTGCCTGTGTGTGTGTCTGTATGTGTGTGTGCGTACGTCATCTTCCGTTGAGTCAGAAACACACCCTGTACCTGAGAGGTAGTCAGTTGTCGGAAAAGAATGAAGAGAAGAGAAACAATGTGATTATAAGCAGCCGGAGGCTATGGATAAAGTACGCACACAGTGATAGAGAGTGATCAATCTAATTGTCTGTCTGTCTGTCTGTCTGTCTGTCTGTCTGTCTGTCTGTCTGTCTGTCTGTCTGTCCGTCCGTCCCTCTGTGTCTGTCTATCTACCTATATGTCCATCTGTCTCTTTAACTGAGTGTCTCTGTCTGTCTCTCTGTAGTTCATGGTTAAATTAGGTTAAGTTGAATGAATGCAAACGTTCAAATTACTTGGATAAGGCGATTATCTTACACCCCTGAGGGGTGTACACACACACACACGCACGCACGCACGCACGCACACACACACACACATGCACGCACGCGCACACACGCGCGTGACGGTAAGTGAAGTGAGCAGGAGTGTAATCACGGTGCGTGTCCACACAGGTGTGGGTGAGGAGTGTTGATTCAGCGGAGCAGGGTGTGGTGGCGGAGCAGGAGGGTGTGGCTGACGGTGTTTATAAGGCGCTGTCCCAGGCCCTCACACACATTCTGATACACACCTGATGGAACTAACCGACCGCTCCACCACAGGTGAGCCACAGAGGACATAGGGAGGAACAAACATTGACTCAATCTGGAGGCTTTGCCTTCTACTTGGACAGGTTTGGAGTATAGTTTTGATAGTTCGGTATCAAATGTGATGATACCGAACTATCAAATGGGTTATTTTAGACGGATCAGTTTGAGAAGCCGTTGTAAAGTAGAGTGGACACGCGTCTGTTGGAGGAAACCGTTATAGAGTAGCGTGGTGATGCCTGCTGACTAATATTTTCAATTATTTTGTATGACTACTGAAGAACTCTGTATTGGATTGAAGAAGATGAAGAGGCTGCTGCTTGTGATAGCAGGTAAGGCTTTATGATCTCGTACAGCATAGACTTCTAACAAACTGTTGGTGATTCAGACAAACCCAGCAGCAGTGTTGAACCAGGGAGCTGGCCTCTCTGGTCCGGGTTACCGTACCAACAGGCTTGAATACGGAAATAACATTAGAACCCAGAACCAGGGAACCTCTCTGGTCCTGGTTACCGTAGCGACAGGCTCGAATACAGAACCATCAATACAGCCCAGAACCAGGGGCCTCTCTGGCCTGGGTTACCGTATCAACAGGACCATCAATGCAACCCAGACCAGGGGCCTCTCGGTTCCGGGTTACCCTAGCAACAGAATCATCAATTACAACCCAGACCCAGGGGCCTATCTGGTCCTGTCGGCTCACTAATGTCTCCATGGCAGCGCTGGCGGTGGGTTCCTCCGCCCAGACGGACTGCTTCCGGGGCGCCTGCTACCCCCCCACCGGGGACCTGCTCCTGGGGCGGGCCGACCGGCTCCATGCCTCCTCCACCTGCGGCCTGGCGGGCTCCGAAGTCTTCTGCACCCCCTACCAACAGGTAGGACCCCCGCAACCCGGGTTTCCGTAGAAACAGGGTCGGATACAGACCCACGCCATGTGACCCCTGTGTTGATGAGGAACCCCCTAGGAGGAGACCCCTCTAGGAGGGGGTCCATTATAAGAATCTAGAGCGGCTCAGGGCTCATTCTATCATACTATAAAACATTATACAGGTCAACTCAGGAGATGCTTGGTGAAACTTGAGGGCAAATGATAAAACAGCCTAAACATATTTTTTAGAGGATTAAATCTTGACATAGTTAGAATTAAATATATTAATTTAAATGTGTTAATGTATAACAATGTGTACAGGTTATAGGTGTCTATACAGAAAAAACTGTGATTTTATTTTCCAGACTTATTAACAGGACTAATAAATTACTAATAAAAACTAGAATAGAATATAAACCTATAAAACTACTTGTATAACATTTAATGCCGATGAACTTTTCATCATGTTTCATCAGGTAACGAGCACACACACACACACACACACACACACACACACACACACACACACACAGACACACACACACACACACACACACACACACACACACACACACACACACACACACACACACACACACACACACACACACACACACAACTGTAGGCTCTCTATAGTCCATCAGATAGCTGTGTCCACTCAGACTCAGACAGTTTCAGGGCCACATCCCATCCGTGGTGTTTTGGTGAAACTGTCTGGTTGCAGTGCCAGAGACCACAGATGAAACCCGTGTTGCAACTGAGTCAGGATATTGCTAGGTCACCGTCTGAACAACTGCTGTGACAGCAAAGTAGCGGCTTGTTGCTTTCACATGTCAGAATTACCACAGTATTTAGGTGTGGAAGTTTTAGGATTTATAACAGCATTTGAACTCAAATATCAATTTAAAGATATGTAGGAATCTACTTATGCTGGCAGTGGCAATGGTAGGCCCAGCTGTAGGGATGACCCGGACTTCACAAACACAAGTCAAATGTTGTCATAACAGTATTGCAGTGAGTGAGGTATATTCCAGTGATCACCAGCAGCAGGCATGCATTCAGCTCTGTGTTGCATAGCAGCACCTCACCCCTCGCTGCATGCGTGCCTCCCCTCAGGCTACGGATAACGTAGGTAAGAGACACTTCTTTATAGGGGAGGGGTGTAGCGCCATCTCATTTCCTGCCACACCCTGTCCTTTCCAGACAGGGAAGGGCGATAGACACCTACTATATGTCAGTAGGGCTATCACATGCTGACTAACACACTCACTCACTCATACATTCCCTTACACACTAAAATACACACACATGCACAGGCGCATGCACACACACACACACACACACACACACACACACACACACACACACACACACACACACACACACACACACACACACACACACACAGTGTAGTTGAAACATGAAGGATGTAGGATGTAGGAAGTAGTGCAGTAGCCAGTAATGAATGATAATAGAGACCGTCCACTGGAAACCAGTAAGGGCTTGAGGTTTGTGTTTCTCAGAAGACATACACCTGATGACTTTCTGCCCACCGTTACCAGACTCCCAGAGGTAGAGCTAACCCATGGTGATGAGTACGTGTTGGCCTGACTCTCTTTGGCCCCTGCGTTATGATTGTGAAGACGAGCAGGCCCCTGGCCCTCAGAGGGTCCACTCTGCCCTGAGACCCCCACGGTGCCCTTTGAATCAGTTTACCCCACAAGGGGGAGGGGAGAGAAGGAAAGATCACTCCCTTCGAGTGGGACTGGGGCATCTTCAGCTGAACGGACAGGGAGAGAACACCAAATATCCACAGAGGTTTTGGGTCTTTCAAACAGCTGGGTCAAAATATAGGTTTATTTGAAGGAGAAATCAATGAATAATTCAAATATTGACCCAATAGCCTGGTCCAGAGCCATGGGCAGCATGTGTCCCTGGCAGCTATTTCCACCCCCTGGCCTTGGGGGGGGGCGGTTCATACAGCATTCACTCATCAATAGTACCACCACCTGAACTTAAACTACTCGACTTATTACTCACCACAAGTATGACGTCAATGTGCTGCTATGGTGTAGAGAATCACTGTGGGCAGTACCTGGTGCAGGCGGTACGTATACAGAGGTGTACTGGTACAGCCTGCACCAGTACACAGGCAAGACATACCCGAAATGATGTACTTCACTGTATATCAGCACAGCTAACAAATACTAACACACTCACTAACTCATACTGCCCCTTGCACACACACACACACACACATACACACACACACAAACATGCACGCACACACGCGCACATATACACACACGCGCACGCACACAACCTGTGTACTGGTCCACCAGAACACAGGGGCCATACTGGTCCTGGCTGTACCAGTACACAGGGGCGGACTGGTGTAGCCTGTACCAGTACACAGAGGCTGAGGAAGCATCAATTAAGGTTCGGGGGTCTGCTGGTTTCCTCCCAGAATAACATGACCATTTAAAAAAAAATCTGGGTATTTCTCAGCAGAAGGCCCTTAAGACCAGAGAATGACAAGTACAATAAAAGCCCAATTGATCATGTTTCTTTCATAGAACCCCACATTATACTCTGACACCCCAAAGCAGATACTGCTTTAGGTCATTAGGATAGAAGTTTTGATCCTGCGTCATTTTCCTCCTTCCACTATTCTAAAGCGAGTTCTGCAGTGGTGATCCTGGTGTGGACACGTGGGTCCCCACAGGCCCGCCGGTCCGCTGCTCACAGGGTTCTCAAACCGCCAGTCTCTATAAATAGAGTTTTGGACTGTGGACCGACGTGATACGTGGTCCTTCCTCTGGTGGTGGAGGGGGGTATAGCAAGGGTGGAGAGAACAGAGAGGGTCGAGGCACAGCGATACGTAGTGGTGGAGGGGGCACAGCAGTACAGAATAGAGCAGAGAGAGTAGAGGGCGCCAAGGGAGAGGGGTTGGTCCTCCCTCCTGGTGGTGGAGGGGGATATAGCAGGGGAGGGGAGGGCAGGAGGGGTGGACCCTTGGCCCACCGGGAACGCAGCCATTCCCTTTGGCCCAGAGAAGCTGCCAGGGAGCCTTTGGATGGCTGCTCTGAATGACCTGACCTGCCGGCAGCACGCACACACACAGTGGCATTGAAGTGGACTGACATGCGCCGTCCATGGACTCAGAGCAAACACATGGGCTTTTGCCGTTTATGGGATTCTTCTGTTGATCAAATTGAGTAACTGGGTCAATATTACAAATATATTATTTAACAAGGGACAATATTGCATTTATCAAATCCTTTACAAATTAAAATCATACAATTAGGCAGAAAAGTCCATCCATCATAACCTACAAGTCCATTTAAATTGAAGTCTGAAAAGCATAGAATCTCCACGGACCTCTAAAGTATATCTACCACAAATCAACCATGATTCATTATAAATACATATGATGTCCATTATCTTTCCTCCACCTTTTACGGGTAGTGGTGTGTATCTGTGAGATGCACTGCTTGTCACTTATTGAATCCATGTTTTACCCCAGTTCTGGGTGAAGGTCCCTGGGGAGCAGCTCAGGCCACCTGGTTCTACTCACTGTTCCTTCTCTTATCCCCCCCCCCCCCCCCCTCCCCAGTGGAGGATGAAGTGCTGTCCATGTGACTCCAGGAACCCAGCGTCCTCTCTGGCTCACACCGTGCATGACGTCCTATCGACCGCAGGACCAGACAGGTGGTGGCAGTCCAAGAAAGGTACTTATCCGACCGTTTCGCTGTCTTCATGTCTTTGTTTGTCAGTCATCTAACCAGGAAATTAACCAGGAAATTAACAAGGAATTAACCAGGTGTGCATTAACCAGGAAATATTGCTAATGCAATCGATTTGTATGCATTGACCAAGCTAGACTTGACTAGCGCTGTGTTTCCTCCTCTGTTTTGCTGATGTCTTCCTCCTCTGGATCTTCTAGACGTGAATCCGGTCTCTATCGAGTTGAACCTTCCCAACCCCATCCAGCTGGACCACCTGATCCTCAACTTCAAGGTAGGGTGCAGGTCCTCCTGACGCTAATCCCCTCCACTGCTGTGCGCCCGGGACCATCCACATTCTGTTCCCCCTGCTCCTCCCACAGGGCCCCCGTCCCGATGCCATGGTCATCGAGAGGACCCTGGACCAGGGTCGCAGCTGGCAGCCCACCCTCTACATCGCCTCAGACTGCAAGGCCTCCTTCCCCGGGGTCTCCACGTCCACGCCCCACAGCCTGGTGCAGACCTACTGCTACACCCTGCCCCCTGCCGGGCCCAGCCACTACCGCGACCAGAAGGTAAGCAGGCTGCTCCACCAGCTTTCAGTCAGCAAATACCAGCCTAGCTATTAATGGGATTGTTCTTTCTGAGATGTTAAAAACACCAACCACACCACATCTCAAGTTAATATCATATTAATAATATAATATAAAAATTATGGATATCAAAAGCCTGATGTTAGATGTGGCACTGGGGTTGGGTTGCATAGCAGACCATAGGAACTCCTCCTCCTTCCTGTTCGGTTCATATTGTGCCATACGGAGAGTGAAGAGGAGGTCTTGTTTTTGATTGGTTGTTCCCTCCTCCAGATCCAGTTCAGTCCGTTGCAGCAATACTCCTTTGTCTCCGCTCCTGAAGCCCAGAAGATAGAAAGTCAGTGTCACTGTTTTCACACATCATATCTCACCCCTGTTGTTGTAATGCCACGAGTCCATGAATGACTCGTCCCCGCTCACCGTTCCCACGACGACCCACAGGTCTGTCGGGGCTGACGGGGCTGAGGGTACGGCTGACGGACCTGGGCGAGGTGCCCCGCCTGCCGGGCCGCACGCTGAGCCGCTTCTATGCCCTCAGGGAGATGCAGGTGATGGGCAGCTGCTTGTGCCACGGGCACGCCAACCGCTGCCTGCCCGACAACTCCTCCAGCATACAGGTAACGCCTGGAGTGTGAGTGTGTGTGTGAGTGTGACTGTGTGTGTATGTGTGTGTGTTTGAGTGTGAGTGTTGGTGTGAGTATGTGTGTGTGTGTGTGTGTGTGTGTGTGTGTGTGTGTGAGTGTGATTGTGAGTGAGTTTGTGAGTGAGTGTGCGTGTGGGTGTCTGTGTGTGTGTGTGTAACGGAGGGAGAGTGTGTGAGTGTCTCTGTGAGTGTGTGAGTGAGTGTGTGAGTGTGCGTGTGAGTGTGTGAGTGTGTGTATAAGTGTGTGTGTTTGTCTCAAGGTTCTGCACAGGTTCAAAAACATGAGATGGTTAAAGTGTGACCAGGGTTAGGGTTGTATCCCTAGAGTGTTCTATGTTAGCTATCCAACGTGTCCAGGGATCTCCAACGTACCGCCCTGTGTCCTGACAGGTGGGCGACCGCTGTGAGTGCCAGCACAACACCGCCGGGGTGAACTGTGAGCGCTGTGCTGACCTGTTCCAGGACCGGCCCTGGAGGCCTGCCGAGGAGAGACACACGCACGCCTGCCAGCGTAAGAACCCCTCGATCACACGACTCACTAGAGCCATGCTGATGTTGTCCTCCTCAGACTCTAACACGTCATACTGGTATGGTTATTATGCAAGCTGTTATAGCTACAGGCTATAACTGGCATGATGGTTTATAATGGGGGTCATCTGGATTATAACTCACGTATGTGAATGTACAAATACCCCCATTCTCGAGTAAGAACTGTACCTACTCCTTAGCAGTGATACCTGATTTCACAGCAGCTCACATGATTTTGGAGGATTTGCGCCCTGCTGAAAGCCTCTTCCTGTGTCTAGGTTGCGAGTGCAATAACCACGCCCAGAGCTGCCGCTTCGACCAGGCAGTGTACGAGGCCAGCGGGAGGAGGAGTGGAGGGGTGTGTGAGAGCTGCCAGCACCACACCACAGGGCCGCAATGTGGCCAGTGTGCCCCAGGCTACCAACCCAACCCCCGCAGCAGGATGGACCAACCAGACGCCTGCACACGTGAGAGGACTATACTACCCTACAACTATACTACTATACTTCCCTACAACTATACTACTATACTACTATAGTATTATACCGACCAGATGCCTGCCAACAGGAGTGGTGCACTAACATACTGCAAATAACTATACTACTATACAACTCTACTACAATACCAACCTCCTGCCCACATGAATGGACCATACTACTTTACAACAATACTACACTATACCTATACTACAATACTACTATACAACCCTACAACTAGACTACTATACTGCTATACAACTATACTACCCTACAACTATACTACTATACTACACTACATCTATAATACTATACTACCCTACAACTATCCTTCTATACTACCCTACAACTATATTACCTTACAACTATACTACCCTACAACTATACTACTATACTACCCTACAACTATACTACTATACTACTAAACCAACCAGATGCCTGCACACGTGAGTGGTCCATTACCATACTGCAAATAACTACACAAATTCTACTTATACTACAACTACTCGAAAATGCAGCATTCTTTTTGGTCTCTAAGCATCAGCATGTAGTGGTGCAGAATACTGAATGTCCTGTCTCCTGCCAGGCTGTGTCTGCAGCTTGGAGGGCGCCGTGGACGGAGGGCAGTGTGACGAGGTCGCGGGGTCGTGCCGCTGTAAGGCCAACGTCAAGGGATCCCGCTGCGACCGCTGCAAGAGCGGCTACTACGGCCTGAAGGTTTCCAACCCTCTGGGCTGCACTGGTGGGTCATTGTGGAACGAAGCACTCTATTGTGGAGCAGAGTAGGTCTGGAAAGTAAAGAGTTCTAGGGCCAAAAGATCTTATGGAAAGATGTGAACTGGAAGTGCAATGGAAATTACATCGTAACATCACATAGATCAGACCACTTTTTATGAATCTGTTGATTTTCTTCTCTGAAAAGAACTTTTTTCAGGCCTTTATCGGCCTTTATGCATGTGGGCATTTGCAAAGGGACCGACATCAAGGCATTTCTTTAGTAATAATATGTCTGTGTCTTGTCTTTTAATTTTTGGCACAACGGACCCTACAGACCTGGTCACGTTTAATTTGCTATTTTTATATATTTGACTTCTCTTTCCGAGCCATTTTTGAAATGCTTAGGGTTTCTCCATGCCTGTTTGAGGGCTGAAAGTTTTGAGAGCTGTTGTTCTCAACCCTTGGCTTCTCTTGATTCTCCACCCCAGAGTGCTCCTGCTCTCCGGACGGCTCCAGCTCCCACCAGTGTGACCCGGTGACGGGGCAGTGCCCCTGCCACGCCCACTTCCAGGGCCTCACCTGTGACCGCTGCTCCACGGGCCACTGGAAGCCAGTGTGGGAGAGTGGCTGTGAGAGCTGTGGCTGTGACCCGACCAACTCTCTCAGCGACACCTGCGACCAGGTAGGAGCTGGCCACCTTCAGACAGTACTGTCTATGGAACCAAACAGAGTTTGTATTGTGCCTTTTATGTGTTCATCCTGAGTGATGGTCTCTTTATGTCTAGTCGACAGGCCAGTGTAAGTGCAGAGCAGGCTTTGGAGGGCGTACCTGCACCGAGTGTCCAGACAACAAATACGGGGATCCTCTGATAGGCTGTAAACGTAAGTCCTCTACTACAGTTACCAGCTATTACTGCTGTAACAGGCTGGATTGTTATTCAATTCAATTTTATTTGTATAGCCTTAATCATCAAAAGGTACCGTCTCAACGGGCTTAACAAGCCATATATTTATGACACCACATAATCATATTATTATTGGAACGCTTTTAAAATGACTGCATCCAGCTGGTTTCCTACCGAGCCACTGACCTACCGGTAGCTCTGTAGCTAGGTGAACAAACCAATCAGCAGACGCTCACCTGGTCCTCTCCCTCCTGGTTGTGCAGCCTGTAGCTGTGCCGCTGCAGGGACCCTTCTGGGGGGCTGCGACAGGAAGACGGGAGAGTGTGTGTGTCGCCTGGGGGTCAGCGGGCCACGCTGCGACATGTGCAGCCGAGGTCACTGCGACTCCTTCCCCATCTGTGAGACCTGCCCCCTGTGCTACTTCGACCTGGAGGCCCAGATCGGGAACTTCAGTCTGAGCCTGAAGGAGCTTTCCCGCCGGGGGCCCTCCCCCCCTGCCGGCCCGGACCAGCCCTCCGCCCTGGAGCCCCGCATCAGGGCCCTGGAGGCCCAGCTGAAGACGATCCGCTCCTCGGTCCCTCTCTCTCTGAGCTCGTCCCCTCAGATGAACAAGGCCTTCGCTGAGCTCAACAGACTCAGGTACGCACCACACAGGGAGGATGGGTTCCACAGCCCCACGATATGGTCAACTAATGTGGTATTGGTTAATCTTAAGTACTCTATTGAGCTCATACAAGAGTCATACGTGGGTCTTTATATGATGCCTTTCTTTCTGTGGCTCCAGGAACGAGATGGACCAGCTGGACGGAGCGATCTCCCCCCTGAGGCAGGTGCCGGGTCAGGACTCCAAGCTGGACGCTCTTCAAGCTATACTGGACGGGCTGGTTTTCAAGTACAACGCCAAGAACTCTGCACTGAAGAATACCACTAATGCCGACTACACAGGTATGAGTCAGTAGTGATGAAGCTCTTTCAGTTCGGTTAATATCCTTGTTCAATATTGTCATGAACATTGATCAAAGAAGGAGGGCTACGATGAAAAAGTGAATTCTCCTCTTGAAGCTGATGCCACTTGTTCTGTTGCTGGTTTGTTTTCAGGGGCCCTCTCCACCATCCAGAAGGCCCACGATGAGTCTACGGACGCAGCCAAAAGTGTGGACGCCAGCGTTAAGATAGTGGACCGGTCAGAACACACCAGAAAGGAAACCGAGGACCTCCGCAACAAAGTCCAGCCGGGAAACACCCAGGATCTGGAGAAACTGGACAGACTTCTGGCCACCAGACCAGACCTGACACCGACGGCTCAGAAGGTGGGCCTGTCTGTTTCTTTTATTCCATACCATGTGATTTGATAACACACCTGATTGATTCTATCCATTCCGAATTCCCAGTGCATGTCGAAGTATACATGGTTAACATGGGGTGGGATATACCGAGTGGTTACAGTAGCTAAAAGGTACTAGGTTCAATCCCCAATAAACACAACCTACATGTTGCGTTCCCCTTACCTGCGCCCTACGTTGCTTTGGATAAAGGCACCTTCTAACTAATTAAAATAGTTATGTATAAAGTTAACATTGTATCTCAAAATGTGTTTTTAGTTTATTTTGCTTGTCGTATTTGTCGTGTTTTCCAGGTGTGTGGCAGCACGCGTTCAGCTCCCTGCACTCCTCAGAGCTGCGAGGCCAGTGGCGATCTCTGCCCTGTGGCGCCCCCCTGTGGTCGCGGCGATAAGTGCGTCGGTGCGCTGCCTCTGGGGAAACGTGCTGTGTCTGATGCCGCCGAAGTGAAAGACAGAGTGGGGAGTTTCAACAGCAAGATCGAACAGGCTGAAGAGCAGGTCAGGACAAATTATAAAAAACACTTTGTTTGACTGCATTATTGTTCTTTGTGGTGCCTGTTCAAAAAAAGAATCTGCAGTTTTCAATAATATATACTTTTTTCTGTCTTGCTCAGCTTGAAGAAGCAAAGAAAACAGCCAACCAAGTGACAAAGTCTTCAGAGAATCTGTCTAAGCAGATAAAACAGGCCAGAGATGAGCTGGAGACCGATTTGAAAGACACACGCAACTTCGTGAAAGACCTCAGAGACTTCCTATCAGGTAGGAGCTTGGATCTTCTTCTACTGGTCATTCCTTAAAGGGCTTGTTTCCTTACTTAACAAACAACTTGAAATCTCCCTGTACCCCCGAGCAGCCCCCAACTCCAACCTGAGCCACGTGCAGGAGGTGAGCGATTGGGTCCTGAGGGCCAAGCTGCCCCTGAGCCTGGCGGTCCTGAAGAGGAAGCTGGAGGACCTGAAGACCCTGGCCGCCGCTCTGCCTGACAGCTCCCGCGTCCTGGAGCAGGCCGGACCCCCGCTGGAGACCGCCCGCAGGCTGCTGCAGCAGGCCAAGGACGCGCGGTAAGGCCTCCACGAGTAGAGGACCTGCGGCCTTCCATCTGAGAAGGCTTCTCCTTAGGAACCGGGGTTGGGAGGAAGGGATGGGGGGAAGGAATCATGTTGGGGTCTAAAGTCATGGAATAACATGGCTTGAACAATTTCAGGGAACCCCAGCCGAGAAAAGGGCTTTTGCCTCTGGCCTTTGAAAAGACTAAAACATGTTTGTGTGGTGTGGTTTGTGTGTGTGTGTGTGTGTGTGCATGTGTGTGTGTGTGTGTGTGTGTGTGTGTGTGTGTGTGTGTGTGCGTGTGTGTGTGTTCAGGGATGCTACGCTGGGAGTGGGGGCTGACGTGGACGGGCTGCTTCAGGGCTTTGACTCCGTGGAGGACTCCATCTCCAGCATGAGGGATAAACTACAAGACAGCATGGACACCATCGATGACCTGAACGCAGACCTCACTAAGGTATGCCCTGGGAACGGTAGGATCACGTCAACTGATCAGAATGCAAAGAGAGATATCTCTTCTTATCTGAGCCTATAAATGGCAAGCACAAACCAAATAAACACTTTCTTATTGTCTGTGCCCTGATCCATGCCCCGTCTCGTCTACGTCCTGCCTGTGCTCCAGGCCAGAGACCAGCTGACCCCAGCAGAAAAGGCCCTGATGGAGCTGGCCCCCCTGCCCGGGGCCCTGCGGCCCACGCTGGACCAGCTCAGAGACCTCCTGCGCTCTGGGAACAGACTGGCTGTCAACGCAACAGAGGAGGCGGATAGAGCCAGGGCAAAGGCCGACCATGCAGCAAAGGTGAGGAGCGGTGGGAGAGCGCTGACTAAGAAGCTGTCAATGTGATTGGTAGAATGGGGTCCGAGTCTGCAAAGGATGCGCACCACTATTTAGTTAAATCTCCTCATAGTCTTGGAGTATTCTTGGAGTATCTGAGTTTCTGATCCTCACTGGGGAGACTTTGAGCTGAAGTGCTGCTGTGTGGGTGTGTAGGACCTGGTGTCTCTGGAGAAGCAGCTGGACCTCCTGAAGACGGCCGAGGCCAATAGCGGGCCCAGTGACGGCTCGCAGCCCGGGGGCGACAGGCTGCGCAAGCTGCAGCAAGACGCAGGCTCTCTGGGGAGGGAGACCGGAGGCCTCCTCAGCTCCCTAGCAGGTAAGCCATGAACCACAACATAACCATTCTGTCCGTCTGGTCACCGGTGTCACGCTGTTGTCGGTACGGGGGGCGGTGTTGGAAAACATACCGTTTTCATTGTTCAGTAATAGCGTGACAGAGTGAGTTAGCGATCAGGTCAGGTCAGTGTGACCTTTACACAGCGAGCCATGTGGTTGGCCTCTCATTATCATTAGATATGGCTAGGGACGTAAGTAGTAAGGGCCACTGTGCATCCTTTATTTGCAATATTGGCCTCAAAAAGTCTTAAATAGGTAGATTAGGGAAATCAGGTGGGGGGGGGGGAGGCATACCTATGAACCCCAGTAGCAAGATAAGTTTTTATTTCACAAATCCTGCAGAAGGCCTGCATAAGGATGGATCTGTCCGGCCCTGTGCTGGAATCAGAGGATCCTGATGACTATGCTTGCAGCAGACACAGAGTGTGTGTAGTCACGTGGTCCAGTACCGCTAACAACCCCTTCTACCACCACCCCCGCCCCCCTGGGTTCTCCTACAACAGGGCGAGCAGACTCGCTGCGCCGGCTGCAGGAAGACGTTCTGCAGAAGTCTGAGCGGCTCCACGGGCTTAACATCACGGTGCAGGGCCTCCTGACGAAGCTCCGCACAAGGGCCAATGTCCTGTCTGAGTGCCAGGGCTGAGCGGCCCTCTCCTCATGTGGCGCCACGCTTGACATTGCTGTGTTGACTCGGTCCTCCAGCTGAGTGACCAGAGCAGAGCTCAGGAGCAGAATGAGCAGGACCATCAGGATTAGTTGGAACAAGATGTGTGTGTTACATGTTTACACATATTCTGCTGTACTATAAATTACAGCAGAATACGAGTGAGGTTTAACAATTAATATTGGATTAAGAAAATCAATATGCACTACTGAGTTTGAATTTGATTACAGTAGGAGGTCTTCAGTTAACACAGCATCTGTCACATCAGACTATAACGTAATGATCTCATCACTTTTAGAAACATCCTTTCAGATATCCACATTCCGTCAACTCTTTATCAGATTATTTATATTTTATATGTTTCATTATGTATTTTGTACTCGCAAAATGTTGTGTAGCTTACCCATTACAATAAAAGCTATGTTTTACATCTGGTTTGTGTGTTTGTGTGGGTTTATTGTAAGGACTCAAAGGGCAGCAGTTGAAAGAGTTCATTCTCGTCCTGAACATGAGGCCATTGAACACTGCTCAATTGACCTGCTTCTGATTGGCTAAAGGAAACGCCAAAAGCTGTCACCTACAATGCTTCAAACGCATTTCTTTGAAATGAACACACTCCTAATAACCTCTTAATGGGGTCCTATTATGCTTTTCAGTTTTTTCCTTCTTCTATTGCGCTTTACATATGTTTTGGGGTGTATAAGTGGTTGGCAAATTTACAATACCACAAAATTCCCACAAGGGGGAGTAAATGACTGCTAGTCTAGGTCCTGGGGAAGATTTGTATGCGCTTCATTTAGCGGAGAATATCTCAAATGTTATAGACTAATATTACCTCACTGAACAATGTGTGATGTGTGCCAAAATCTCTATCCGGGACGAAAGTCCTGAAAATGACAACTATAGGTGACACTTTTATCACAATACAGGTGAATGGGACTTTTTTTTTCCTTTGTAGATATCCTAATCAATTTCTACCAGATTAATCTTCAACTTAATAGAAATACTTTTTGTATTACACTTTGTCTCAAAAATAAGTAAAATATGCAAATTAGGCAATCTCTCATTAAATATGCGTACATATAAACTCTTGAAGCTACAGATTTTCTTAGGTGATCACAATGTTTACAGTGTAAGAATTCTGGGTTGATAGTTCTAATTGTGTCTCCAGGGTGGATGCTGTGTGTGTGTTTGGGGTGGGGGTGGGGGTGGGGTTTTAAATACAATTGTATACAAACACAGGACTTTTTTCAAAGAAAGAAAACAAGCATTTTATTGATATACAGACATTTTATATCCAACCATGCTAATATCATAAGAACGTTAACTTAAAGTGAAAACTACAAAGCAGCAGGTTAATTCCCTGTGTTGCAAGGTAACACGTCAAGTCCAGGTACTGATGGAATCCAGGTAAGGCGATGATGATGAGAGCTCATTCAGTGATAGGATTTTTACAACTATTGCCTCCCTCGCATTTGCAGTACTTGCAGCAACGGATACCAGCTACCCGACAGGGACATCCATTCTTGTGTGCACATTTGGCACATGAGCAGGGATCTGGCAACCCTTCAGGTTTTGAGATTACAATCTCAGGGACTAATAAACTGCCCTTTCTTATAAAACCATAAGCATCTGCATTTAAGATTGAGGTGGCGTCTGTAAATGGTGCTTGGACCCAAAGCTGCTGTTGATAATAGGCTCTTTGTATATGTTTTCCTGCATTAGTTGAGGTGCAAGCAGTTCTCTCAAAGTCCATCTTGAGGACATTACTATCGAACGCAGAAATGCGCAGGTCGTCAAATGTCTCCATGTCTGTTGATGGTTTGAGACATTTGACCAAGAATCTTTCAGCCATTTGTATTGCACTCTCTGTTAGCTGTGGACAGTTGAAATTGAGAATCAGAGAAGAGTTGTCTGGTTTGCGGACAGTGTTCAGAGCTGCAAGTTTAGTTGAAATTTTGCTAGTTGTATCACACCCAGTCAGCGCATGTAGTGCTGGGAGGCAATGTGTGAGCTCGTCTCCCAGTGCTTTGCAGATATCATGAAGTGGTAATATTGATCTTTTCACTCCTGAGTTACGGATAAGCCAGAGCTCTTGGAGGCCGAGACTTCTCCAATTGACTGTTATGTGGTATAATAGGCACACAAAGACATGTGTGTCACCCGATGACAGTGTCAGTGATGTAGATCCTGTGCGGTGACTTAAAATGTCCTGCACATGGAACATCATCCTGTCATCAGCTTCCTCGTGTGTGCAGTTGAGCCGAGGGAATGGAGTAGCACTCGCTGCTGACACAATCCATGCCTGTGGGGATATACCAAGGTATAGTGGTTTGGTGCCTTTGTAATTGGTGGTCAGCCACTCAACATAGAATGCCTGAAAAGCAGTTTTGCTAATGGAAGATGACCAAAAGTTCTCTAATACCACTGGAACATTTTGGTTTGGTGATACCAAATCAAGGACAACCATGTTTTTTGATTTTCCTCTTCTCTCCCTCTCTCCATGTTTGATGCTGTCCTCTCGGTAAGTGTCGAAAACTACATGGATCTCATCACAGTCACCTCCAGCTTTGGTGACCATAAATGTCAAAGCATTAGCAAAGTCGTGGAATGTCTTGATGAGTGGATCAAGTTTCTTTAAGGAGACCTTTCTCACCAATGCCATGAAGTCGATAATGATGGTGTGTGTTTGCGGGGGTGGTAACTGGACCTTTATATCTATTTGTGGACACAACTTCAACAGCTCAGTCCCAAGTTGTGATTTGGCACTCTTCCTCAAGTAACCGTCTTTGTCAACCAAGAAGAATGCAGAGTTGGTGATCTCATGCTGTAGTAGCTCCTCAACTGTGAATCCCCGGTGACACCCGTACTCAATAAACATGAGAGCTTTGATTGTCTCATCTTTGATGTCTGCTTTGGAAGCCAAGTTCAAGGTGGTCTTTGGCAAAGTAAACTTGACTTTACTAATAGTCAAGTGTATCAATATCGACTTATTTCTGAGTCGATCATCGGTAAATTTAGCACAAGTAGCACTGCCCTCTGTGATGCAGCACAACAACTTGTCGACATTTACCTTGGTCACAATTTCTCCAGTGAGAACATTCTTAAGCATGCCCTGGTCTCTTAAAGGACTGCATACATTGAGGAGATATTCCTCTATGTCTTGCACCATCTTAACTACTTTAGTTGTAGTGCTCGGGTTGAAGTCATGATGAAGCGAGAGTTCTCCTCCAACATCATCCCTCATCTCAAGGAGATCAACATACTGGTCCTTTTTATGCTTGATGATTCCCCAAAGAGCTACTGCTTCCTTCTTCCTGGTGACCCCAATTATCCCTCCACTCACTTTGGCAGGCCGGTTGTAACACTGCTCTAGTGCCTGATCAAATGGCACTCCACTACCTTTCTTGGTGGTGTTCACAACAAATCCACCATGTATGTATGAGTCATAGAGGAGTGGGAACTTCTCCTTCAGTTGATAGCAGTCTTGAAGGAATAATGGTGTCCATCGACAATAGTTTGTTCTCCCAAAAAAGAACAGTGAAGTTGCCCTCTCTATTGCACTGAGGTAGAGAATCCAGTCTCCAGAGCGCAGAGAGTTGGTCAGATCCCTCAATATTGGGAACAAGTCAGAAACATATGTCCTCCAGTAATTAAAGGACTGGGACTGCAATGCCTGTTCCTTAAGGTAGACTTGAAAGGCTGCATTGATGATGTTAGAAAGCTCCTTTTTGGTGTTCCACTCTTCATTTGAAGGCTCTTGGGACTTCCAGTTGACCTGCAGTGCCTCTATCTCTGTTTTTCTGTCAGGGTATTTGGAGAGGAATGCTTCCAAGATCATGGATGTGAGGACCTCGTGTATCATTGAATGGGCAGTGCGGGCCCTAGCATAGTGAGAACCAGAGATCACGGTCTTAATGACATCAGTACCGTAGCACTCTGTTTCAACTAGAACATCAAAAATTCCAGAGGGTTCCAGGTATGTACCAAGACAGGCCAACACAATTTTCTCCATATGAAACCCACCTAGACCAAGGAATATATTATTAAACTGGCCTGGTTTCATAAGTTGGATTTCCTTGGCAATACGGTACACACCTTCGTCGGCCCACAAACCACCATAGGCATCTCCCTTCTGTTTAAGCACATCCTGAAAGTTAATCATTGTGGTGAAGATTGCATCAAATGTTGTTGCGGGATAAGGAAGGACGGGGGTAAGAATTTTGGTGGTAGGATGAAAGTTGGCATTCACAGTTGCGCTTCTCAGAGCTGTAAATCCTGGGACACTGTCACTGACATGTGTAACTTTTTTGGAGAAGCGATTGGCCATCCACAAAAAATAGTCTGAATTTATTGACTTGGTGGACTCGGTTGCTTTAGCATAGCCGTCAGTTGTTGTGGAAGAGGGGTCTCTCGACATATCTAAGACTTCTGATGCTTCAATGGTGGAGCTCTTTGTGTTTGGAGTAGGCTCTGATACCTTATAGTCAAGGTGTATCTCCCCGCGCTCTTTTACTGGCCCCATCCTGATAATCTTTTGGCAAAGGACTTTAGACCTAAGCTTTACTGTGGTCCGGCTCTGAGTATCAACGGACCTTGCAGAGATCTCACTTTCCGCTGATGGTTTCTCTACACTGATTGGAACATTTTGGAAGATAACAAGGATGGTATCATGTGTGGAGCCTGTTCCTGCCAGGGTGCTTTCATTGTGGTCAAAGTTATCCATTGCCCCATTTAATGGGCTTGTTGCTTCTAGGACAGCAGGGAGAGGTACTCTGTTGTTACCTGCTGTAGTTATGATACGTTCAGCGAGGTCAACATCAATCCTCTTGACCGTGTTGTAACTGACACATATTCCGTGATGGTTAAGAGCAGTCACCAGCTCTTTTGATCGTGTCAGACTGTGCACTCCTTGAGCCACCATAACATGAAAAGGTGTTGGTTCCTTGCCCTCGGTAAGGATGTTATGCAGAATTTGAAAGACTACATCAGTCTTCAGGTGGTAAGTTGTTTTCCCCTTAAACATATAGGAGAAAAACTCCTGCCATCTTTGTGGTCAGTTCTTAATGAAAATGTCATTTGACAGTTGTGGTTCACAGAAGCTCTTCTGTAGTCCAAAGCTGTATTCCTTCAACTCCTGCGCCAGCTCAGTTGCCACCTGTCTGACAGGTGAAACTCTCAGGGACTCTACCAAGACCTCTGGAGAACTGTTGGTGGAAAGTACCATCTGAGATGCTCGTTTGTTACCTGGGTATGTAAAGCAGACATTGTCTCCATACAGCTCAATGATTAGCTGCTTTGCAGCTCGGTTTGACACTACTTGAGTTGAACCTTCATTGAGTCTGTCTCTGATGGAAGTCAGACTGTATGATGTTTTGCTCAAATCAAGCCCAAGAGCCAAAAATCTAGCCTTCAATGAGTTGTCCTCAGCTGTTATTGAATCCTCCTTTTCAAGATTTTTCAGGATGTCCTCAATTTTGGCATTATACTTATTAAAATACTCTTTACGGCAAGGGTCATGATATTGGATATCAGCCGCAAAAACATCATCTGCCTCGCACATTACCACTGTTTGGGTGTACACATGGTCCTTGAACAACATGGCCGCGTTTAGTTATTTCTGGGCCATCGGTTTTTCACAGATTCTGAACAATTTGTGTATTTTCTTCTGTTTAACTGTTTTGCAATCTGAACCACAAAAGATACATGCATTTGTAGTTACACTGGTCTTAAACCTTCCGCTTCGACGCTCAGTTGGATCATTAATAGGTCTCTGCTGAGATGGCTCAGACTGTTCTAATGGCTGGGTTGTGTGATCAGCCTTAGCCATATCCCTTTGAAAAGTTCTGTAGCAGGATTTGGTGTGGTATTTTATGATCTCTTGCTCCTGCACTGTCAGTTGAAGAACCCTAGCAGTTCGAGTATCACATATCTTAGTTTGTTTGGCAAGCGAAACAATAACACCCCTGCCAATTTCACCACTAGAGAGGTACTCAGATTGCTTCTTCTTCTGACATAGGATGCACTCGTCTAATTTGATTGGTTTAGGTAAAGCACAAGGAGCTGTGAGAGGTACTTCATCCTGAAAATAAACAATTATATACTGTTAGGTTGCTCAAAAAAGCTAGACAATTTTTTTTCTACCATAAAATATTTCCTACTTCAATCAAAAGTTGTATTACGCATGGCATGTCACTTTTCTATTTTATAACCCCCAAAATAAAATAAATGAATTAAAGCTTATCTTACCATGTTTCCCGCTGTAGCCCAGTCCAATTTTATTATTATCTATATGAGTTGTTCTCTCACTCTCTCCAGATCTTTTGGAATTTTGTAAAATAAGGTTTCAAATATGAGTTATTGGTATGTACCAACATATCTGTTCTTTGTGAGGGATAACGTCATGATATGAAGACACTGAAACTTCATCAACTTGTCTGAGACTATTTGATCACAAGTTCTGATTTACTGGTGATGACATTTTCCCCATTTTGCAAAAACACTAAACAAAACACTAGCAGCTAGCAGCTAGCTAGGTAACAAGCTGTAGTTAGCTAGCTACAATACACACCACATTAGATATAAAACTGATACAAATTCATTATAATTATTTAATCACACAAGATTACAACTCATATGATAATGACACATTATAAGTGTACACGCCAACACAGAGAAATAAAAGAGTAGATTTCCTTACTTTTCTTGATCTCACAAGTCATCTTGCTTGACAGCCATGTGCTCTGCTATGACCTCAGGTTACTATGGCTACCAAGTAAACTTTTGTTGAAAAAAAAGTTGGAGGTGATGACGTGATGACAGCAATATTAAGAACAGCTAGGAAATGTAAGCTTTTAAAGTTTAGGTTAATTAATAACTGGCAATTCCTGTATGTTGCTAGTTGTATGTAATACTCAGGGTGCGATTTGCCGGTGGGGATGGTGGGGATTATCCCCCCCTCTGGTTTACACGTCCTACCCGCTGCTGAATTATTTTTATCCTCGGTGGGGATAAAAATTATCCCCCCCATCCAAAGTATTTTCACCATTACATCGTAATAATTAACAACCAAAATACACAGGGTCCGTCTTCATTTTGAAACATTTTAAAATGTTTCTCAAAATTATCCCCCCCTCTGGTTTTTTCACAAATCGCACCCTGGTAATACGTAATAGTTGTAACTTTTTTTGCCATTTTATTTATATCAAATCAAAATGCTTACACTGTTCTTTGACCTCATAATAATGGTCATTGTGAACATTGTGATCACCTCAGAAAATCTCTAGCTTCAGGGGTATTATGTACGCATATATAATGAGATCGCCTCATTTGCATATTGTAATAATATTTTTTAAGACAAAGTGTAATACAAAAAGTATTTCTATTAAGTTGAAGATTAATCTGGTAGAAATTGATGAGGATATCTATAAAGAAAAAAAAAAGTCCCATTCACCTGTATTGTGATAATAGTGTCACCTATAGTGGTCATTTTCAGGACTTTCGTCCCGGATAGAGATTTTGGCACACATCACATGTTGTTCAGTGGGGTAATATTAGTCTATAACAGTTGAGATAGTGTCCGCTAAATGAAGCGCATACAAATCTTCCCCAGGACCTGTACTATACCGCAAATCACAGTTACTGAGCTGCCTAGAAACGGCTCGTTGGGATTCTCTCCGCGACTTTCTTTTGCTACAAGGTGACGTAAGCATGTACTTTTGCTGGGAGTCATGAGGCACGTTCACTCTCCTGGTGAGTGATGGATTTCATGATTCTTTTCCTTGATTCAGTTCGCATCAGTCAGTTCGCCAAGGAGAGTCGTTCAGAATCGTTCTTTCGTTCGTTCGTTCGTTCAGTCGTGTTTCCGGTAGCCGTGAATAGGCACGTCGTTAGACCTTGGCATTCGAGGCTATAGCCCCGGATCTTTTGGGGATAGCCCTGGATCGCTGTGCCGTCAAAAAAATAAAGAAATTTAATAATAATGATGAAAATAGCCCCGTAGAGTATACTTCTTTGTGGTTGCATTACCAGCAGCCATAGATGCAACATTGTAGCCAATGAAAACTGCAAAATTCTGATGTGGCCATATATGGGCAGATTTAGGATAATTTGTTGCAAAATGTTGCAAATTCAACGTTGGCTCTATGCATAGCGCATCTCGTCGATAATGCTGTTTCGTGCTGCTAGCCTTTTCGTGAGATCAGAGTGTTGGGTAGGACAGTAATAAAATATCTTTTGTAAGATGGATATAAGAAGAGCGACCCGCAGAGAATTCAACCCACACTTGACATCGGGTAGGTGCATGACAGTGGTACCGTAAAACTTCAATAGCCCAGGCTTTTATTTGTTTCAATCACTGAACTTTCGAACAAAACTCTTGCTCTGCAAAGATGGGAAATACTATCAAATGTATTATTTAAACCAGTATGAATATTAGTAACCTAGGTTGCCTGGTAAGTAGGTGGTAGGTAGGCCTGCCCCGACGTGAGTCGGCCATGACGATTGGTCGTTCCTTTCCTTCTCAAACTATGTTACAATTGCATATTTCATCAGCCCGATTTTCAAATTTTCTCGGGGGAGAAACCCCCGAACCCCCCTTTTAAAGGGACTAACTTCTGGGCTTTAGTCCCAAATGTTTTCAATTGCTAGCGACGCTCATGGCGGTGAATCTATTCAAGGATGGATTAACATGACCATGGGCCCTGGACACAAACCAGCCATGGACCCCTACCAACACGCAAATACACACTAGCACACACAGAATTTGGACGCATATTATAACTCATGCAATTCCACAATCACACACATTATAATGCAGCGCACAGCCAGGAGAGAGAGAGAGAGAGAGAGAGAGAGAGATTATCTAACTCCGCGGCTGCGGGCATGCATATAGTGCCAGCCGCTCGTCTTAACGTTAGAACATGGAATCTGTCAGGTTAATATCATGACTTTAAAAGCACCTACTGACTTCCTCTAACGAATTAACGAGGTACAATTTTTTTTTTTAAATAAAATATATATATATATCAAGGGCCCCCCCATTGGCCAGAGCCCTGGACATGTGCTCACTTTGCCCATGCGGTAATCCGTCATTGAATCTAATCATGGAATGCACGGTTCTCAGCTGAGTCAGTCAGACGCAGCTCCTTCCTCGTTCTCATTCTCAAACGATCGTTGAAGTCAGTCATCAATCAACACAACATTACATCTTTAGCCAAACGCAGCGGGATGGGGGGGGGGGGGTGGGGGGTGGGGGGGGGGGTGGGGGGTGGGGGGTGGGGGGGGGGGGGGTGTAGTGATTATATTGTGATTATTGGATGTTAAACCAATTCTTTTGCTGGGAATATGCGTAGATTTGGGTGGGGACCAGGGGACGTGTCCCCACCAATGTCAAATGACGACTGAAATGTCCCCACTAATATTGAGGTTGAAACAAAAGAAAAGCACCTTATGCGGTGCACAAAGGGTTAAATTCCCACTTCGGTACCGCCTCCCAACATACGTCTTCTTTTTTACACTACCCAGCCGGTTCGGTCGCGGGTTCTCATAAGGAAAGTTCCTCTGTGTCTTAGGCCCCATCCACAGGGAGCCGAAACGGGTGAAAACGATCCGGTTTCTTTTTATGCTGTTCAGGAATATCTCCGTAAAGACGGAGTCATTGCGAAACCGCATCGAGCTGTAGAAACGCTGTAGTAAATATTCAAGGTGCTGGTTCTCCACAAAGAAAAAGTGGAGCGCATCAAGCCTGCGCGCATACAGCCTGTGCGCTGTATACAAACATTCAGTCACAAGGTGATTCAACCTTTTAAATTGAGCAGAAATACTTTTTAATGTACAGTTAGTAATTCAATTTGTTTATTTACTAACTTTATTTATATTACATTTATTTAAAGCTACAAAAAGAATACAAAAGAAATAATAAATAAAAAATTCAACGCAACTCTGACGTCCCCCAGCTAGTGGGGGGCTAATGAAGTCATCGTTTGCGTTTCAGGCATCCACACGAATCTTAACACAAAACCGCATAGGTCCGGATAGATTTGAAACCACCTCCGAGGGTGGTTTCAGTAATGTGCGGTTTCGGGCACCAGATTCACTGGCTCCGTCTGGAAAAAATCGGGCCTTAGGCGCCGTCCACACGGAGCCGATTTTTTGGTGAAACCGCATAAGTCTTGTGCGTTTTGGCCGACCGTCCAGACGGAGCCGGCGAATCTGGTGCCCGAAACCGCACATTTCTGAAACCATGTCCGAGGGTGGTTTCAAATCTATCCGGAAGTATGCGTGTGGACGCCGGAAGTCAGTAGCTGCTTTTAAAAAAAATGGAATGCACGGTTCTCAGCTGAGTCAGTCAGACGCAGCTCCTCCCTCGTTCTCATTCTCAAACGATCGTGGAAGTCAGTCATCAATCAACACAACATTACATCTTTAACCAAACGCGTGTCCGCGGCAGTATTTGGGCCGCAGGCACTCCCTAGCAGCCGCTGTACCGTAGGTCACGCGAAAAAGCAATTGTGAAATGTTGAGTATCGTTAAAGTGGGGCTGAAGAGTAGTGCCGATTTCCACACACACCCTGAAGTGGTATACGACATACTACGACATACATTCTGTGACTTTCCCATGTCCAGCTTACCGATGGCTGATTTCTATTCTACACAGCCTGATGCAAATGAGAACCCAGTGGATTACTGGGTCCGGCTCAATATAGCAGCTGAGCACGCTGACCGGCATCTGCAGAGAAGTGGAGAAAAGATGGAGAACATGTCAGAGCAAATTGCTATGATGTTTATCAGGAACTGCCCCAACCCTGAACTCTCCGGTGTGTTCCGGTGTAAGCCGATCAGCAAATGGTTAGCCGTGGAAGTGCAAGAGGCAATCAATGAGCACCAGAGGGAGCATCAGGCAAGGAGGAGGCCCATTAAAGCAGAGAAGTTCAAAATGGTGACAGCAGCTGCCACTACCTGTTTACCTGTAGTTGAAGAGCTGACTGCAATGAGAGCTGGAGTTCAAGAACCTCCTACACAGCCAAAGGTGAGTGCAGTCACCTCTTCAGAAGCAGGGGCCTTGTATGTGGTGACAAAACTCACATCACACGTGAACACTGCATGATTGAGAAGAGGTGCTTCGGTTGCCTGAAACCTGGCCACGCAAGGAGAGATTGCACACGAGCCGTACCACGCCAAACCCAAGCAGAGAACCACACACCCAACCAGGGAAACTGAGTCGCTCACACTACGGAGGGCAAAGTGTGAGTACGTCATGTCAGACCCTCAAAACCGAAGACTTACGCTCAATATATAAAGAGAGCTGCAAGGCTGCACCGAATGGCAGCGTCATGATTTTCCAGCATATACACAAGCTTGAGAGGGCAGATGATCTATTCTACACTGATGTGCGGGAGAATGACCAAGTTGCACTGCACGCAATGCTAGGCACTGGTTCAATGGCTTGTACAATGAGTGAAGAAGCAGAGGAGGAGCTCCACAAGGCAGGGTTATTGTTAGAGGGTGCTCAGCCCAGCGAAGACATCTTTCTGGTGGGTTGTGGTGGTGTGCATGTGCGGCCCAAGTGCATTCACCAGTTAAAGTTGAAAATCTATGGACAAGAAGCAATCGTGCCCACATTAGTCGTGCCAGGCCAGCGTGACCAAATGATAGTCGGCACCAATTTACTGAAACACCTGCTACGCCAATTCAAGCAAGATCCCAGCTATTGGCGCGTGATGAGTAATGCTGACTCTACTGGTGAACCAGGCATCGAACAGTTCTTGAGCATGCTCTCGTGCATAACAAGATGGAAAGATGACATTATCCCAGATGTCATTGGAACTCTGAAACTTACTAATGCTGTGACACTGATGCCCAAACAGGAGCACATAGTGTGGGGAAAGCTTCCTGGAAAGGCTCCTATCTCAGAGGGACGTACCATACTGGTGGATCCTTCAAAGTCCCACTCATACAGGAAAAGCATCATGGTAGGGAGAACTGTAGTATCAATGAGTGGGTCACAGGTGGGTTCCTGTGAAAGTTGTGAACCCAAGTGACAAGCCTGTAACACTGAGGAGGAACATGAAGTTAGCTGATGTTTCACCATGTGTGGAGCTTGAAGACTTTGAGCTCGGAGTGGACTATGACGCCGACACAGAGCTAAAATCACAAGGCCAAAGTGTAAGAGTAAACACTGACCATGTCCCTGACACCTCTGTTACTCCTAACCTTCAGGAAAAGCTTGCTGATCTTGGATTGGACGATATATGAAGTCTCACAAGACGATATACAACTCTTGTGAAGTGATGGAGGTGGAAGAGTCAACTCGTGGAACTCATACAGCGGCATGGAGATGTGTTCTCCAAGGACAAGCTAGACTGTGGCCTGGCCAAAGACTTTGTCCACAGGATCCATCTGACCATCGGTCAGATGGATCCTGCTGTGGATCGCCCCTTCTGATCCCCCTTGGATCGCCCCTTCCGTCGCCCCTTCCGTCTAGCATACGGCCATGTCCCACCAAGCCAATAGCAGAAACTAAGGGAAGTCCTCTCTGATATGGAGGAGAAGAACATCATACGCAACTCATCAAGTGAGTGGGCGTCGCCATTAGTATTGGTTTGGAAAAATAATGGAGAGCTACGGATCTGTGTGGACTACCGGTGGCATAATGCACGCACAGTGAAGGATGCCCATCCAGTACCCCACCAAGCTGACTGTTTGGCTGCGTTAGGGGGAAATGCCATATTCAGCACCATGGACTTGACATCGGGGTTCTACAATGTCCCCATGCATGAACAGGACAAGAAGTTTACTGCCTTCACTACACCAGTAGGCCTACATGAGTTCAACCCACTACCCCAAGGCCTGTGCAACAGCACGGCGAGTTTCATGCGCCTCATGATGAGTGTCTTTGGAGACCAAAACTTCTTGACCCTGCTGTGCTACCTCGACAATGTTTTGGTTTTTGCCCCAAATGAAGAGAAAGCCCTCAAAAGACTTGAAATGGTCTCTATGCGGTTGAGAGGACATGGGCTTAAGTTGGCACCGAAGAAGTGCCATTTCCTTCGGCGAAGTGTCAAGTTCTTGGGCCACATCATTAACAAGAACGGAGTTGCCACTGATACTGAAAAGATACAAGTCATCACAGACATTAGTGAAGCGGATTTGATGATGGAGGATGGAGTCACACCTTCAGCAAAAAAGATCAAGTCTTTCCTCGGTATGATAATGTATTACAAGAGATTCATACACAACTGTTCCAGTATGGCAAAGCCCCTGTTCTCTCTGACCGCCACTTCCACTGGAAAGGCCAACGCAAAACGGGCTTCTCACTTCAAAAGGCTCAGCCCAGATGATTGGACTCAAGAACAGAGCAACTCATTCAACCAATTAAAGGCTGCTCTGCTGAACTCAGTTGTGTTGGCTCATCCGGACTTTGGTCGCCCTTTGATCCTCTCAACTGACGCTTCATTGGATGGATTGGGCGCTGTACTCTCTCAAGTCCCCGAAGGAGGAAGCAAGGCACGTCCCATAACCTTCGCAAGCAAAACCCTGACTCGCCCTCAAATGAAGTATCCAGCCCATTGGTTGGAGTTCCTCGCTCTCAAATGGTCTGTGTGTGATAAATTCAGCCATTGGTTAAAGGGACATTCTTTCACCATCTGGACCAACAATAACCTGCTAACCTACATCCTCCAAAAGCCAAAGTTGGATGCTTGTGAACAGCGGTGGGTGTCGAAGCTGGCTCCATACGACTTCAGTATCCAATATATCCCGGGCAGCAAGAACATCGTCGCGGATGCCTTGAGTAGACAACCCTTCGTCAAGCCACGGGTCAACGAGAGACTAATAACAGAGCCGTATGGAGCTCTGCTGGAAGAAGCGCAGCAGATCCGAGATGACAGGATACAGGATGTGTTTCGGCTGAGCACCAACTGCCAAGAGGTCAAAATGGGCGGATCTGAAGTGGCATGCAGTTCAATGAGCAGTGAAGAAGTGACAGCAGTCCTGGATGGTCAGATTGAGTGGGGTGAGGGACCCAAAGGACGAGTGATCTCCTGGCTGGCAAACAATGTACATAAGCTCGTTCCACCAGGTGAAAGTGCCCTACCTGTCTTCTCCCTTAAAGAGCTCCAAGACAAGCAACAGGAAGACACTATACTGGCAAGAGTCATACACTACGTATCACGTGGCAGGAGACCATCAAGGAGAGAAAGAGTCAAAGAGCCTCTCAAAGTCCAGAAAACTCTAAAGCAGTGGGAAAAGCTCAAGATGTTGGATGGCATCCTGTAAAGAGTGATCAAAGACTCAATAACTGGGAAAAGGCGGTACCAGTATTGTCGTGGCTGCATCACTGGCCAAGCAGGCTCTGCAGGGTGTCCATGATGATGCTGGGCACCAGGGACAGCACAGGACTCTATACCTGGCAAGGCAGAGGTTCTTCTGGGTTGACTTGGAACGGGATGTCCGTGAATATGTCAAGTCATGCAAGCGCTGTGTGGTAAGCAAGACACCCGAACCTGAAGGGAGAGCGCCTCTCGAGAGCATCAAAACAACAAGCCCTCTGGAGATGGTCTGCATTGACTTTTGGTCAGCCGAAATCCCAAATGGAAATACTGTGGATGTCCTAGTCATCACTGATCATTTCACAAAAATGGCTCACGCTTTTCGATGTCACGATCAGTCAGCAAAGCAGGTTGCTCATCAGCTCTGGGATCGATACTTCTGTGTCTACGGCTTCCCAGAGAGAATTCCCTCTGACCAAGGAGCCAATTTTGAGATCCAGTTGATCCGAGAGTTGCTGCTGATCTCTGGTGTAAAGAAGTCGAGGACAACGGCTTATCATCCCATGGGAAACAGTGTGGTTGAACGCTTCAACCGGAAATTGGGAAGCATGATCAGAGCACTCCCTCCAAGAGCCAAGGAACAATTTTATTGTGAACTTCTCCAAAGATTGGTTCCTGTGTAAGTTGGTTCCACATTGTTGTTTTCTATGGCATGCCTTTTGTTTCCCTGGGGAGTGGTTTGGCGTTACAACTGTGTGTTAAGCTTCAGTGGGTGCTGATGCGTGGAGCTGAAATAAACCTCCTTAACTCGACTCCTGTGTGTGCCTCACTCAACGAATATCAGACACAACGCAGAAACCCATCGGTTACATTATATATTTATTAATATTTCGTACTGTATTCTATTTTTTCACTTATTTTTATTTATTTTAAGCACTGAACAAGATCTGCACCTTCATTTTGTTGTGTAAATACACTGTATTTAACCCAATGACAAATAATTATTCTATTCTATTCTATTCCATTCTATATGCAGTGCTGGAGGTCAGTGTGGTGTGGGACGCCCTGAGAGGCAGGGAGCAGCCAGAGGGGGTCCGGGGGGTTCTGGACCCCTTGTGGGCCCCGCTCAAATGTAATCCGCACCTGGCAGTGTGATGCTGATTGACATCTCATTCACCAGAGCTGCCCCCTCTGGTCACGGTTAGACCTGCAATGCGGACACTGACCCCTACAGTGATCTAAAGGGTATCATGTCTCACGTTTGGTCTTCATTAGGCCTATTCCAAAACTAATAGCAAAGACAAGTTGATATATGAGCATAAATATGAAACTGTTCAAAATAAACCCTTTAATAAACATGTCCTATATATATAATACATATAATTCAGAGTAAAGTGGCTGAGCAATAGAGAGTCAAAAGTAATGAGTTAAGAAGAGAAGAAGTTACCTTTCAGATATTGCTTTTCAAATGAATATCAAAAAACATTCTTCTCCTTGTCTTTGTTGTTATCTTTTCATAGTGAGAACGTGAATGGGCATTGGGGTAGGGCTGACCAGACATACGATATGATGTGCAACCTTCTCTCAGACTAACATGAAACCAGTTCGGAATATGTTTGTGGAAATGGCAAAGACAGACACTTCGTAGTGATTTTAAATGTTTATTGAGAAAATAACCCATGCGCATGGCATTACAACATAACATATGTACCAGAGGACTTTCAACCATGGCGGGAATCAAACGTGTGCCCTGCTCCGGTAGGTGAGTTGAAGAGCGAGGCCTTCCTGCCCCCCTCCCCTCTCCGAACCACCACTGCTTGGGAGCAGAAACGTGCCGCTCACCGTGACTCTTGGGATTTGAATGCAAGGCGGTAATGTCGTCATGACAACCAGTTCCTAACAATCATAAAACTGCAAATGCAAGGGCTTTATCCCACGGGCCAGAGGCTCCATCAGCACGGTGTCACCTCATGTGGCGATGGATAGTGACTTAACTGACATTTATTTGAATGAAAATCTTTAAAGATCTTCGAGATTGCCGCTTTAACGACTATAGTGCACTGCATCGATGAACTGGATTATGGCTTGAAATGTGGCACATATAAAACCCACTCCCAGAGAAATGGTTGGTTCCTTCCTGAGCAGAGCTATACAGGTTGCAAAGGTTGAAATAAAACAAATAAACCAGGGAGACCTCCGAAAGGTCGACCCCCTGATACACAATGCAGGACCTCGCACAAGGTGCAGAGCCTGACTTAAGTCTCTTTATGTCACTGCAAACGGGATACCTGACATAAAAATTACATTCAAATGTAAAAGTGCTTGTCAAATAACATGAGTCATGATGTGTTAACCAGGATCTGAATGCTGAGTACAACTGTGACGTTGACTATATAAATATAATTATATATGTCACAGAAATATGAGAGAGCATGTAAAGGTCACCTCAAAAGACCCATTTGATAATATTGAAATCCAGTAAAGTAAAAACAACCCCATAAAGATACATAAGATTAACAACAGCATGCGTCTGTATAGGTAAGCATGTGTGTGTGTGTTTAACAACATCATGCGTCTGTATAGGTGTGTGTGTGTGTGTGTGTGTGTGTGTGTGTGTGTGTGTGTGTGTGTGTGTGTGTGTGTGTGTGTGTGTGTGTGTGTGTGTGTGTGTGTGTGTGTGTGTGTTTGGTTCTGCATTAAGCTCCACACAGCTCTTTTCTTTCCTGTGGCAGGATGAAGACAACACATCATACGTCAGTCAACATCTCCCTCAGAGCGAATGGACGGGCTATGGTTAAACGTGAAATTCTGAAGGTCTTCTAGCATAACAGTATATCTGGGACCACATGCTGTATTAAAGACAGTAGCAGACAGGAGCAGACTTCAGGAAAGCGTTGGATGTCTTCACAGAGCAGTGAAGGACTTCACTGGTTGAAAACAGCGTGAGAAAACTGTGGACAACAAGAAGAACTTTGAAGAAAGAATGTTTTCGTGATTTGCCATGAGGAACATTCTAGAAAAGCTGAGAAAGTAAAAGTCCTGGGATTTTTTTCTCTTACACTGAGACACAGGCGATGTCCCCTCTAGCCTGTGCCATTCAGGAAGTCTAGATGTACCGGCCGATGGTAGCTTAGGAGGTAAAGCGGGTTGACTAGTAACCAGAAGGTTGCTATTCGATCCCTGGAACCTCCTAGCTGAGTGTCAAGGTGTCCCTGAGCAAGACACCTCCCCCTTACTGCATTCGGCCATATGGCTGTCGCCCTGCGTGGTTGACTCCGCCATCGTGTGTGAATGTGTAAATGAATGGTTGCAAGTCGCTTTGGATGAAAGTATTAGCAAAATCCCCTAAATGTAGATGTTACACTCAAAAATGGGACCTTTGCTTTCAGGGAGGTCTGTTCTGGTACATTTCTTAGAGCTCATGGTCATCACAACGTTGCCATTTAAAAGGCGGAGCTAAGCACACCTATCCATCAACGCTTGTTACCTGGGTGACCTAGGATGTGAATGGTCCGGCCAATCACATGACAGAACACACCCCTGTCTGCAGCGTCTGTCCCCTCTGGTTCCTCCCTCTCTCCACAGTATCAGCGCTGAAACACCAGAGAGGAGGACACCATGAAGGGCAGCTCAACATGCTCATCATACCAAGAACACATCTGTACCTACCTACTTGAGTTACATCCAGAATGCCAATACTTTATATCGGAATAGAGACACTTGTACTGTACATATTAACGTTTAACACATATACACTACATTATATTTACATTTAGGGCATTTAGCAGATGCTTTTATCCAAAGTGAATTACAGTAAGAGCATTTGTCAGAAGAAGGAGAAACAATATATCGCTGTCAGTACAGTAAGGATGTTCATTGAACCAAGTGCAAAGCAATTAACAATAACAATTGTTAGGTTAACCCATTACCCATATACAACAAAGATAGCTAGAATAAGATGCTACACAACTAAGTATTATCATTGTTTTTATTTATTTTTTACTGCCAGGACGTGCAAAGAGTAGGTACGTGCCAACACACACACTACTGTACATCCCTGCAGGCATCAGGCTAAGCCCGTCCCCCTCCTCATGGAGGTGGGAGCAGGACGGTACCTGAGGGTCGGCCTGCGGGTGGCGCTGCTCTCTGAGTGGAACACGGCGGCACCCGGGGAGGCGATCAGGGGCTGGGTGGGCGGGACCACCTCGGACTGGGTGGCAGCCGTGCGCTCGGCGGCACTGGGGGGTTTGGGGTCTGGGTCCAGACAGGGGCCCTCCTCCTCACACAAGTCGGGCGGGGCCATGCCGGGGCCGGGGAGCTCGCCGCGAGACTGCTGCAGCTTACACATGTGGTTGATGGCGGTGGTCGCGTTGAAGGCTTGCTGTTCAGGGGGGACGAACACGGTCAGGGGGGAGACACACGGTCAGGGGGGAGACACACGGTCAGGGGGGAGACACGGTCAGGAGGGAGAGACGGTCAGGGGGGAGACACGGTCAGGGGGGACACACAGGGTCAGAGGGGAGACACGGTCAGGGGGGACACGCATGGTCAGGGGGGAGACATGGGGGGAACACGGTCAGGGGGGACGCACACTGTCAGGGGGCAGACACGTTCAGGGGACACACACACTGTCAGGGGGGACACAAGGTCAGGGGGGGACACACACTGTCAGGGGGGAGACACAGGGGGAACACGGTCGGGGGGGACGCACACTGTCAGGGGTGAGACACGGTCAGGGGACACACACACTGCCAGGGGGGAGACACGGTCAGGGGGGACACACACTGTCAGGGGGGAGACACAGTCAGTGGGGACACACGGGGAGGGAGCACATACGGTCAGGGAGGACACACACATGGTCAGGGGGGAGACACAAGGTCAGGGGGGAGACACAAGGTCAGGGGGGACGCACAGTCGGGGGACACACATAGATCTCATCACACAGTCTCATCAAGGGTCAGGTCTCATCACAGGGGGTATTAAAACACGTGGGGAGTATGGTGGTGTGTCACGTGATGCCGCAAACTCGAGTATGTTTGAATTCATCGCTGAGGTTTCACAGACGAACGCACCAAGTCTAGAGTTTGGTGTAGGTCGTGGGCTCAACTGACTAACGCTCTCGGTCTAGAGTTGGTGTAGGTTGTTGGCTCTACTGACTGAGGCTCTAGGTCTAGAATTTGGTGGTCATGGGCCTACGTACCCTCCATTTGGATTTGGCAAAGTTTCTCTGGACCTGCTCGCAGAAGGACTGGTAAATGTCCTGGTCGGTCGCTGTGTCTCCATAAATCCTGCCAAGCAGTTATCATCACATTAGCATCACGTTACACAATTGCACATTAGTAACACATTAAAGTAACCCGTTGTGACACATGTGTGACACATTAGTGCTCTTAGTGATGTTGTTGTAACAGTAGTGAGGATAGTTATAGAGGACTCACAAGGGAGGCCTGGTGCTCTTGGTGATGTTGGTGTACGAGTAGTGAGGTCAGTAGTGAGCAGTGAGGATAGTTAGTGAGGACTCACCAGGGATGCCTCAGCGCCTGCTCGGTGGTGAAGCGGTTCTTTGGGTTTTTCTCCATCATATTCCTGATGAAGTCTTTAGCTGTGGAAGCAGCAAGAGAGAGGAAAACTGATGTCTGATGTTATCTTCTTTAGCATTCAAGAATAACTTAATAAATAAACAAATAAAAGCTCAGGTCCCTTCAGGTAAAGGATTTACCAAACAAGGAGCTTGTTTTGACCAGTTAATTCCCTTCTCGATCGGTATTAGAATTGTATGTAAGTCTCTAAAAATACTTACTTTCTAATCCAAATATGTGAACCATTAACAACCACAATCAGACAATGGTGTTTACAGTTCTTGATTGCCTGTCCCCAGACCTTAGATGAGGAACAGTTGCGGTTTATAATGGTTCATGGGTCCTCTCCTGTAAAAAGTCTATACATCAACAAATAGTCCTCCATACTCAACTTTCCTCTTCTCTTTGGTGTCAATTGTGAGTGGATAACATGGCTGATTTGGTGAAATAAAAGATTTGATGCTAAATTGACATGAAAAATACTTCACTCTAACACTGACTCTAACTCACTCTAGTTTGTTTATTAGTTTCACATTTTTCTATATTATTACTTCACAGAAAAACAGTGAGGTGATTGGTCAAAGTAAGAAAGTAATATGGGTTTAGATCTCTCATCAAACACGTCCAAAGGGCACAAAAAATAGTGGCTTGTTTTGGTCTGATATTAAAATAACAATTAACCGAGCAGGAACAGCCTGATCAGTAGGAGTAGTTTGACCTGGACCTCTATCACCTGATCAGTATGAGTAGTATGCTGGACCTGAACCTGGTCTCACCTGATTCTGAGATGTCGTCCCAGAAGGGTTTGTGGAAGCTGTAGTCTGCCCGCATGATCTTGGCGTACAGACTCTTCTCGTTCTCCTCGAAGAACGGCGGGTAGCCACACAGCCTGGGGAGGAGACAGAAAACAGCTTCACTGAGGGGCTCAAGCCGCTCTCAAAGTCTCTTTCTGTCAGGGTGTTTTTAATGTTGAAGCGCAAAGCTCACAACAGCTGAGACCCAAAACACTGTTTTGAATCGTCATCCAAAAAGTTCTTCAAAGGGAGGGAGGACTGACAGCCCGCTACATTCAGGCTCTGCCTCGTGCCGTGCCTCTATTAAAACACTTGTTCTATATCTTTTGGGGTCCCGCTACAAATATGAGGTGAAAATGGGCATAATGTTGTCGTTTTTAAAGCCTGTGTAAAGACGATTTTCTTTCAATCCTGATGGAAAATAAAGAAATGAGAGCTGGAGTCTGAATCTATGTAGACTCTGATTGGTGGCCTGCATGAGTCCTGAGTGTGTATGGAGCGGTGCAGGTGGGAGAGGCCTCCTTACAGGATGTAGGAGATGACCCCTACGGACCAGCAGTCCACTGCTTTGCTGTAGGGTTTCTGGGCCAGGACCTCAGGGGCTGTTGGACAACACAAGACAGAGTTAAACGTGGAAGAAAAGGTTTGTAAAGTAGTAGAAACAACCAGACATTTAGAAACCAGACACACCAGAATCAAACATTATGTCATTGTAGGAAAAACACAGGGGACTCTCCTAACACAAAGTCTGGGTCTGCTGCGGCTTCTATG